>NC_037529.1:16944421-16947116 GCF_001531365.2 Cynara cardunculus var. scolymus
TTCTTTTTAGGTATTCAGATCAAACAAACTGATAAATGTATCTTTATCAACCAAAGTAAGTATGTTCGAGACATGCTGAAGAAATTTGATCTATCCAACAGTTCATCTATGAAGACTCCTATGGCTCCTCCACTCACTCTTAACAAGGATCCAAATGGAAAGCCTGTAAATATGACTGTTTACAGAGGAATGATCGACTCTTTGCTCTATCTCACAGCTAGCCGACCCGATATCATACACTCCACTTGCCTATGTGCAATATATCAAGCTGAACCTAAGGAATCCCATGTGATCGCTGTCAAACGCATATTCAGATATCTTAATGGGAACTCCTAATATGGGTCTTTGGTACCCTAAAGGTTCAGGTTTTGACCTTATTGGTTATTCGGATAGTGATTTTGCAAGTTGCAAAATTGATAGGAAAAGCACCACTAGAGGCTGTCAGCTTCTAGGTGGAAAGTTGGTGAGCTGTACAAGCAAAAAGCAAAATTCAGTGTCCACATCAACAGCTGAAGCTGAATATGTAGCCGCTGGTAGCTGCTGTGCCCAAATTCTTTGGTTGAAAAATCAGCTGCTGGACTATGATCTTCAGTTTTCAAGAATTCCTATTTATTGTGATAGCACTTGTGCCATTGCAATTGCAAACAACCCTGTTCTTCACTCCAAGACCAAACATATTGAGATCCGATATCATCTTATTAGAGATCATGTTATAAATGGTGTTATTGAACTTCACTTTGTTCCAACTTAGTATCAACTCGCTGACCTTTTCACCAAGCCTCTTGATGAGACAAGATTTAATATCTTGCTCAGTGAATTGGGTATGTTGAACACTGAAGATTAACCTTCAGTCATTAAACATCACTTAGTAGGTAAAATGATTCAGCGCTCTATCCCTAACACTGAACTCTTGAGTAAATATATCTGTCTCTAAGGTATGATTACTCCTCTTTTCAACTTAAAACCATCACTGAATACTTTCTCTTTTTAGTGATAAAATGTTTTAAAAGGTGGTCTCAGTGATTCTCTACACTCACCACATCTTCAARTATATCTTTATACTTATCTTAAAAATCTAAACGCTCACTGAAACTTTTCTTCAGTGACCAAAAAGTTTTTTAAATACCAGTTTCAGTGACTCTCTTCACTAAAACCTGATGTCTTAAAACCATCACTGAATACTTTCTCTTTTTCAGTGATAAAATGTTTTAGATAAGAGTTTTCAGTACTCTTTTAAACTGAATGACTCTTCATATTCTTAAAAACCTTTTTGTTTTTAAAAAAAAATAGTTAATGCATCGTCTTTATGACGACATTCTCTGTTTGCTATAAGCGACGCTTTGAGACGCACAAAATGACCTGTCATTACGCTACCTCATTAAATGTCATCCAATCATGGATGCGAACGTGGCATATTTCTCATTATGACCACTTTTTTGAACCGGTCGTCTTTTTCTCTTTCATATTTCTTCTCTCTCCTCCTACCTATAAATATGATATTTCTTCTTCACTTTTCTCTTTACGCTTTCAAAATTCTTAGACGAACTTCTGCTAAGATTTCTCCAAAGCAAGAACACTCTAAATCTTCAAAACTCCTTTCGACCTTTCTTCTTGAACTTTAAAGGTCAGAATCTTCTTTTCTTCTTAACTTTATAAGAAATGTGTTTAATATGATTAAGAATTTTGTTCTCTTAATATATTGAACTTTAAAGGGTTTTAATCATCTCCTTCTTGATTATTAATCCTTTTTCTTTATATACACATTCTACTTGAAGTTTTTCTTTGTTTAAAAACTTTTTCTATACTCTTTATCCATAAACTCTTAACTTATTTCTAACAAATCTGTTTGTTCCTGTTTGTTTTACTTGCTTAACAATAAACAGATGGCTGCCATGAACGTCAACTTCACCATTGATGAGATCTCTATCAAGGCCAACAACCACATTGCCTTGTTAGAGATATCCTCCACAAGAGCACATTACCAAGAGGCGGCTAACTTCCTCAAATAGTCGTCCTTGGGCTATGCTTCTCAACCATGAGCCCCTCATGGTCAAGGAACTCCTTCAGCAGTTCTGGTACACTGCTGAGGTTGTCGAAGTCCAAGACGATGTTGGACACAAAATGGAGCAAATACATTTCACTTTCAACCGCATGGATGTGAACTTTGGGGTTTCTACATTCCGCTCAGCCCTTCGTCTTCCCAAAGGTCCCTTCAACAGCGAACCCTCCTCCATCAAGATCATCAACTTTCTCGACGCCATTGGCTACCAGTGGCCAATGAAGAAGGACTCCAGTGCCCCTCTCAAGTCTTTAACGAAGATTGAGAAGAACAGGATGTCAGCTGTCTGGCAATACGTGTTTTCTCATTTCATCTAGTGCATGGGTGGAAAAACTGGAGGTCAGGACCAGGCCTCTAGGATCGCCTTAATCATAGGCGTATATGCGATTCAGCGTCGCAATATAAATAATGTTGGGTTCATTTTCGATGACCTGGTGCTTAAGCTGAACAAGCGCCAACGAGAAATGGTGGTGCCTTACACCAGGTTTCTTTCGATGGTATTGACTAAGATCATCAAAAGTTTTTACCCCAAAGAAGGAAACCTTCCAGCTTTCAGGCTTGGATCCAGAATTTTGGATCATAAGCTGAGGGACAATGATGTGACACTCTCTTCCATTGTGTCCATCACTACCTCTT
>NC_037529.1:16947524-16948668 GCF_001531365.2 Cynara cardunculus var. scolymus
ACCTTCACCAATCACTTCAGTGACCCAAATAACTAAAAGTGTAGATATCAGCACCGCCACCACTGAACACCCACGTCTTTTCTCAACCATTTTCTCTTCTCCTCCCTCCTTGGTCTTTACACGTGTCGATGATGTATCAGCAACTGTCCTTCCTAATACTGAGACCCACACCACTGGACCTGAGGCTGCTCCTCTCAATGCTCCTGAGCATACGGATGTCCTTCCTCTCGAGAACATCTTCGCTCATGCCAGTGACAATCCTTTAGATGTCACTGAAGGCCCCTCAGGTATTCCATCTTCCTACCTTTTCTTTTCTTCTAACCTTGAGCCTTCAGCTCACACTTCTTCTTTTGCAGGTCCTTCTTCGATGCATCAGCCTGATGCTCAGGAAGCGGTATAGGAAGAAAGAGAGAAAGATGATGGATGAGATGAAGATATCGATGATGACTATGATATGACATCTGACGTCAAACTTCTCCTTCCTGCCGTTGATACCGTCCTCTCCAGGATCAACGAAGTTCACCAAGAGATGCCCCGTCAAGGCAATCTTGATGCGAATTTCCTTGCCCTCCAGGCGGACACTCAAGAAGTTCAGAGTCAGCTCCAGACTCTCCAAGAAGTTGTTCAAGCCAACAACGACGGCATTGTTGTTCTTCACAGCCGGGCTGACGATGCTCAGGCTATAGCTGATCAACAGACTGGTCTTCTTCAACAAATTCTGGATGTTGTCTGTCAACCAGCTCTAGTGATTGCACCTTCTTTCTCTACCCATGATCGCACTCATCTCCATGAGACGCGGGAGGCAACGACAACTCTAGCCAATGCTTTGCAAAGGCTGAAGGATTCAATGGTTCTCCAACGTCAGCGCTTGGACGAACTCTCTGGCCAATTCTCTCAAGTCTTAGCTAGAGAGGGGGAGATGAGGTCTAATGCTGGTGAATCATCCGATGCTGCTCCTACGACTTCTCAGGCTATTGGTCCAGTATCAGCTTCAGTTGCAGTTGAGGTTGCGGCTCCTAGAGCTGAAGCAGTCGCTGCTCCTGTAATCCCTACCATCGAAGCTGCTCTAGCTGAGGTTGTAGATGCCATCCCTAGGGATGATGCCCATACCATCACTGCTGCTGGTGATGATGATGATGTTGAT
>NC_037529.1:16949169-16962769 GCF_001531365.2 Cynara cardunculus var. scolymus
CTTCCTGTACTCCAACAGACCAGCAGATGTCTAAGCTTAAGGAGTCGCTCGACCAGACTAGAGTAAAAATCCCTCTTCGTACCTGTAGTGGTGGTGAGTTTCACTTCCTATCTGAAGCTGAAAGACTCGAGGCATTAAGGGCTGAAGAAGAGTTAGAGCTTCAAAAGAAGCAGACTGAAGACAGCTAAAAGCTGGCCAAGTCACTAGCTCTAAAAGTCCTTCCCAAGAAAAATTCCAAGAAAACGATGAATGCTGTCCAAGCCCAGGCTAAACTTCTCTCTATTGCAGAAGCTGAACGAAAGAAGAAGCTGAAGCTGGTGGATAAGGACAAGCAATGGAGCAAAGAAAAACTGAACAAGAGACTCAGTCCCCGCCCAATTATCAACGTCGGCATCAGCGGACGTTCTAAAGACAATGGAACACTGGTCTCAATGCTCATCACCAGGGACAATCTTGATGCCGTTACCGAGTACCCTTCCTACCTTGGGCGTTATGGATACAGCGAATGGATGGAGATCAGACAAGCCATTCAGCAATCTAAGTCGAGACACAAGACACTTATCGAGGACACCATCAATGAACTCATCAAAAGGATGTCCAGGTATGTCAAGGTCCCTGACTGGCCAACTCTGAAGAAAGGTGGGAAGAAGAAACAAAAACTTTATAATCCTAATGAAGAACCATCCCTAAGGAACGAACATGAAACAATGTTCTCCTTAGATGAAATCCTGAAGGCTCATAAGAGTACGGACATTTCTATGCTAAATCTTGACTTGCCAGATAAGGGTCCCTATACACCCAACTCTGTGCATTTTAAACCTGAGTTAGGAGTTATATTCCTTGACTATGAAGGTGAAGTCMGATTTCAGAGAATGTTAGAGCTACATCTATGTCCAATGGATCATTTGGTTTATCTTTTGCTCTGGATGGATGATAGCATGCCTGGAAAAGTCGTAGATCTGAAGATACGAAGGGAATTCCTACGTTGAAGAAACCTTGTTGAATATGTACCTGATTACATAGATCTAAGTGTTCTAGAATAAGRTTCTCTTTGTAACAACAATCCACTTTTCCTTGTAAATTCTTGTACTATGTCTTCTTTCATTGATTGTTCTTACATTTTGTAAGTTCTGAACATGTACTGTAATACTTGTATTATTTCCTATGATTAATAAAATGAGTATTCCATGTACTTCACTGAAAAAGATCCCTGAAAAAAGTAATAGAGACACAAGTCTATGAGTTCTAGTGTTACTTTTCACATTCACTGACAATCTACGTCAGTGAATAAGCTTTCAGTTTCAGTTTCCGTACTTATAATTTTCTTGGATATAACTTAAGAAAAATTATCAAGCTAAGACTGACCAAACTGAAAAAGATCCTAAAATAGTAAAAAGGGACATGTATTTTATATGTAACTTTTTCCTTACTATTATTTGATAAGATAACCTTCTTTATGTTATCTTGTTATCATCAAATAGGGAGAGATTGTTGATCCTCTCTCTCAGTGATTTGAAGATAATCCCTTTTATCTTTCACGTTGTATTTGTGTTTCTGTATTTTCAGTTCCAGCGATCTTCACTGAGTATGTTCAGAGATCACTGAAGAACTTGCATTATAAGTCTATCAGAGACAACAATACTTCAAGAAGACAACACTCACACCAAAGAACCTTCAGCAAACGTCGAAGACTAAAACTGAAGATTAGAGACCGGCAAGTACGTGATCTGAAGCGGTATTCAGTGATTACAAGTCTGTCTACACATGTGTGAAGACTGCTCAAGCTTCAGCGAATGATGATGAGACCTTCAGGTCATTCCAGCATTCAGCGATCAAAGAAAGCTTGCTTAGCACGATTGTTGTTGTCTTGTCCTTATGCACACAAAGGACAAAACCCATACCCTTACAGAAGTTAGTACGGTACGGAGCCGATTAGTCGACTCTTTGTCCACCAACTTTAGGTAAGGATGTCTGCTCAGAAATAGTGCTTCTGTACTATTCACTGTAGCAAAGGACAAGCCTTCCTATTAAATCTTGACACGCACTCTAAACCTACCATATTGCATTAAATGGACATTTAATGCACTGGGTATAAATAGAAGTGTTTCTTCTCCATGTAGAGAGCGCGCATCTCTCTCTCTAACCTAATTCTTACTTCAAGCATCTTCTAACTTAAGTAAAGGATATTTCTTTTAGCAACTTCTTTTCTTGTAATTGCTAAAGCTTTGTGTGTAACCAAAGATTGTTTAGATAGGTTTTTATTACCTTATCTTTCCGTAAACAATCTTGTAAAATCTGTATTGATCTTCTCTATCAATATATATTTTAAATATGAAAATACTATGTTTGTATTCATTTCCCCCTTCTACAAACTGTTTCTCTTCTTGTAGACCCTTACGGGACCAACAAAGGTAAACAAATAAATGGATTAAGCGAGGCTTGAATCAAACCTACTTGTGGCATTATCGTCTTGGACATATAAACAAGAAACGCATAGCCAAACTCCAGGCGGACGAAGTATTAGAATCATGTGATGATTCATATGACACATGTGAGGTTTGTTTATTAGAAAAGATGACTAAGTCACATTTTAAAGGTAATCCTGAAAGAGCTACAGAACTTTTAAGAGTCGTTGATATTGATGTATGTGGGCCTTTTAGTTCAATCACAAGAAATGGACATCGCAACTTCATAACAGTTACTGATGACTTCAGTAGATACAGGTATGTTTACCTAATGAAAAACAAATCTGAAAGCTTTGAAAAATTCAAAGAGTTCCAAAATGAAGTAAAGAATCAACTTGGCAAGAAAATAAAAGTACTTCGGTCTGATCGAGGTCGTGAATATTTAAGCCAAGAGTTTATTGAACATCTAAGATATTGTGGGATAGTATCCCAACTATCTCCTCCGGGAACACCACAACATAATGGTGTGTTCGAAAGGAGAAATAGAACCTTGTTGGACATGGTTCGCTCTATGATGAGTTGTACCACTCTGCCAAAGAGTTTCTGGGGATATGCCCTAGAAACAGCTGCCCGAATACTAAATAATGCACCAACCAAAAGGACCGAAAAGACTCCATATGAACTGTGGTATGGGAAGATCCCAAAACTGTCTTATATGAGAATATGGGGTTGTAATGGTTATGTTAAGCAAGAGGCTTCTAAAAAGCTTGACCCGAGGTCTGAAAAATGCATCTTGGGTGAGAACAAAATCTTTGTTGCGTGACATGGTGAGTTCTTAGAAAATGATTTTCTGTCAAGAACCACAACGGAGAATACAGTAGATCTTGAGGAAACTCAAGAACCACAAGACGAGACAATGGTTGACCCTAACCAACAACGAGATGATCAACCTCAACAAGTTGTAGAGTAAAAAATGACTAGATACAAACAATCCAAAAATCATGTAGGAACCGTCTTGAGCCTAAAAGATATGGTTATCTTATTGTAAATGACATGGTTCATGATGAACTAGTTACCTACCAGAAAGCCGTATCAGGTTTGGAATCTAATAAATGGCATGATGCCATGAAGGCCGAAAAACAATCCATGGCAGATAACCAAGTTTGGAACTTGGTAGATGCACCTATCGGCTGCAAAATCGTAGGATGCAAATGGGTAACTGACATGGATGGGATTGTTCATACCTATAAAGATAGGTTGGTAGCAAAAGGTTTCACACAGACTCAAGGAGTAGATTATGATGAAATCTTTTCTCCGGTAGCTATGATAAAATCGATCAGGATCCTACTTGCCATAACTGCATATCATGACTATGAGATATGGAAAATGGATGTTAAAATCGCATTCCTTAACGGATCCTTAAGCGAGGACGTGTACATGGTACAACCAAAAGGTTTTAAACATCCAAAGTATCCTGGTAAGGTATGTAAATTGCAGAAGTCTATATATGGACTGAAGCAAGCATCTCCTAGTTGGAACCTTCGTTTTGACGAGAAAATCAAGGAATTTAGTTTCATAAAAAACGAAGATGAACCTTGTGTATACAAGAAGGTCAGTGGGAGCATAACAATATTCCTAATACTACGAATTATTAGTTGGGTCATAAAGGTCCTTATGCCCACGTCCCAATCGCCCTCCCGGAGGGATATGTGCATCTAAAAGATCTTTCATACTGTGCCCAATCCCAAAATTGAACTAAGAAATAGACCCTATAAACTAAAAAAGGGGTAAAATATATACACGAATCCTTTYTGTCTTATCTGTCTCATCTGTCTTAGAGTCCTCTTCAAGGCATAATATTGAGAATGCTTTTTGAATGAGCAATTCAAATACAGTCAAAAGGGGATCGATTCCATAAAAGATTGTAGGGATTGGCGACTTACCCATTCAGTGACTTTGGCACTGGACATTCCCCAAAGGGGTACTGTCGGGTCGGGTGAATTCAATAATAGACGCCTAGTCAACTGCTACGCCTCAATGCATTTTGGGAAGAACCAAGACTATTAAAACTAATGACCCCGATAGGTAAATGGTCAACTTACCACCCTTCCTTTCGGAGGAATTGACAACTCGAAGTTGTAGATTATCACTTTCCTACAAGAGATCCGGTGGGAAAAGTTTTCCTAAATTTATACCATCCATAAGGAATTGTTCTATTTCCAAACTTTACCTTAAACAAGCATAGAAATAAATAGGAGACTGGAAATGAGAGTGAAGTACTTCCTGGCGAGCTCTAATATGATCAGATTTATAAGTAAGCATCTCTTGTAAAATATAAGCAGCGCCAAACCCCTCTAAAGCCCAAACCTCCATTGTTTTGTAATGAAAGGTATAAGGTTTTGTGGAATTGCCACAACATGGGCGTTCTTCTTAGCAAGAATTATTGCAGTAGGATAATGGCTAGGAAATTCAGGTAAGTGCTTTTTATGTCGATGATATACTAATCATCGGAAACAACATCCCAACACAAAAGGAAGTAAAAACATGGTTAGGGAAATGTTTAGCGATGAAGGATTTAAGAGAGGCAACATACATTCTTTGCATAAAGATCTATCGTGATAGATCTAAGCGCTTAATTGGATTAAGCCAAAGTACATACATTGACAAAATCTTGAAACACTTCAAGATGGAGGGTTCCAAGAGAGGAAACTTGCCAATGGTAGACGACATACAACTGAGTAAAACTCAATGTCCTAGTACTAAAGAAGACATGAACCAGATGAAGGGTGTTCCCTATGGTTCAGCCATCGGTTCAATAATGTATCCCATGTTATGTACTAGACCGAACGTATAGTATGCTTTAAGCATGACGAGCAGATATCAGTCAAACCCAGGTGATGCTCATTGGGTAGCAGTAAAGAATATCCTGAAATACCTGAGAAGAACTAAGGATATGTTTTTACTGTACGAAAGTGAAGAAAGAGATTTGTATATCCAAGGATACACAGATGCTAGTTTCCAGACCGACCGTGATGACTTTAAATCACAATCGGGATATGTGTTTGTGTTACACGGAGGTGCTGTGAGTTGGAAGAGCAACAAACAAAGCACTATAGCAGACTTAGCTACAGAATCAGAGTACATTGCAGCGTCAGACATTGCAAAGGAAGCTGTTTGGATGAAGAAATTCATCTCTGACCTTGGGGTAGTTCCTAGCATATGTGACCCTATCGAGATCTATAACGACAACGAGGGTGCCATAACTCAAGCAAAAGAACCAAGGTTACATCAACGCTCTATGCATATACTAAGAAGATATCACCCGTTTCATGAAATTATTGATTGAGGTGATCTCAAGATATGCAAAGTTCGATAAGAAGAAAATCCAGCAGATCATCTCACCATGCCTTTGAGTCAAAACAAGCATGATGCTCATACTAGTTCGATAGGCTTGAGGTTCTGTAATACATTAGTATAATGGATCTTAGTAGTAGACTTTAATTATTTGAACGATAAACAGTTATGTTTTATATGTTTTGGCATATTGGGTATAGGTATTTACATTAAACATTATTGTGTTCAATTTTTGCGCGTTTATGTATTGTTAAATAAAATGATGATCATATTATTTAGAATTGTCCTTGACCAATTATTACTAGGGGACTAGTAATAAATCAAGGTCATTGTGAAATTTGGTCATAGTCCAAGTTGGAAGCGCAATAAGTGCAACCAGAGTCACATGCACTTGTCGGGGACAAGTGTTGGATAAGACCCACGGTCAGGATCACCCCATAGATCGACGTCATAAGGTGAGTCCTAAAATAAGTAAACTTTCTTACCCTTAGACCTGAGATGTACATTGGTACCCAATGAATGAAAAGTGTTGTGCTTTGATATAGTTTAAATTTAACCTTAATCGGGTGATCATAAGGACTATGTTGGGCATATCATAGATAGTGTATAAGTCGTGTACATGCAAAATGAGATTTTCTCCTTTAAAGACGAGAGAGATATTTTTGGGCCCCTCGATGACACAATTTGATTAACATGGCCATGGACTGATGTATTGGTTGAACCAATAGCACCAGTCTAATCAAGACGTGTTTGGATTGAGAAAAAGAATTAGAACTATAAAGGATGAGCAAGATCTATGCCTTAGAAGTTCAATACAAATATCGTGAAGCAAAGGGATGATGAACGACTCCACTATATGATTGATTGGATCAATCAAATTTCTAGAAGAAAAGCACATTTACATAGCGTTGGGGGCGGTGACGTGTTGCTAGACTCTTACCAGTGTCTGTGTTACAGTGTGTCATGTGTAAGTGGGAGAATGTAAGTTGTATGTTATACCCACGATACGTGTCACCCAGATACACTGCCAACGAGCCATGTAAACCTAAAGGGTCGAACAAAAAGAACACGTATGCTTTACTAAAGAAAGAATCTAAACATGTGTACCGTTTTGTGATTATTATAATTACATGGTTTAACCCATAAATATGTATGTAATTATCTTAAATGTTTTTTAGATAATTATATAAGATATTATTAGATAAACAAATAATTATTTTAGATAATGATTAAGCCTTATTAAGAGTTATGGTCAATCTCGAAGACTGACCATATACATAAGGCTTAGGAGCTAAACCAAAGTACAGTTTTGAGTTCTGATAACTAGTTGTAGCCTCAAAACCCTTAGGATACAATTATAGAATTAGGATTCTTTAGGCTAGCACACGGTGGGAGTTCTAAGCGTGTTCGTGTGTGGACAACCGATAGAAGAAACCTGATTTGATTTTTTAGTGCTACATCAAAGTTTCAATTTCAACCACAAGGTAAATATTTTAAACACCCTATGGTTTGTGTAGATTCGTTTTAATTGTTAATGGATCCGATTTTGGGTTTTATTTAGAAAAATTTTCTAAACGTTTTTGTAACCGGTTTATGTTTTTTCCGCTGCGTTTTATCCGATTATTTTCGCAAACTATAACCCAACAGTTTTTTTTATTTTGGCTTTTTCTTATTTAAATGTATTTACATTGATTTTAATTAATTATCGCTTTCAGTTTGACTTGAATTAATAAATATTTATTCTCTTTTATATTAATTATATTATATGAATTATTAATAAATAAGTATTTTATTTTATATTATCTATATTATATAAATTATTAATAAACATTTTACCATATATGTTGAGATTTTTTTTGTTTTTTTTTCTTTTTAACTTTTATTTAAAATTAAATAAATACTTATTAATATAAAATTATTAATTTTCTCTTCATGAAGACCGAGCAAGATACATCCTTATGACCTATAAAACTAGTTAATGTGGTAAAATAATGAAATTTTTTTTCAAAAAAGCCAATCAATTTTCATATTGGGAACGTGATAAATGCTTAAATTATTATATTTTTTATTATCAAATTACCCGGAAATTAGTGAGTTTTTCTAAAATAATACAACACTTATCTATTATTTGTGATTTGGGTCGGTTCTGTTTTAAATATATATAAACTTTAAGATCCATTATAATTGTGGATTGGTTTATTATATGCAGCCCAAGAGGATGAGGCCCATTTCAGTTAAAAGAGAAAAGCAAAAGGGGGCTAAACCCAAGCCCATCTCTAGTCCACATCCTTGTACACACACAACAGCATCCACTCTCGTTCAGCAGCGAGTTGGACAGCAGCGTTCGCTGCTGGCTAGCTCCCGTATCCAGTGAGTTCCTCTTTTCTATCCAGCGAGCGGTAAGCCACGACCCACGTTCTATTTTCTGCGTTCAAAATCAGTGGGTATAAAGGGTTGGCAGAAACCGTCGATTGAGGGATACACGGACAGAAATCGAAATTGAGGGCAAGGAGCAAAGGAGAAACGATTTTGGGGGATGAACATCTCACCCAATTTCACCCAATTTCTTTCAATTTCTTAGGTATTTTTCTTAATTATTGCGATTGGTAATCTAGGTTTAGCCATGTGTGGCTAAACCATTTTCTTTCCAGCATTAGTTGCTTAGATTTTGATTGTGGTTACTTTGAGACTCCATTGTAATCGTTTGGGATGAAATTATATGTTTGATTTCCACTTTAATGTCAATTTCATTTTGAGTATTGAGTAATCTGGCCAATTTCTTGGTGTTCTTATGAAATAGTGTTATTCAAAAGTTGAGATACGTAATCGTCTTTACATTTTGATAAAGTAACAATTAAATCTATTTGGTTTCGTTGAGGTTTCCGAATTAGATTTTTGAAATCTTGCATCCAAAGCCTCATTAAGCCGAGCTTATGAGCTTATGGCTTTGAGTTGATGTTATTCTAGTCCTATAAAGCTAGTTGCACATTTTTAGACTTGAGAGCTTATTCAACGTCTTAATTGCGATTAAGATCCGGCTAAAGAGCTTGTTTTAGCCGGTGTTTCTTAAGGAAAAACATAGGTCGTTAGAGCTTATTAACGACTATAATCAACTTGGTTTTACTCATTACGTTTACGTTATTGGAATCGATGATTAGTACCACCGTCTTAATCAAAAGTGACTAATGTTGGGTTTTTATTTATTTGCTTTAAGTTGATTTTAATTATATGYTTAGCTTAATTAATCAAATCCAAACCCCCCCCCCTTCGTATTTACTTTTATTTAGTCAACTTGTACTTGATTAGTTTGGCTATAATAAGTTGAAATCGAGTCTCTGTGGAATCGAACCGACTTACCGCTATTACAATTTTGGTTGTAATTTGCCGTAGTTGGAACTTATCACTGGAAGCTAAATGCCATTTTTCAGAACCCACATAATTTGGTACAAAAAATCATCAAGAATTAGGTACAGAATGGGTTATTCTCATCAAAATTTTACCAACCCATTATTTTTTCTTCCTGAAAAAAGCTAAAGTGATTTGTTTTGGTTACGTAACCAAAGAGTAACAAAATTTTAAGAATTTGTTAGGTGTTCAGCGTGTATAATACACTACATTCTTCCCAAATAATATTCAGCCTTCCATGCATTTGTTCAATCTCGAAAGAGCCACATTCCATAACAGAAAACGTGTAACACACATGAACCAGGTTCGAAATGACTATATGTTCTACAATTGGAGTCCACTACCTATAGAAATAAAAAACAAGAGTCCCATCTAGTGTGAAATGGATCAAATACCATATATCATCATAATTTACTATCAGTCGGATCTAGGTCAAAATGACTACAAATAAATCTACGAAAAATCATGAAACCCCAAATTAAATTACCAAGAACAACTTCAAACACATAATAAATACCCGATCAAGAATAACTTCAAACACCCGTGAGTTAATTAACTAAAACAACAACATAGAAAACATTGTTCACCTTGACGAATAAGATGAAAGCATGGTTTATGTAAAATAGTTTTAGGGATCAAAGCAAAATTGAGAACTTAAATAAGTAGGTTACAAATAACAGTTTTGTCCAGAGAAGAGAAGAGAAGAGAATCAATAAATCAAAATTATAAACAAGAAGAACCAAGTGGATACCTCAGAGAAATTGCTAGGGCTTTGAAGCTGTGGAGAAATCAAAACCTCCAAAGTCTGGTTATATGCAGCGATGAAGTCTTCTTGGGAGCCGGCCATTTGTGCAAGGTTTGCAGCAATTGAAGAAATCGTATGTTGACCATACTGATTTGGTTATGGCGCAGGATCATTCATGAGGAGGCTGGAAAAGTAAAGAACAGAGAAAGTCATTTTGACCTTACCCCAAAATGGTTTGGCGGGGAAGGGTTCATGGAAGTGGAAGAGAGGGAAAGAGGTCTCACTATTTGCTTCCCTATCAATGCATAAAAAGCTTGTACCATATGCTTTATGACTTGTGTTTAAGAGTTTTTTGAATTTGTTGCATACAATCATTGTAACTTATGCTTTAGGAGTTGTAATTAAGATATTGACCTAAATAGTTATATATGTAGTATATATAGACTTGGGATAATGTGAGACCAATGGTTTTTTGTGAGACCCGTAATACCAATTTAACCTTTGGATTATGTCTACAATAATCAGATCTGAACATTCATAAACGACACGAGACTTCTCAATAATTACAAAATTGCCACCGTGTAATTTAGACCGTTAGATCATTAGCTTATAAAGTTGATCAATGAACATAAATTGGTCTTACGGGTCTCACGAAAAATCTTTGGTCTCACGTGAACCCAACCCTATATATATATATATATATATATATATATATATTTTGAATTGAGTTGATGGTTTGTAAGTAATTATTGCCTTCAACTCCTAAACCATGCAGAGCCTTTGCAAAGTGCATGCAGAGCTTCTGGCTTTCCTATACAAAGCTCGGAAGTCTGAATAGTTTTACTTCAGAGTTATTTCAAGAGTACATATCTGAAGTAATTCTTCAAAGTTATCTCAAGAGTATAAGTCTGAATAGTCATTATAAATTTCATTCTAAGTTCAAATTCAATTTACTGATATAGTTTCATTTCTAAATTTTATTTTATTTTAGGGTTAATTTCATTTTAACTAATTATTGATATAGTTTCATTTCTAAATTTAAGTCTGAAGAGTCATTTTTCAGAGTTATTCTTCAGAGTTATGGTTCGGAGTTATACTTCAGAGTAATTCCAAAAGTACAAGCCTGAAGTAGCATCGTACTTTCGATGATCATTTATATCTATAAGATAAGTCCTGACATGATTACCCCGTGTAATACACGTGATTGAACCTAGTGTATAATATATATATATATATATATATATATATTATATATATATATATATTATATATATATATAGAGAGAGAGAGAGAGAGAATCAAATGCAAACCACCCAATTTGTACAAACCGTTCAAAACACCCTCATCTGTCGATTTCATTGTATAATTGTAACACCCCATACCACACATTGCATATAACATATATTCCATATACAAGAAATACATGTTTGTACACCACATAGGTCCCCTAGTACAAGAATCTACCATTACAGAATACATGGTCCAAAAATTCCAAAATATAATTCTTGTACTAATTAAGATTTATCTATCAAAAATATACATATCATCAGCCATTCTTCATGCAGATAAATACATAGGGAATTTATCACATTTTCCCTTTTCCCTTTTTCCTTACCTTCTGCACTTCCCGCATTACATATTAAAAATCACAAAACGAGGGTTAGACCGAAAGGTCCAGTGAGTTACCCTATTTATGTTATTGCAGGGTGAAAATCACCAAAACTTTTATGTAAAACAACTTTTCATATATATAACAGATATATGAACAAGTAAGAACATAATACCAGTGCCTTTCACTTTTCAAGCCAAATTTCTGCTTGCAAACAATATATCAAATTCAAACAGGTTTGCACTAACCAAATTATTACAATGCCACTTTTAAACCTCTCAAATCAAATAAGGTTTATTCAAAGTTTCAAACCAAACCTGTTATCTCCTTCTCAATAACATCCAGATTATGATTTCCAGTAAGAACCCTGATCCTAAACCTTTAAATCACAAAGAAATAAAGATTCTAGACCACGGTAATCTTAAAAGATATAATAATAAGAGTTATATTACATAACGCACATATAAATGCCACCCTTGTATCCAAATGTACACCTCTCCTTGATATGCCACCCTTATCCCATGGTACACCTCTCATTGATATGCCACCCTTATCCCATGGTACATCTCTCCTTGATATGCCACCCTTATTTATCCATCAAAATACAAAATAATTCTATATAGAATAGACCGCAGTCAATGGAATATTATCAGTTCAAAATATCCTTTTATCAAAATTCCTATTTTAAGATAAAAGTAACAATTTTTATAAACATTACATAAGTCAAAGTCCATATCCGGTCAAAACTTGATCGATTTACCAAATCCGGACAAAACTTCAACTTGTTCGATTTAATACTTAGAGTAAAATTCTCAACACTTTGTCCGGATTATTAATCCGGACAACACTATTCATGCCATGACCGATTTAGCAATCCGGTCATTCCATAGTCGTATTCCTACTTTTCCGAGTTAAACACTTAGTCATAATTCAAAGTTCATGAATCGTTTAGCATATAAACCGGCTAACACAATTAATCGATTTACTTTTAAACCGGTTAAGGTATGTCCGGTTTAGGTCTAATTCGCTTGACCCTTGTCCGGTTTAGGACTAAACTGCATGACTCTTGACCGGTATATATATAAATCGCTCAGCCCTTGACCGATTTATTCTAATCCGGTCAATACACATCCGATTTGTTTCTTTTGAATCAGTTAAAAGATTAATTTCAACAATTTATACATTTGAAGGAATTATAAAGCATATAAACTACTTACCTTGAATTTCCTTTTGAAAACCAAACACTTTGCAAATCTTGTAATCCGATCAAGAGTAATCCGGTCAACCTTGTTGATCCTCTATCTCAGTGATTTGATGATAATCTCTTTTCACTTATACATTGTATTTATGTTTGTCTTTTCAGTTCCAGCGATCTTCACTGAAACATGTTCAGTGATCGCTGAAGAACTTGTATTGTAAATCTATCAGAAACAGCGATACTTCAAGAAGACAACACTCACACCAAAGAACCTTCAGCAAACGTCGAAGACTGAAACTGAAGATTAGAGACTGTCGAGTACGTGATCTGAAGCGGGACTCAGTGATTACAAGCCTGTCTATATATGTGTGAAGACTGCTCAAGCTTCAGCGAATGATGAAGAGACCTTCAGATCATTCCAGCATTCAGCGATCAAAGGAAGTTTGCTTAGCATGATTGTTGTTGTCTTGTCCTTTTGCACACAAAGGACAAACCCATACCCTTACGAAAGTTGGTACGGTACGGAGCCGACTAGTCGACTCAATTGTCCACCAACTTTAGGTAAGGATCTCTACTCATGAATACTGCTTTTTGTACTATTTACTGTAACAAAGGACAAGCCTACCTTTTAAGGCTTGACACGCACTCTTACCCTACCATATTGCATTAAATGCACATTTAATGCAGTGGGTATAAATAGAAGTGTTTCTTCTCCATGCAGAGTGCGCGCAACTCACTCTCTAACCCTAATTCTTACTTCAAGCATTTTCTAGCTTAAGTAAAGGATCTTCTTTACAACATTTCTTTTCTTGTATTGCTAAGACTTAGTGTGTAATTAAAGATTGTTTAGATAAGTTTTTATCACCTTATCTTTCCGTAAACAA
>NC_037529.1:16962939-16966557 GCF_001531365.2 Cynara cardunculus var. scolymus
TTGCCAAACCTCCCCGGTTTGTCCGTGACAATTTTAGTCTCTGGAAGAACCGGATGTCCCTTTTTCTTGAAGGTGTGGATCCTGAAATTCCACATTATATAGAAAATGGACCATATATTCCATTTGCTATTGCTATGTTGTTCCAGCAACATCTACGACTGCCGCGATTCCTGAACGGCAGATTCCAAAGCTCCCACATCAATGGAACGATGAAGAAAAGAAGAAAATAGCTATAGACACGCGTGCTCGGTCTATAATAGCTATGTCTCTTCCTGATGAGATTTATCGCTCAGTGATGAAACTCAAAACTTCCAAATCCCTGTGGGACACACTTTGTGTCCAATATAAAGGAACCACTCAGGTTCAAGAGACCAGAAAGATCAATCTAGTAAGACAGTATGAAAGCTTTATCTGTGGAAAGTTTGAGACGCTGTCTAAAGTACATCAAAGATTTAACTGCCTTCTTATTGATCTTAGGGCTTTCGGCAGGGAATATTCTAATTCTAAAACTTTAACCAAGTTTCTATAATGCCTTCCTGAGTCTTGGGACACCTTTTCCATGTGTCTCAAGATGTCAAATGACATGTCCATTCTTTCTCTTTCTACTTTATATGGGATTCTGCTTAACCATGAGCAATCTCATCAACTGAAGAGAAATCTTGTAAAAGAGTCCAGGGAAATGAAAAGCTCTCATTTGGCTTTGATCTCTGAGGCTTCTTCAGTTGAAACTTCTTCTATCCCTTTTGTTTCTTCTCTTTCTCCCATTGTTATCACGGAGATAGACTCTTCTATATCTGAGGACAATCCAGAATCTGATTTAACAGATTTTGATGAATCCCTGGCACTTCTGACTAAGTCATTTAGGAGGTTCGCCAGTAAGAGCAACTTCTGCAGATCTCCTCAGCTGTCCCTTAGGGAAAAGCCAAAGTCTGAAAGAATAGACAATGCTTCAGCTGTCTGCTACAACTGCCACCTGCCTGGACACTTTGCAGGTGAATGCAGATCAAAGAAGACTGCGATGCCATCTTCTAAAGCTCCTTCCTCCTTCAGGACCAAAGATGAGAAATACTCAAAACTGAAGGAGAAGTACAAGAAGATGAAGAACAACCAGCGAAAGGATAAAGGCCTTATTGCTGAAGAGCATGACTGGGTTGAGTCATCCGATGAATCATCCTCGGATGAAGAGGATAAAGCCTATGTCTGCTTGATGGCCATAGATGCAGATGAAGGATCTTCAGAAGCATCTAGTTCCTCTAAGCCATCTTCTTCTTCTACTCAGGTATGTTTCCTGAATGAACCCTCTTCTTCTTCTAGTCTTTCTGCACTGGATACGCTGACGATTGACCTTTACAATGCCCTCAATGGCAAATCGAAAGCATAAATGCTTAACGTTGATCTTYAAGAGCAATTGAAGATTTGTCATTCTAAGATCAAAGGACTGACCTCTGTCGAGAAAAATCTTAAAGATCAGGTTATTGTAAACCAAGCCATCACTGTTGAACGTGAGAAGGCTATCGCTGAGTGTGAGCGAGCAATCGCTGAACTCAAGGCCGAGAAAGCTAAGATTGAAGGGTGGTGCAAAGCTTCCATCAAGGCCTATGATATCATTAACGCTCAGATCCCCGCCAAGATAACAACTGGTCTAGGATTCTTCTATGATCAGGAAGAATGTGTTAAAGACAGGTCCATGCTCAAGTTTGGCACCTTCGTCTCTTCTATTCCCAACACTTCTTTCTCTCAGTCTTCCTCTTTTACTGAGAGTCATCTTGAAGGAACTTCTTTGAGTTCCGGATTCAAAGACAAAGGTAAATCTGTTGTCATGACATCTCTTTCCAAGAAGTCTAACAAGTCTAATAGATCTAGGTCTATTCCTTCATCTTATAAGTTTCTTCCTCTTCAGGGACTAGGAAATCTGAATCCCATCAGAAATCCAAGTCACAACTCAAGGTGAACTTTTCACCTAAGGAATCCAATTCCTCAAAGGTTCCTCCTAGAACCAATGAGAAGGGAATCCTTGGAGCTGGTCCCGTTTCTAGTTTGATACTTCCTGGCCGTAAAGCTATTCTCAGCTTTAAGAAGTGTAAACACTGTGGTGAGAAAACACATATTGCCAGCAAGTATCCTTCTGCTACCAAAGCTGGTTCGCCAACTAAGGGCAAGAAAATAGCCAAGACTGAGAAATCAATCAAGGTGAAATCATCCACAAAGGCTGCACTAGCAACCAAGGTGAAGAAAACCGTTGAAGCCTCTTCTTCAGGCTCAGCAAAGACAACTCCTGCTGAAAAATCTTCAGCATCAGATGTTGTAGTTCCTACAACTGAAGCCTCTTTATCAGGCTCAGTGAAGACTTCCACTGAAACTACCTTAGTAGTATCAAAGGTTGTTCCTCTTACCACTCAAACCTCTTCAGGTTCGGTGATGCCATCTACTGATGTTGGTTCTTCAGCATCAGATGATGAAGCCTATAACAAAGCTGAACCCCAATAGATGGGTACCAATAGCATTCTTATTTTGTTTCCTTGTACAGGATGTCAAAGGAATATGGTATCTTGAAAGCGGATGTTCAAGACATATGATCAGAGATAAATCCTTTCTAACTCATTTCAAGGAAGAAAGAGGACCTTCCGTAACTTTCGATCGAAATGGAAAAGGATATACCAAAGGTTTTGGTATATTAACCAATGGTGCAACAACTTTCAAACGCGTTGCATACATTGAAGGACTGAAGCACAATGTTCTTAGCATCAGTCAACTGTGTGATAAAGATTATACAGTTAAATTCTCAAAGAATTCATGTCATGTTCTTGACAAAGATGATAAGGTTGCTCTAACCGTTTCTCGTCTAGGGAATGTATACATCATCAATATGAATTCTTCTCTCACCGAGAATAGCTGTTTCTTCTCTAAAGCCTCATCATATATTAACTGGTTATGGCACAAATGGCTATCTCATCTCAACTTCAAGACACTCAGTGAGCTGTCAAGAAATGATCTTGTCACTGGTCTTCCTCAACACTCTTTTGCAAAGGAATCTTTTTGCTCAGCATGTGAAAAAGGAAAACACACAAGAGCTAGCTTCAAGTCGAAGCAAATCTCTTCAGCGACTGCGCCTCTTCAGGTATTGCATATGGATCTCTTTGGTCCAGTTAAGGTGCAATCCCTAGCTGGAAAGAAGTTCACACTTGTCATTGTTGATGAGTATGTCAGGTATACTTGGGTATTCTTTCTCAGATCTAAGGATGAAGCACCTGAAGAAATCATTTCGTTCATCAAAAAGATAGAAGTATTAAACAATGTTAAAGTACGATATATCAAAAGTGACCATGACACTGAATTCAAAAATAGTACTATGGATAACTTCTTTGAGGACATGGGAATCTCTCACAACTTCTCTTTAGTAAGAACTCCTCAACAGAATGGGGTCGCTGAAAGACGAAATTGAACAATCATTGAGGCTGCTCGATCAATGCTTAGCGAATCCCATCTCCCTACTCAATTCTCGGCTGAAGCTGTCAACACCGCTTGTTTCACTCAAAACCGATCGCTGATCGTGAAAAAATTCAAGAAGACAGCCTATGAACTCTTCGATGGACGAAAGCCTTCCATAAGCTTTCTTCA
>NC_037529.1:16968353-16977402 GCF_001531365.2 Cynara cardunculus var. scolymus
TCAGCTTCTAGGTGGAAAGTTGGTGAGCTGGACAAGTAAAAAAACAAAATTCAGTGTCCACATCAACAGCTGAAGCTGAATATGTAGCCGCTGGTAGCTGTTGTGCCCAAATTCTTTGGATGAAAAATCAGCTGCTAGACTATGACCTTCAGTTTTCAAAGGTTCTTATTTATTGTGATAGCACTAGTGCTATTGCTATTGCAAACAACCCTGTACTTCACTCCAAGACCAAACATATCGAGATCCGATATCATTTTATCAGAGATCATGTTATGAATGGTGATATTGAACTTCACTTCGTTCCAACTGAGTATCAACTCGCAGACCTTTTAACCAAGCCTCTTGATGATACAAGATCTAATATCTTGATCAGTGAATTGGGTATGTTGAACACTGAAGATTAATCTTCAGCTATTAAACATCACTCAGTAAGTGAAATGATTCAGTGCTCTATCTCTAACACTGAACTTTTGAGTAAATATATCTTTTTCTCTCAGGTATAATTACTCTTTCCTTTTTTTCTAAACTTAAAAGCTTCACTGAAGCTTTCTCATCTTCAGTGATAAATGTTTTGAAATGTGGTCTCAGTGATTCTCTTGTCACTAACTACATCTCTAAGTATATCTTTATACTTCTCTTAAAATTCAAAACGATCACTGAATCTCTTCTTATCAATGATTAAAACGTTTTTTTTTAATGCCAGTTTCAGTGACTCTCTTATCACTAAATCTTATGTCTTAAAACCCTCACTGAATCTTTCTTTTCAGTGATAAATTGTTTTGAACGGGTCTTATCAGTGTTTCTTTAAACATTGTATGACTCTTCGTTTTCTTAAAAACTATTTGTTTTTAAAAGAAAATAGTTAATGAACCGTCTTTATGACAACATTCATTATTTACTATGCGCAACGCTTTGAGACGTGCAAAAGGTTCTGTCATTACGCTACCTCATTTAATGCCATCCAATCATGAATGAGAACGTGGTATCTTTTTCATTATGACCACTTTCCTGAACCGTCGTCTTTTTCTCTCTCATATTATATCTCTCTCCTCCTACCTATAAATATGAGACCTCTTCTCCACTTTTCTCTTTACGCTTACAAAATTCTTAGACAAAATTCTGCAAGAATTCTCCCAAAGCAAGAACACTCAAAATCTTCTAAGCTCTTTCGACCTCTTCCCTCACATCTAAGGTCGATATCTTCTTCTTTTTCTTTCTTTCTGTTATAAGAAACGTTTAATGTGTTTTAAGAATCTTGTTCTCTTAATACATTAAACAATATAGGTTATTCAATCATTTCTTTCTTGATTATAATCCTGTTTATTTAAACACATTCTACTTCAAAAACCCTTTTAAGGATTTTTCAAAAGAAGTTTTTACTTGTTTCAAAAACTTTTTCTATACTCTTACCCAAAAACTCTTGGTTTATTTCTAACAACCTGTTTGCTCTACTTCTTATTGATACAAACAGATGGCAGCCAAGAACGTCAACTTCTCCATTGACGAGATCTCTATCAAGGCCAACAACCACATTGCCTTGTTGGAGATACCATCCTCCAAGGCGTATTACCAAGACACGACTGACTTCCTCAAACAGTCGTCATTGGGCTACGCACTCAACCATGAGCCCATCATGGTGAAAGAACTCCTTCAGCAGTTCTGGCTTACTGCTGAAGTTGTCGAAGTCGAAGTTAAGCCTGGACGCCAGGCGAAGTAGATGAACTTCACTTTCAATCGCATGAAAGTGAACTTTGGTGTATCCACACTCCGGTCGGCTATCCGTCTTCCCAAGAGCCCCTTCGACAACGAACCATCCACCGCCGTGATCATCGAGCTTCTCGACGCCATTGGCTACCAGTGGCCAATGAAGAAGGACTCCAACGCCCCTCTGAAATCCTTGACGAAGATTGAGAAGAACAGGATGTCAACCATATGGCAATACAAGTTTTCTCATTTCATCCAGTGCATGGGTGGAAAAACTGGAGGTCAGGACCAGGCCTCTAGGATCGCCTTAACSATAGGCGTATCTGCGATTCAGCGTCGTAATATAAATTATGATGCGGTCATTTTCAATGACCTAGTGCTCAAGCTTAACAAGCGCCAACGAGAAAAGGTGGTGCCTTACACCAGGTTTCTTTCAATGGTGTTTGCCAAGATCTTTAAAGATCTCTACCCCAAAGAAGGAAACCTTCCGGTTTTCAAGCTTGGATCCAGGATTCTGGATCATAAGCTGAGGGACAATGATGTGGCACTAACTTCTATTGTGTCCATCACTACCTCTTCTCCTCTGGTGGCCACAAAAAGGGTAAACCCTCCCGCGTCCAGCCATGCCACCAAAACCCCGTCAAAATGATCCTCTCAACCAACTCTTGGTTCTCCTCAGAGAGCCAAGAAGTCCAAAAAGGGGATAGCCACGTCTCTAGCTGGAGCCTCTCAAAAGGCTTCAGTTATTGAAACTAGCCTTATCCCCGAGGCGTCTTCTGCTCACTGAAGGTGTGAATATCAGCGTCGCCACCGCTGAACACCCACGTCTTTTCTCGACCATTTTCTCTTCTCCTCCTTCTTTGGTCTTTACACATGTCGATGATGTATCAACGACCGTCCTTCCTAATACTGAGACACGTACCACTGGACCTGAGGTTGCTTCTCTCGATGCTCCTCAGCATACAGATGTCCATCCTCTCGAGGACATCTTTGCTCATGCCAGTGACAATCTTTTTGATGTCACTGATGGCCCCTCAGGTATTCCATCTTCCTACCCTTTCTTTTCTTCTAACCTTGAGCCTTCAGCTCACACTTCTTCTTTTGCAGGTCCTTCTTCGATGCATCACTCTGATGCTCAGGGAGAGGAAGAGGAAGAAAGAGAGAAATATGATGGAGGAGATGAAGAGATCGATGATGACTATGATATGGCGTCATACATCAAACTTCTCCTTCCAGCCGTTGATACCGTCCTTTGCAGGATCAACGAAGTCCACCAAGAGATGTCCCGCCAGGGTGATCTTGATGCGGACTTCCTTGCCATCCAGGAAGACGTTCAAGAAGTTCAAAGTCATCTCCAGACTCTCCATGAAGCTGTTCAAGCCAACACCGATGCCATTGCTGTTCTTCACAGCAGGGCTAATGATGCTCAGGCTATTGTTGATCAGCAGACTGGCCTTCTTCAACAGATCCTGGATGCTGTCCGTCAACCAGCTCCAGTGATCCCACCTTCTTTCTCTGCCAGTGATCGCGCCCAGCTCCATGAGATGTGTGAGGCAATGACAACTCTAGCCAGCACTTTGCAAAGGGTAGAGGAGATAATGGTTCTCTAGCGTTAGTGATTGGACGAACTCTCTGGCCAATTCTCTCAAGTTTTAGCCAGAGAGGGGGAGATAAGGTCCAACGCTGGTGAATCATCCGATGCTGCTCCTACTGCTTCTCAGGCCGTTGGTCCAATATCAGCTTCAGTTGCAGTTGAAGTTGAGGCTCCTAGAGCTGAAGCGGTTGTTGCTCCTGTAATCCCGACTACCAAAGCTGCTGCTCTAGCTGAGGATGTCGATGCCATCCCTAGGGATGATGCCCCTTCCATCACTGCTGCTGATGGTGATGATGATGAAGATGAATATAATGATGATGAAGATGATGATGAACCTCCCATTCCAGACCCCAGAAGTGATCTAGATGGCGACGACGATGATGATGATGAAGATGACTTTGTCCACTCCTCAAAAGATGTATCCACATAAACAATTAATTCACATAGTAAATACCTTGGGTAATAACCAGGATCCGGTTATCACATTATCCACTCCTCAAAAGAATTTCGTCCCAGATTTCCTTTAATCAAAGGGCCACGGGTAATCTGACCTCATTTTCGATTCCAATTCACAAGTTGCTTCTGGTCCTTAGTGAAACTTCCACTGTACTTTAACCAAACTAATCTCTTTGTTTCTTAACACCCTGATCTTTCGGTCAATCACAGCTTTCGGTGTTTCCACAAAATTTAGCTTACTATCCAGTTTGATTTCTGGTAACGGTACAACTAAACTCAGATTAGCTAAACATTTTCGCAGATTCGATATATGGAAAGTGTTGTGTATCAGACTTAGTTCTTCTAGTAGCTCTAACTGATATGCCACTGGCCCGATTTGTTTGCATATTCTGAATGGTCCAACATACCTCGGACTGAACTTACCCTTCTTTCCGAATCTGATAACACCCTTCCACGGCGAAACTTTCAACATCACAAAATCACCTACACATAATTCAATCGGCTTTTGACGATTATCAGCATAACTTTTCTGGCGGTCTTATGTTGTACTGGTTCTTTCACAGACCTGTTCAATCTTATCAGAAGTCTGTTGAACAATTTCAGGACCCGTCAACTGTCTTTCTCCTACCTCGTTCCAACATAACGGCGTTCGACATTTACATCCATACAACACTTCGCATGGTGTCGCTTGGATGCTGGAATGGTAACTGTTATTATATGCAAACTCTATTAACGGCAAGTGATCTTCCCACGATCCCCCAAAGTCAATGATACAACTTCTTAACATGTCTTCGAGAGTCTAGATAGTTCTTTCACTTTGTCCGTCAGTTTGCGGATGATAGGCTGTGCTTAGTCGGATTTCAGACCCCAAAGCTTTTTGCAAACTCTCCCACAACTTTGAAGTAAACCGACTATCTCTATCAGAGATAATAGATAGTGGAACTCCATGTCGGGTTATAATTTCTTTGATATAAATCTGTGCCAGTTTTTCTAAAGAGTAACTCTCCCTTTTGGAGTTTGAGGTAATTTCATGACGAAATCCATTGTAATGTGATCCCATTTCTATACAGGTATCTCCAAAGACTGAAGGCTTCCATACGGCTTTTGATGTTCAATCTTAACCTGTAGACACGTTAGACGTTGTTCTACATATTTGGCTATATCTCTCTACAATCCGGGCCACCAATAAAAAGGTTTCAAATCTCTGTACATCTTATTGGTACCTGGATGAATAAAGGATTTCACAATCATAATCGTTTACAAGTTCAATCCAGCGACACTGTCGCATATTTAATTCTTTCTGGCTGAACAAATGTTGCAGACTCTTATGATCAATATAGATCTGGCACTTTGTCCCCAGAAGATAATATCTCCATATTTTTAAAGAAAATATCACCGCAGCTAATTCCATATCATGAGTTGGATACTGCTTCTCATGATCTTTCAATTGCCTTGACGCATAAGAAATCACTTTTCCTCTTTGCATCAAAACACATCCTAATCCCAGCTTCGAAGCATCACTGTATACCATAAAATCTTCAGATCCATCAGGTAGGGTCAACATCGGCGCTCTGCAGAGATGATCTTTTAACAGTTGGAAAGCCTATTGTTGTTCTCTTTCCCACTGAAATTTGACGTTCTTTCGAGTCAATTTGGTCAATGACACGGCTATTTTAGAAAAATCCCGAATGAACTTACGATAATAGACTGCTAATCCCAAAAAGCTTCGGACTTCAAGAGGAGTTTTCGAGGCTTCCCACTTTGCAACTGCTTCTATTTTAACTGGATCTACCTTCACCCCTGCTTCGGATATGACATGACCCAAAAATTGAACTTCCCTTAACCAGAACTCACATTTAGATAATTTTGCATACAACTTTTCTCTTTTCAGCAACTCTAATATTAGACAAAGATGTTCTGCGTGCTCCTCTTCGGTCTTAGAGTATATAAGAATATCGTCGATAAATACAATAACGAATTTATCAAGATATTCCTTACATATCCTATTCATCAAATCCATAAAGGCTGCAGGCGCATTAGTTAAGCCAAAAGGCATAACTAGACATTCATGATGCCCATACCTAATTCGAAAAGCTGTTGTAGCAATGTCCTCCTTCCTGACTTTTAACTGGTGATACCCTGATCTTAAGTCAATCTTGGAGAAATAACTTGCTCCTACCAGTTGATCGAAAAAATCATCAATCATTGGCAACATATATTTGTTCTTGATTGTCAATTTGTTTAATTCACGATAGTCTATACATATTCGCATAGATCCATCCTTCTTTTTGACAAACAAAACTGGAGCACCCCAAGGTGAAGTGCTAGGTCTAATGAATCTTTTATTAGTCAGATCTTTCAATTATGCAACCAATTCCTTCAATTCAGATGGAGCTAACCGGTACGGTGCCTTTGCTATTGGTGCTGCTCCTGGTACGAGATCAATTCGAAATTCGATAACTCAGTCCAGCGGTAATCCGGATAAGTCCTCTAGAAAGACTTCCAGATATTCATTAACAATCAGAATTAATTTATGTTTTCCTTTCTCTTTCTTTACATCAATTACATATGCCAAACATCCCTGGCACTTCTTCCGAATACTTTTCTGAGCTTTCATCACAGTTAAAATACTGGTATGGTGGTTCTGACGATAACCATAAATAACAACTGTTCCCTTCTCTGGAAAAGTGATTCTGATCATTTTCTTATTACAAATAATACTGGCCTGATATTCTGCTAACCAGTCCATACCCACCACCACATCAAATTCCTTCATTGGCATAGGGAATAACCGAATCGGTAGTTCACACCCCTCGATAACAATAATGCAGTTATCAAATACACTAGTAACAGTTTCTTGACTATTAGCAATATCAACTATTAATTTGTCATCAAGTAACACATAAACATGCAATTTGAGCAAATGATGGTGATATAAACGAAAAGTTTGCACTAGAGTCAAATAACACCTTAGCATGTATAGAATTCAGAAGGAAGGTATCTATTACTACATCTGGCGACGCCTCTGCCTCATTCTTTGTCATCTGGAAGGACCGCCCCCATGCCCCTCCTTGCCCTCCTCTTGTCACAGTAGGTCTTCCCTGAGTACCCGACGCATTACTTCCCATTGTCAGCTATGGAGTTCTTAACAACGGACAGTTTGGTCGAATATGATCTGGAGAATTGCAATTGAAACACCTTTTGTTAGTTGGACAATTCCTTCACAAATGGCCCGCTTCGCCTGTGATAACCGGATCCTGGTTATTACCCAAGGTAAATAATATGTGATTATCTGATTAAATGATTACGTGATAGCATGATAATTTGATACATGCTGGCATGTGAAAATTAATTATACATTGTGGTTATGTGTATTAGAATATATATATATATATATATGTGTGGAAATATATATATATATATATATATTATTAAGAAATGCATAGTGTGTGTGTGGATATATGTATGTATGCATGGTTTGTGTGTGTGCATGTGTGCATATTTGAGTATGCATGAGGTGGAAAGGGAGGGAAGAGAGAGAGGCGGTTTAACCGACCTTCCACTTTTGGAAAATATAAAAAGGGGCTTAGCCTCTTCATTTCTTCTTCCTGCTATTTTGAGAGAGATTTAAAGAGAGTTGTCTGGATTTGCAAAAAAGGGGGTGATTTCAAGTTGATTGCATGTATTTGGGTTCAAAAGCATGTTAAGGTGAGTGGTTTCTAAACTTTTGCATAATATTTATACTGGTTTTTTTTAGTTGAATGTAGTTTATTATTTGGATTGAAACCATATCTTATGTTTAAAGTTTTATCCGGACAAAGAGTGATCGGATAAGTGTTAAACCGGACAAAGCTTGCCCGGATTGTTCTTAAACCGAACAAGCTTTGAGTGGTGTACTGTCCGGATATTATTAAACCGATCAAAGGTTGTGTGAAGTGTTGTTCGAACTTGTATCCGGACAAGTTGTTGAGATTATTTTAAGTCTTAAATCGGTCAAGTCTTGAGCGGATTGTTGCCCGGACTTGATATCCGGACAAAGATGATTTTGCTTYTAAGTGTTAAACCGACSAAAGCTTATGCGGTATATTGTTYGGACTTGATATCCGGASAAGGTTGGAAAYTATTTTTCTAAGTATTTAAATYGGACAATGCTTGTTCGATGTGTTGACYGRATTATTGACCGRAGATGAAATCCGGTTAAGTTTTGGTTGACCRRATTCGRGATGTACCTTGTGTTTTGATAAAAGTTGTTATTTAATCATAAAATGAAGTTYCGATATAAATGATTTTTGGACAGATAATAGTTCCAATGGCTGCKGTCTATTTGGAATTATTTTTATAAAATGTTTTGATGAAGAAATAAGGGTGSMWTATCRAGGAGAKGTGTAMATTTGATATAAGGGTGGCWTATCAAGGAGAGGTGTACCATGGGATAAGGGTGGCATATCAAGGAGAGGTGTACATTTGATATAAGGGTGGCATTTGTATGTGTGTGGTATTATATAACTATTTCTATTATATCCTTTAAGATTACCATGGTCTGAAATATTTATTTCTTTGTGATTTATAGACTTAGGATCAAGGTTCTTATTGGAAATCATAGTTTGAATGTTATTGAGGAGAAAATGTCAGGCTTGACCTGAAGCTTTGAAATAACCTTGTTGATTAAGAAAAGGTTTAAAAGTGGCATTATGTGGAACCTGATTGGTTCAGAGTTGTGAGATTTAAATAAGCAAAATGCTTTGCTTGATAAATGGAAAAGATCTGGCATTATGTTCTTGTGTATTCATATATTTGTTATATATATGAATAACAAATATATGAATAGTTGTTTTTATAAAAGGTTTTGGTGATCCTTCACCCTACAATGACATGAATAGGGTATCTCACTAGACCTTTCGGTCTAACCCTCGTTTTGTGATTTTAAACTATGTGTTGCAGGAAGTTCAGACAGTAAGGGGAAGGGGAAGGTGTAATATTTTCCCTTATGCGCTTCTGCTTGAAGATCTGTTTTGACTGATTAGTACAAGAAATGTATTTSRAAATTYTGGACCTTGTAATTGGTCATGTTAGATTCTTGTACTAAGGGACCTGAATGAGATAATAATATGTATTTCCTTGGTATGAAATATGTATTACATGCAATGTGTGGGTTGGGGCGTTACAGAATGGTATCAGAGCCTAAGTTTAAGGGATTTACGTATTAAACAGCATGATACCTAGACTTAAACTGTTTTATTGCATGTTAAGGGTCCCGAACATAGTTAGCACCATTGGAAATAAATATGATGAGTT
>NC_037529.1:16977606-16979485 GCF_001531365.2 Cynara cardunculus var. scolymus
TACATTCTGAACATGAGGAATCCCACTCTGGGAATGTTCAAGAATGGTCAGTGCCACATCCTGAATATATAACTAGAGATATGTTGGCAGAGGAAATGGGGAAATTATGGGAAACTTTGACATCTATTATGGGAATACCGGCTAGAGTAGAAACATAAAGAGTAGAAGTTTATCCCTCTGCTCCAATTACTCACAACAAAGAAGGAGACATTAAGATGTTCTTAGCATGTAAACCACCAACCTTCTCTAGGGAGAGAGATCCAGTGAAAGCAATGTGCTGGATCAAGGAGATGGAATCTGTGTTCAACACCATTCGGTGTCCGAAAACAGATAAAGTTCGATTTGCTATTTCGGTATTGAAGTCAAATGCTTTATTTTGGTGGGAAGTTGAATCGTCTACCAGAACGGATGTTTTACAGACTCTGTCATGGATAGAATTTGTGGATAGATTCAAAAATCAATTCTGTCCCAAAACAGCAGTAAGACAAATGGAGGAGGATTTCCTGAAGTTAGAGCAAGGAAATAGAACAGTTCGGGAGTATACCGAAAGATTCATTGAATATTCTTGTTTTGTTGAACATTATGTTTCAACTAAATCCAGGAAGATAGAAATGTTTATTTGGGGTCTGAAACCCTGAATTAGGGAATTCGTTATTGCTATGAACCCCAATACCTTTCCATTAACAGTAGAAGCAGCTGAGGTGACTGAAAGAAATAAGAATAGACAATCAGAAGGAAAGGTTGTGGAGAAAATAAAATGGGAAGGGCCTTCATCTTTTTGAGGACCGAAAACTGTAAGATATGATAACAGATCGGAACAAAAGATCGGTGAGAAAGTTTGCTCACAGTGCCGACAGATTCATCAGGGTGAATGCAAGATGGATCCAAGGAAATGTTACAAGTGTGGTGAAGCGGGTCATTTGTCGAGAAATTGCCCAGCTAACAGAAGATGTTTTAATTGCAATTCTCCGGATCATATTCGACCAAATTGTCCATTGTTAAGAACTCCACAGTTAACAATGGAGAGTAATGCGTCGGGTACACGGGGAAGACCTACTATGAATAGAGGAGGGCAAGGAGGGGCACGGGGACGATCCTTCCAAATGACTAAGAACGAGGCAGAAGCATCACCAGATATAGTAACAGGTACATTCCTTCTGAATTCAATACGTGCTAAAGTGTTATTTGACTCCGGTGCAAACTTTTCRTTTGTATCACCATTGTTTGCTCAAACTGCATGTTTGAATTCTSTGTTACTTGATGATGAGTTAGTAGTTGATACTGCTAATGGTCAGGAAACTGTTACTAGTATGTACAATAACTGTACTATTGTTATTGAGAATTGTGAACTTCCGATTCGGTTATTCCCTATGCCAATGAAATAATTTGAGGTAGTAGTGGGTATGGACTGGTTGGCAAAGTTTCAGGCTAGTATTGATTGTAACAGAAAATGATCAGAATTATTCTACCAGACCAGAGAACAGTTGTTATTTATGGTGATCGTCAGAATCATCATACAAGTATTTTGTCAGTAATGAAAGCCCAAAAAAGTATTCAAAAGAAGTGCCAAGGATGTTTGGCATATGTAATTGATCTAAAGAAAGAGAAGAGAAAGAAATAATCGATTCCAATTGTTAGTGAATATCCAGAAGTTTTTTCGGAAGACTTATCTGGATTACCACCAGATAGAGTCATTGAATTCTGAATAGATCTTATACCAGGAGCTGCACCAGTAGCAAAGGCGCCGTATCGTTTAGCTCCATCTGAATTGAAAGAATTGGTGGCACAGTTGAAAGATTTAACCGATGAAGGATTTATTAGGCCTAGCACTTCGCCTTGGGGTGCTCCGGTCTTATTCGTCAAAAAGAAGGATGGGTCT
>NC_037529.1:16981825-16984971 GCF_001531365.2 Cynara cardunculus var. scolymus
GTAGGGCCGTTCAGAATATGTAAGCGAATTGGGCCAGTAGCATATCAGTTAGAGCTGCCAGAAGAGCTGAGTCGGATTCACAACACTTTTCATGTATCGAATCTACGAAAATGTTTGGTGCATCCGAATCTAGCTATACCATTACTAGAGATTCAATTAGATAGTAAATTGAATTTTGTGCAAACACCAGAAGCCGTAATTTATAGAAAGATCAGGGTATTGAGAAACAAAGAGATAAGTCTGGTTAAAATTCAGTGGAAGTTTCACAAAGGACCAGAAGCGACATGGGAATTAGAGTCTAAGATGAGATCAGAATACCCATGGCTTTTTGATTAAAAGAATTCCGGGACGGAATTCTTTTGAGGGGTGGATAATGTGATAACTGGATCCTGGTTATTACCCAAGGTAAATAATATGGGATTATCTGATTAAATGATTACGTGATTGCATGATAATTTGATACATGCTGATATGTGAAAATATAAAATATAATATTGTTATGTGTATCAGAATATATATATATATAGATATATATGTGGATATATATATATATATATTAAGAAATGCATAGTGTGTGTGTGGATATATGTATGTACGCATGGTTTGTGTGTGCATGTGTGCATATTTGAGTATGCATGAAGTGGAAAGGGGGGGAAGAGAGAGAGGCGGTTTAACCGACCTTCCACTTTTGGAAAATATAAAAAGGGGCTTAGCCTCTTCATTTCTTCTTCCTGCTATTTTGAGAGAGATTTAAAGAGAGTTGTCCGGATTTATAAAAAAGGGGGTGATTTCAAGTTGATTGCAAGTATTTGGGTTCAAAAGCTTGTTAAGGTGAGTGGTTTCTAAACTTTTGCATAATATTTATACTGGTTTTTTTTAGTTGAATGTTGTTTATTATTTGGATTGAAACCATATCTTATGTTTAAAGTTTTATCCGGACAAAGAGTGACTGGATAAGTGTTAAACCGGACAAAGCTTGCCCGGATTGTTCTTAAACCGGACAAGCTTTGAGCGGTGTACTGTCCGGATATTATTAAACCGGTCAAAGGTTGTGTGAAGTGTTGTTCGGACTTGTATCCGGACAAGTTGTTGAGATTATTTTAAGTCTTAAATCGGTCAAGTCTTGAGCGGATTGTTGCCCGGACTTGATATCCGGACAAAGATGATTTTGCTTCTAAGTGTTAAACCGACCAAAGCTTATGCGGTATATTGTTTGGACTTGATATCCGGAGAAGGTTGGAAATTATTTTTCTAAGTATTTAAATTGGACAATGCTTGTTCGATGTGTTGACCGAATTATTGACCGAAGATGAAATCCGGTTAAGTTTTGGTTGACCGGATTCGAGATGTACCTTGTGTTTTGATAAAAGTTGTTATTTAATCATAAAATGAAGTTCCGATATAAATGATTTTTGGACAGATAATAGTTCCAATGGCTGCTGTCTATTTGGAATTATTTTTATAAAATGTTTTGATGAAGAAATAAGGGTGGCATATCAAGGAGATGTGTAAATTTGATATAAGGGTGGCATATCAAGGAGAGGTGTCCATTTGATATAAGGGTGGCATATCAAGGAGAGGTGTACCATGGGATAAGGGTGGCATATCAAGGAGAGGTGTACATTTGATATAAGGGTGGCATTTGTATGTGTGTGGTATTATATAACTCTTTCTATTATATCCTTTAAGATTACCGTGGTCTGAAATCTTTATATCTTTGTGATTTAAAGACTTAGGATCAAGGTTTTTATTGGAAATCATAGTTTGAATGTTATTGAAGAGAAAATGTTAGGTTTGACCTGAAGCTTTCAAATAACCTTGTTGATTAAGAAAAGGTTTAAAAGTGGCATTATGTGGAACCTGATTGGTTTAGAGTTGTGAGATTTGAATAAGCAGAACGCTTTCCTTGATAAATGGAAAAGATCTGGTATTATGTTCTCGTGTATTCATATATTTGTTATATATATGAATAACAAATATATGAATAGTTGTTTTTATAAAAGGCTTTGGTGATCCTTCACCCTGCAATGACATGAATAAGGTATCTCACTAGACCTTTCGGTCTAACCCTCGTTTTGTGATTTTAAACTATGTGTTGCAGGAAGTTCAGACAGTAAGGGGAAGGGGAAGGTGTAATATTTTCATTTATTCGCTTCTGCTTGAAGATCTGTTTTGACTGATTAGTACAAGAAATGTATTTGGAAATTTTGGACCTTGTAATTGGTCATGTTAGATTCTTGTACTAAGGGACCTGAATGAGATAATAATATGTATTTCCTTTGTATGAAATATGTATTACATGCAATGTGTGGGTTGGGGCGTTACATCGCCACACTTATAGCATTTTCTTGGGTCTATCTTGCACTCACCCTGATGAACCTGCCGACATTGTGAGCAGACTTTCTCACCAATCTTCTGCTCAGATCTATTATCATATCTCACGGTTTTTGGCCCTCGAAAGTTTGATGAAGGCCCCTCCCATTTTCTTTTCTCCACGACTCTTCCCTCTGATTGTCAATTTTTATTCCGTTCTGTTACTTCGACCGCATCTGTAACAACTCTTCACTTTTGGATTTCCAGGTTAGAACCTTATTTCGGAATCTTCATTAGAAAACTAAGTCTTTTAGGATTAACCTTATCCAGAGTATGATCTTGAAGAGGTCGCCTATTCGATCAGAGGCTCCGGCGTCAGTCACAGAGGCTCTGATGATAGCCACAGAGGCTCTGGTGGCAGACACAGAGGCTCTGGTACTATCTACAGAGGCTCYGTTGCCTCCTCTCAGAGACTCTGTGTCTTTTCACAGAGACTCCGACAACTCTTCATAGAGACTCTGTGTCTTTTCACAGAGACTCCGGCAACTCTTCGCAGAAGCTCTATGTCTCTTCACAGAAGCTCTGGCGTCTTTTCTTCGCAGAGGCTCTGTTGTCTTCTTTCTGAGGCGCTGGTTGCCCATACTTGATCATTTCAGTACGGCAGCTGGTCTTGTTCCAGACTTGGACATTTTGGTTATTTTAGATTTTTGGGGTTTTAAATTAAGGAAATGTATAAGTCCTTGGGCTTGGGCCTTTAGAGGCCAGCCCACTACTCTTCTAGAAGCCTCATATAAATACCCCCCATCTCTTTTAAAAACTCTTCATTATTCAAA
>NC_037529.1:16986605-17004712 GCF_001531365.2 Cynara cardunculus var. scolymus
AAATACTTTTGTAACCTTGGAATCCTGTTAAGTCGATGAACTGTTTATTGTGAATCTTTGTAAAATGTGTTTCTCTTAAACTGTTTCCAAGACTCGCTTGTCTGTTAGCATCCCGTGTTTCCGCTTTAGCGGGGTGTGACAGCATCCACCGTTAGTGAAAAGATATTGGGGTTCATAGCAATTACAAAAACTCTAAATGAGGGTTTCAAACCCCAGATATACCTTTATATCTTCCTGGATTCTATTGAAACATAGTGTTCGGCAAATCGAGAGTATTCGATAAATTTTTCAGTATATTCTCGAACTGTTCCATTTCCCTGTTCCAATTTCAAGAAATCTTCTTCCATTTGTCTCACTTCTGTCTTAGGACAAAACTGATCCTTGAATCGGTTCACAAATTCTATCCAGGATAACGTTTGTAAAATATCCATTCTGGCCAATGATTCAACTTCCCACCAGAACAGAGCATTTGATTTCAATACTAAAACATCAAATCGAACTTTATCTGTTTTTGGACACCGGATGGTGTGGAACACAGATTCCATCTCTTCGATCCAGCACATAGCTTTCACTGGATCCCTTTCCCCAGAAAAGGTTGGTGGCTTGCATGCCAAAAACATCTTGATATCTCCATCCTTATTGTGGGTGACTGGAACAGAGGGATGAACTTCCACTCTTTCCTTTTCCACCCTAGCCAGTATTCCCATGATGGATGTCAGAGTTTTTCGCAACTTCCTCATTTCCTCTGCCAACATATCCCTGGTTACATATTCTGGGTGTGACACCGATCTTTCCTGAACATTCCCAGAATGGGATTCTACAGGTTCAGGGTGTACTTCAGTCCGACCTCTTCCTTATGACTGACTTCTTCCTCTGCCTCTTCCTCTGGGTCTTCCCCGACCTCTATTTCCGAAAGTGCTAGTCAGAAGATTAACAAGTGTTTCTTCTCTTTCCTCAGATTGTAGACGAACTGTTCATTCAGATCTCCGGGTTCGGCTAGACATCTGCAGATTTTAGTGTTAATAATCGCGTATTCACATTCCCAAATATAATGAAGTATTCAAGTTCAGATATGTATCTGTAAATTCATAATTACATTGGCCAGATGTAATTAAAATTTACCTTTCACAATGTTCTTTCAACTTATCATATTTATTTTCAATGGTGCTAACTATGTCCGGAACCTTTAACATGCAATAAAACAGTGTAAGTCTAGGTATCATGCTGTTGAATACCTAAATCCCTTAAACTCAGGCTCTGATACCACTTTCTGTAACACCCCATACCACACATTGCATGTAACATATATTCCATATACAAGAAATACATGTTTGTACACCACATAGGTCCCCTAGTACAAGAATCTACCATTACAGAATACATGGTCCAAAAATTTCAAAATATAATTCTTGTACTAATTAAGATTTATCTATCAAAACTATACATATCATCAGCCATTCTTCATGCAGATAAATATATAGGGAATTTATCACATTTTCCCTTTTCCCTTACCTTCTGCACTTCCTGCAATACATATTAAAAATCACAAAACGAGGGTTAGACCGAAAGGTCTAGTGAGTTACCCTATTTATGTTATTGCAGGGTGAAAATCACCAAAACTTTTATGTAAAACAACTTTTCATATATATAATAGATATATGAACAAGTAAGAACATAATACCAGTACCTTTCACTTTTCAAGCCAAATTTCTGCTTGCAAACAATATATCAAATTCAAACAGGTTTGCACTAACCAAATTATCACAATGCCACTTTTTAACCTCTCAAATCAAATAAGGTTTATTCAAAGTTTCAGGCCAAACCTGTTACTCCTTCTCAATAACATCCAGATTATGATTTCTAGTAAGAACCTTGATCCTAAATCTTTAAATAAAAAAGAAATAAAGATTCTAGACCACGGTAATCTTAAAGGATATAATAATAAGAGTTATATTAAATAACGCACATACAAATGCCACCCTTATATCCAAATATACACCTCTCCTTGATATGCCATCCTTATCCCATGGTACACCTCTCTTTGATAAACCACCCTTATCCCATGGTACATCTCTCCTTGATATGCCACTCTTATTTCCCTATCAAAATACAAAACAATTCCATATAAAATAGACCGCAGTCATTGGAATATTATCAGTTCAAAATCACCTTTTATCAAAATTCCCATTTTAGGATAAAAGTAACAATTTTTATAAACATGACATAAGTCAAAGTCCAAATCCGGCCAAAACTTGATCGATTTACCAAATCTGGACAACACTTCAACTTGTCCGATTTAATACTTAGAGTAAAATTCTCAACACTTTGTCCGGATTACTAATCCGAACAACACTATTCATGCCATGACCGATTTAGCAATCCGGTCATTCCATAGTCATATTCCTACTTCTCCGAGTTAAACACTTAGTCATAATTCATAAATCGCTCATCATATAAACCAGCTAACACAATTAATCAATTTACTTTTAACCGGTTACGGTATGTCCGGTTTAGGTCTAATCCGCTTGACCCTTGTCCGGTTTAGGACTAAACCGCTTAACTCTTGATCAGTATATATATAAATCGCTCAGCCCTTGACCGGTTTATTCTAATCCGGTCAATACACATCCGATTTGTTTCTTTTGAATCGGTTATAAGATTAATTTCAACAATTTATAAAGTTGAAGGAATTATAAAGCATATAAACTACTCAACTTGAATTTCCTTTTGAAAACCAAACATTATGAAAATCTTGTAATCCGATCAAGAGTAATCCGGTCAACCTAAATCGCACACTTCTTACAAATTTGGCAGGAAACATGCAAATGGACGTTAGTCCTCCTTTTATACTCTTCCCTAAAGTGGAAAGTCGGCTATTCACAGCCTTCCTCTCCCCTTCCCATATGCATGCTTATGTACCCCATGCATATAAATTCATACACCCAAACCATGCATGTATAAATTGTATACATACGTCACGCATATATATATATATATATATATATATATATATACCATATTATGCATATCAATATCATACCTATGCATAAATACACATACTCACGTTTTTATCTCATGTAAACATGTATCCACATAAACAATTAATTCACATAGTAAATACCTTGGGTAATAACCAGGATCCGGTTATCACATTAATTTTATGAATTTTTTTCATGAAATTGTTTAATCTTGTGAAATTGTCTCATATAAATACTTTTTTTGATGAAGTTGTTTCATATATGGTTATGAAATTTTAATGAAACTGTTTCATGTATTGTTTCATATAATCCATGATCAACACCCTTCACAATAAAAATGATTAATCAAAATCTCATAATTACAGAAAAATGAACAAAATGAAAAATTATGATTGGTTGAATGAGGTTTGTACGGTTTGTACAAATAAACCTCCCACACACACACACACACACACATATATATAGGGTTGGGTTCACGTGAGACCAACATCCCTTCTGTGAGACTCGTGAGACCATTTTTTTACACTTGAAACTTCACAGTAAAACGCTATGAAGGTAAAAAAAAGTCGAATCTTCACAACAAAAACACTATAAAGGTTACCTTCACAGTGTTTTGCTGTGAAATTTCAAGCATAAAAAATTTGTCACACGAGTCTCATGAAGACAAACTGCTCTCACGTGATCCCATAATATATATATATATATATATATATATATATGTATATGTATATATATATATATATATATATGGTTGGGTTCACGTGAGACCAAGGGTTTTTTGTGAGAACTGTAAGACCAATTTATGTTCATTGATCAACTTTATAAGTTAATGATCTAATGGTCTAAAGTTGCACGATGACAATTTTGTGATTATTGAGAAGTCTCGTGACAGTTTTGTGATTATGAATTTTTAGATTGTAGATCTAATCCAAGGGTTTAGAATTGGTCTTACGGGTCTCACGAAAAACACTTGGTCTCACATGATCCCAAGTCTATATATATATATATATATATATATATATTTGGAATTGAGTTGATGGTTTGTAAGTAATTATTGGGTTCTAACTCCTAAATCATTCAACATCCCCTAATCGCACTCGCCTTCGATTAATTGGATTTTGATTATTAGGTTTTATTTTTTGTAGTAAGATCTGGGTTAGTTAGGGCTTGGCGGTAATTCTCATGTTACTTGTTATTTTGCTTTAAATCTTGTTCAACTGATACGTAGATGCCCATTTAGTTTAAAATTGTTCCAGTTAATTCAACTACATTTATGGAATATCTTCAAATAGGATCCGCTCTTGTTCATATTTTCTTTGGTGGTTAACTTTTTTATTATCTGTTACAAGTCATTGGTGGTTCCCATAACCTGTTTGCTAAATTGCCAAAGTTAGTTAAATGTTTCAAATCCAAAAATGTATAATAAGATATGGGCAATCAACTCACTAAATCTTGCTTGGGTGTCCACATGATCCTTTTTTTTAGATTGAGCATTAATATTAGAAGGGCATGATAATCTCACCACAAATTTGACTAATGGTTTAAACAATTAGTTCATCTCGAACAGTTCTTCGTTACGCACATGGTGTAAATTTCTTTCATGTTTGATAAATTGCAAGCTCCCTGTTATGATCTCATGATGCAAGTAACTAATAGCCAAAGCTCTCTTTATTTACTACTCAGTTTAATCTTACTGTTAAAATGTTCTTATATTTTACAATCTTGATTTTGTGACTAACTTGAATTATGTCCTTGTTTGTTATAATGTTAATAGATTTGGATAGAATATGTCAAGTTTCTAAAGTGTAGCTGTTCATCAAAAGAAGAGGACTGCGCCTCACATCTAGCAAAAACACAAGGGTAGCGGAGTAATTTTTCAAACCTGAAGGGGCAGACTTGTCAAAAGCAGAAATATATATAAAGGGGTCTCAAGACTTATTCAGCTCATATTCTCATATTTTGAAATACGCTTCAGCCGAGTTCTCTCTATTTTTACTTCTAGTTGTTTCTTAGTTTACGTATTAGAATCAGATTCATCTTCTATTTTACRTTAGCTATAGATCTTCTTCTCWAKTAAGTTGTATTCAGTTCTTGTTCTTTGTTTATATACATGTTATACAATAAATCTTCAAATATTCTTGGTTCAAACATGGTATCAGAGCATAAGGTATGTATTCCTTCATCTCTCTTACTGCTTTAATCGCTTATGTTGAAACAAATAAATGATTGGATGAGATATTGGTTTGATCTCAATGTTCTTTTACATCTTGATACCAGATCTCTCTAAGATATCTGTGTGCGACGTTTCTGCTTCTATATTCTTGAAATGATCGATCAGGTTGTACCTAGATCTTATAGATCTGAATAGGTCCCTCTTCGAGATCTGTTGTTCTTGTTTTTTCATAGTTTCTTCATATCTGTTTTTGTATGTACATGTTTAGATCTTATTTTAAGGTTTGTGTCCTTTCACATTCCAGATCTATTTCTTTATATTTGTATTTGTATGTACATGTTCAAGATCTATGTCCTTTAACTCCAGATCTTACTTTAAGATCTGTGTCCTTTCACATTCCAGATCAGTTTTCTCATTCTCTTGTCATATTAAATACATATTACTGTCTATGAATGTCAAGTTTCCTTTTAAGATCTGCTATAGTACTTGTATACTTTGTTAATCTGGAAAAATTTGTTGTTCTTGATTCCTTGTTGTATATCTCCGTGTGGGGCTTTCCTTAATATGATCGTCTGGGTTGTACCGTTGCTTGATCCTTCGGATCTAGTATGGTCCCCTTTCGTGAAGTGTATGTTCTTGACTGTTCTATGAATGTTATGGATATGATATGATTTTTGTTTAGTCAAAATCTGTGTTATTCTAGATCTGGCATATTGTTACTGTTTTTCGTTTCTTCTATTCTATATGCATATTCATGATTCATAGTATGAATATCTTTTGTGGTCAAGATATGAGTCATTCAGGATCTGGCATATTGTTGTTACACTAATGTGTTTCATTTGTTCAGGTGGATCTTGGTTCTGATCTGTATTAACACCTTGTTATGTGATTTCTTTTTTTGCGCTGTCTATTTTTAACTCATTGTTAAAAAGGACTGTTGTGGCTCTCTACTCTTGCTATAACAAGTGGTTTTGTTTGTTCGTTAAAGGATTATGTGGTAAGGTTGTTATATTCGTTGTTGCTGTTTTCTCTTCTCTTGTTTTTTCTTTGAGGAATCTAACTTGTTGGCTTGACCTAGCACGATTATCAGTGTTTTAGGAATCCTGCCTTTAAGCATTTCAGGTTCCTATTGTGTGCTTTCTGGTTTGTATGGCATCTTCAAAGGGTAAAGCTGGGAATGTGGTGGACTCCAAGGTCACTAAATTGGACTTTGGAGATCCACTGTATTTACATCCCAGGGACACTAGTGGAGGTTCCATTTTATCTTTTAAACTAAGTGGGACTGAAAACTATAAGGTTTGGTCTTGTGCTATGATCTTGGCTTTAGAAACTAAGAATAAAACTGGCTTCATTGATGGTTCATGTCTGCGTCCTGTTGGTGATCCTATTCTTGAGAGACAATGGGATCGTTGTAATTCTATTGTACTCTCACGGATATTAAGCTCTATGACTGAGGATTTGTTCCTTGGTCAGGTTTTTTCAAAAGAATCCTCCCAAGTTTCGGAGGAATTAAAGGAAACTTATGATAAAGTGGATGAATCTGTAACTTTTAATTTATACCAAAAGATTAATTCTTTGAGCCAAAATAATATGTCTGTTTCTGAGTACTATCATAAGCTTAATTCTCTTTGGAAATAGTTTGACGCCCTGGTTAAACTTCCTTCCTGTACATGCAAGGCATCTCATGATTTCTTACTTCATAGTCAACTGATAAAACTGATGCAGTTTCTTATGGGTCTTGACAACATTTACCAACCCATTAGAAGTAGTATTTTAACTAGAGACCCTTTTCCCTCTGTCAAAACTGGTTTTTCTTTAGTATCTAGAGAAGAGTCTCATAGAGGTATTAATGTTAGCCAAAGTCGTGTTAAAACTCAAAATACTGCTTTTTTGAGCAAAGGTTTTGAAAATAGGCGAAAATTTGGAAAACCTCCAACAAGCCTGGTTTGCAAACATTGTGGAAACACAGGTCATTCAATTGAAAGATGTTTTAAATTGATAGGACTTCCAAAAGATTTTCAAAATCGGGCTAAACCTCTAAATCAAAGTCATAGTTTCAAAACTCAAAGTCCTAATTTCAAACCTACTGCATGAAATGTTATTTCTTCTGAGTCTGTTACTGCTAAACCATCCTTTACTTTTTTAGAAGAACAGGTTGCTAAAATTTTGAGTCTAATTGATTAAAAACCAAATCTCGATGAAGCTTCTGCCAATATGGCAGGTATGTTTCAAAATTCTCGTTCTGGATGGATAATAGATTCAGGAGCTAACCAAGACATGACTTGTAGTTCTCTAAACTTGGAAAATGTTGTTGATGTTTCATATTTAAATCTTAGAGTCTGTCATCCTAATGGCACTAAGGCCAAAATAAATAAAATTAGCAATCTGAAACTGTCCAATAATGTTACTTTATTTGACGTTCTTGTTGTTCCTGAATTCAATGTGAACCTCTTATCTGTGCATAAATTAGTTAGAGATAATAAGGTATTCATAAGTTTTGATGAATCCAAATGTTACGTTCAGGACTGTCGTCAAATGAGTATAGTGGGGACTGGTAGTGAGGATGGCAGACTTTATTTCTTTGATCAAAACTCTAAAACTACCAACTCGCTCACTTCTAATAACTGTGGTATAGTTTATTTTGTTTCATCTCAGTTATGGCACAGTCGCCTTGGTCACCGAGCTGACCAAATGCTTCAGGTTCTAAAAGAAAGGCTCAATATTAGTAATGATTCTTGTGGTCCTTGTGAAGTTTTTCATAAGGCAAAACAAACAAGAGAAAAGTTTGGAGTCAGTATTCACAAAACCAAAGGTCTTGGTGATCTCATTCATCTTGATGTGTGGGGTCCTTATCATGTTCCTAGTAAAGAAGGGTATAGATTTTTTCTAACTGTTGCTGATGATTTTACTAGAGCGGTCTGGGTTTATCTCTTGAAAGGAAAAAATGAGCTGTGTGATTATGTTGAAAGTTTCTGCAATTTTTTGAAAAATCAGTTTGGCAAATCTGTTAAAATCTGTAGGAGTGATAATGGAACTGAATTTGTTAATAAAAAATTAGTTGAGTTTTTTGAGTCCAAAGGAATTTTGCATCAAACTTCTTGTGTTTATACGCCTCAGCATAATGGGGTTGTTGAACGAAAGCATAGACATTTACTAAATGTTTCTAGGGCTCTCATGATTCAGGCTGGGATCTCGCTTAATATGTGGAATGAATGTGTCTTAACTGCCACATATCTAATAAATAGAACTCCCACTTCTGTTCTTACTCATCTGAGAAACTTTGGGTGTCTCTGTTTTGCTTTAATTCCAAACATAACTGATAAGTTCTCTCCAAAATCTGAAAAGTGTGTTATGTTGGGTTATGCAAATTCTAAAAAAGGTTATAGACTTTATAGTCTTGATACAAAGAAACTATTTTTTTCCAGAGATGTCAAGTTTTATGAAAGTATTTTTCCTTTCAAGATGAGTAGTGATGACACAAATTCTTTAAATACTGAAGATGTTAACAATCTTAATTTCTTTGATACTTTGTCTAGTTCTTCAAATAATTTTGATGTTGTGGGACTCGATGATGAGAATAGAGGACCTATTCACGATGATAGTAATCATCTATCTGACTCTAGAACTAGTAACTGTAGTGATCTAGGTAGCCTGTCTAAGACTGACAATAGGCAACCTCTAGGTAGCTCTGAGATTCAGTATAGTCAATATCCTTCTTTAGAAGATAATCTTGATAAAGGAGTTACCAGTTGGCAGCCTTTGGACAGTCCTAGCATGGTTGCCAGACACTCTTGTGATGATGTTCTTTCATTTGAAAGTACAAATGATGATTCTTTAGGTCATATTTCTGAGGGTGATTCATCCCAAACTTAAATTGTTAGACGATCTACTAGAACTAGTAACTTTCCTCGAAAGCTTGATGACTTTGTCATAGAGGGAAAGGTCAAATATGGCATAGAAAGAGTTGTTAACTATTCTTGTCTGTCTGCTGATAATTTTTGCTTTGTTTCAAACCTAAATAAGTCTGTTGAGCCTAAATCCTTTAGTGAAGCTTATAATGACCAGAATTGGATAAATGTTATGAATGACGAGATGAAAGCTTTACATAGGAATGGTACTTGGATTATCACTGAATTACCTAAAAACAGAAAAGCTATAGGTTGTAAGTGGGTCTATAAGATTAAATATAAGTCCACTGGAGAGATAGAGAGGTATAAAGCTAGGTTAGATGCTAAGGGTTATAGTCAAAGGGAGGGTCTTGATTATGAAGAGACCTTTTCCCCTGTAGTTAAAATGGTTACTGCTAGGTGTATTATAGCCTTAGCTGTCCAATTTAGCTGGCTTTTGTATCAATTTGATGTCAATAATGCTTTTCTGTATGGTGACTTGGTTGAAGATGTTTATATGACTCTTCCTGAAGGGTATTACAGTTCCAAGGATACTCGTGTGTGTAAGTTGATTAAATCGTTATATGCTTTAAAACAAGCGCCTCGTCAATGGTACGTCAATGGTATGCCAAACTTTCTATTTGTTTAAATGAAAATGTGTTTGTACAAAGTATAAGTGATTACTCCTTGTTTACAAAACGTGTTGATTTTGTCTTTTTAGTGCTTCTTGTTTATGTGGATGATATTGTAATAACAGGAAATAGTTTGAAAGAAATAAATAGTTTTAAGGAGTTCTTAAAAACAAAGTTTTTAATTAAAGATTTCGGAAAATTAAAATACTTTGTAGGAATAGAAATTCTTGAATGTATTAATGGTCTTTGTATGTCCCAAAGAAAGTACTGCTTAGAATTATTAAATGACTTTGGTTACTTGGGGTGTAAACCTTCATCTACATCTATGGATGTAAATTTGATCATTTCAGATTCAAATAATTCTAAAGACTCTCTCTTATCTGACTGTACTGGTTATCAAAGATTAATAGGTTGGTTGATTTATCTTTTAGCCACTAAACCTGATATTGCATTTGTTGTTCACTGTTTAAGTCAGTTTATGCATGCTCCCAGACAGTCTCACATAAATTTAGCACTCAGAATTCTCAGATATCTTAAACTATCACCTGGAAAAGGAATCAACTTTACAAGGTCAGAACTCTTTAACCTTACTGCTTATGTAGATGCTGATTGGGGTAAGTGCTTATCCTTTCGTCGTTCTGTTACTGGATATTGTTTGTTTCTAGGGAATTCCTTAATTTCATGGAAAAGTAAGATACAAAACACTATTTCACGTTCTTCAGCCGAGTCTGAGTACAGAGCTATGGCAACTGTATCCTGTGAAATTATTTGGGTGCTTAAAATTTTATCTGATCTAAATATAAATAATCTTATTGTAGTTAACCTTTTTTGCGACAATTAATCAGCTATTCAAATAGCAAATAATCCTGTTTTTCACGAACGCACTAAGCACATTGAGATAGATGTTCATTTTACTCGTGAAAAGATTTGTAGAGGTATTTTAAAGATTGTAAAGATTTCTTCTCTTGAACAAACAACTGATATTTTAACCAAAACTCTTAATATAACTCATCACAATTATTTGTGATCAAAATTAAAAATGATTGATCTATTTAAAAGTCAAAATTGAGGGCGTGTGTTAAAATATTTTTATATTTAACAATCTTGACTTTGTGACTAACTTGAATTTTGTCCTTGTTTGTTCTAATGTTAACAGATTTGGGTAGAATATGTCAAGTTTCTAAAGTGTAGTTGTTCATCAAAAGAAGAGACTGCGCCTCACATCTAGCGAAAATACAAGGGTAGCGGAGTAATATTTCAAACTTGAAGGGGCAGACTTTTCAAAAGCAGAAATATATATAAAGGGGTCTCATGACTTATTCAGCTCATATTCTCATATTTTGAAATACGCTTCAGCCGAGTTCTCTCTATTTTTACTTCTAGTTGTTTCTTAGTTTACGTATTAGAATCAGATTCATCTTCTATTTTACATTAGCTATAGATCTTCTTCTCWAKTAAGTTGTATTYWGTTCTTGTTCTTTGTTTAWATACAYGTTAYACARTAAATCTTCAAATATTCTTGGTTCGAACACTTACGTCTTGGTGTAGATTCTTCCTGTACCCCGGTTGGCTTGAAAAAGGGCATCTCTGGGATTTTAGGGGAAAAAAGAAAAAGTTTAACCCTAGTGGATACTGACTAGGAGCAAAAGAAAATGCAAGTTGATTCCGAGTGTATGAAGAAAAAAAGGTTACTTCATGTCGAGTATAAGGAGAAACAAAGCTTATTTGATGCCTGAGTGTGAGGAGAAAAAAGGGCTATTTGATGGAATTACTTGCAGATATTAAAAAGCAGAATAAGCTACTCGAAGCTAAGTATGAAATGCTCAGGAATATGGCGTACAAGAACGATGGCATACATGATGGAAGCCCAAGCCGAGGTATGAGGAAGAGTAGTTTTGACTCAGTGCCTTGTTTAGAAGAATTTGGTAACTGATACATACACACATATATGCTTACATATTTAAATGTATTTATTTGAACCATACATACATTGATACATACATATATATATATATATATATATATACATATATATAATACTTACATACATATTTATTTGCAGTTACCTCCCCCTTGCCAATTGGTAGTAGTAGATGGAGATAATAATCTACCTTGTTCGAAAGGGATGGTACATTCTATGGGGGATAGATTATGTCATTTTGTTCCTGTAAAGGCGGATTTCATAAAGGTGCATGTAGACCAAGTAGTAAAGGATTTTGAGATGTATCCCCTTCCAGTGCCAAATGAAGAAATGACAAAACTGGGTCAAGCACGAACCAACTTTATCCAATGGCCACGTAACGCGATTGTTTTTACTCACGTTTATTTTACATTCGTCTTCACTTTCTCAGGTATGTATTGCAGTGATATTTAGTTGACTACTTACATTTTGTCTTAAAGTGTACAAGCAAAAAATTGACTCCTAAAAAGCAAACCTTGCCGGTGAAGAGTGCGATCTCGGTGCAAGTTTTGAGCAAGAGGTCGAAAGAGTTGCAATCTCTTTACAAGCGCTGGGAGTCCTCCCGGATCCAAGAGGGTTTCATGTTATTTTTTTATTAACCTGGATATCCAAACCGCTATGTGAGCCGACTAATTTCAGGACGACCAAAGCATGCAGATAGCCTGAAGTTACCGCATTTGAACCTCTGTAGCTACAAGGGGATTTTTATTCCTCCTTGAATTTGAACATGTAACCTTCTAGTACTTTTGATCTTTGAAGTGAAATTTAAACTAATCAGACATAATAACCCTTGTGGTTAAGAGGGTTTCATGTTCATGTTGAGCCCAGGGTCTTTAATTGGATCAATAACATTTGACTTTATAATTTCTCGTGATGACGTACATCTTTTAGTGAGCAATGAGTGGCTCGATATATCACACCATTATAACTTGAATCCAGATGTAAATCAATGATTACTACATTCCCAATGTTCAATTATGATATATATATATATATATATATATGGGCACGTTCAAATGAAAACCGTGCATTTTTAAGAAACCGTGTAAACCAATTTCGACCAATAGAAAAATTCTTTTTTTTTCTAATTAAATTTAATCAATAAGGGTATTTCGGTCATTTACAATATTTTTTATTAAATATGGAAGTTATTAATAAATCTTAATTAAGAAACGTAATAAATAAAATTATATAAATGGTAACATTTAAATATTTAATTATATTAAAAATTTGGATTTCATATATTGTCATGAGTTATAATCAGGAAACGTGTCTTGATAAAACAATTGAAGTATAGAATGAAATCATCAAAACGTAGATGAACAAAAGAAATCCACAAAATGAAACAGATTTTATGAACGTGAAACCGGTTCATGTTGCAAAGAAATTAGGTGAACGGAAACATTTTTATGGTGAACACGTTGCATTGATGGTGTAGTTAATCTTTTTTTTATGAGAAGCAAAATGAAACCGGTGTATTTTGAAAAAAAATTATGAAAAGAAAAATGAAACATGTTTCATGAACGTGAAATCGGTTCATGTTGCAAATAAATTAGGTGAACCAAAACATTTTTACGGTGAAACCGTTGCATTGATGGTGTAGTTGATCCATTTTGTTGATGAAAAGGAAAATGAAACCGATGTCTTTTGAAAATAAATTATGAAAAGGAAAATGAAACAGGTTTCATGAACGTGAAACCGGGTCTTGTTGCAAATAAATTATGTAAACCGAAACATTTTCATGGTGAAACCAATTTCGTTCATATAATGTAATTCAAATTTTAAAACGATTCATCCATATAATTGAATATGGTGTTATATATATATATATATATATATATTTTTTTTTTTTTTGATACGTTTTATTGATGGATGTGATTTAAAGTTAAAAAAATAATATATTGCTTTAAAAAATGAAAATAGTGTCATTAATATTTAGAAGGATGTTACCAAATGTTAAATTTTGTTTATCATTTTTGCCTTTACTGTTGAAATAAAATAACATTTTAACATATATATATATTTTTAATTTTCTAAAATAAAGTAAACTAATCTTGGCATTGATCAATAAAATGGATGGATGAGATTGGTTTACACGGTTTACACAAATAAAACATGTTTTTATTTGAACGCTCCTATATATATATATATATATATATATATATATATATTGTTTTAGCATATTTGTTTTAGGTTTTTACATGGCATTATGCAAACAAACGAGAAGAACCGATGTGGTTTCATTTTCCTGGCCTCAATGAATGCCCAAGAATGCAAATTAGAGAGTGATTTTGTTAGAAGTAATATGGCTAGTGGCAGTGCAATGTCTCACAATAAAGAACCGTGGTTGTTCCTGTTAAACCGTAACCGGATTTCTTCTACAATCGTGTGAATCACTTTTCAAATTCGATATTTCGACCGTATATGCCTGGTATCACGAAATCCGAATTGGGATAATTGTAAAAGCAACAATCTTGATTTTGGCCGAAATCAAGATCAAAAACCAGAGAGAATATAGAGTATGTCCAATCTTCCGTGTGTGCCAAAAAACTGATCACCCGAAATTAGATCTCAAAACTCAAAACGGGAGTTACCAAGTTATAGAATTCACAATCATGCCACAGAAAATTCCGTGCGGGACCCCCGTTTTGCGTTCAGGGGGCGTTGCCCCCTAAATATTACCGGGACCGACTTAGACTAATACAAGTGTGCACTCCACACTCTCCATACTTGTTTTAGAACAAAGTTCAATCCCCTTGAAACACACGTATAAAATCAATTACACTAAATGTAACCGGTGACACTAAAATCACCAACAGTTCCTTGCACCATACCTACAAAGGTATCATATATATGCATACTACCATCTTTATAATTATTGTTCTAGGCCTTATGATTTATAAACATTACTACCGACCATTGGATGCGCTTTTGAGTTTTCCATGCCATCGCATTGCTTATATTTTGGATTCGTTAATAAAATGAATAGATCAGAATGCATCACCTTACAACTTTGGCAATTAAATGATGCTTTTCTTATATGAATTCTCCTCTGCGCACTTCTTAACTTCATCGAGGGACTTGAGTTTCCTTTTTGACATTGGATGACAAGAAAGCTATATAGATTTTAATGATTGCTTACCTTCATATATATATTTATCGAGAATTTGAACAACTCTCCCTTTTGTTAAGGAATTTGAGAAATGTTCCTCAAAATTCCTCGTATGACAGATGGAGATGGAGATGGAGACTATCTAGTGACGGTAGTTTTTCCGTTACAAACACTAGAGATAATATCGAGCAGCTTATGTTCAGAAACGATAACTTCTCTACTAGATGGAATAACCTTATTCCTTCTAAATTTTAACATCTTCTGTTGGAAGGCAATGCAGGGTCGTATTCCGGTCAAAGACAGGATTGCAAACATGGGTATAGATGTAGACAGCATCATGTGTCCGATGTGCAAAGAGGGGATCAAAACTGTTGAGCATGTTTTGTTCTCGTGCCAAGTGTCAGCAGCTGTTTGCAGAAAAATTGAAGGATGGCGGCAACATTCTTTCTCTTCTTACTCTTCCTTGGGAGCGCCTCTAGATGGTGTTGGATTGTCCCGTAAACCTCCCATGCAGCAAAAAATTTTGGAAGCCATTTTTTTCACGGTTTGCTATTCGATTAACAGAATGGTGTTCGAGAAAACGGCACATCATAGAGGAGATTTATTCGACTCCATTATTGATAACACGTTTAGGTGGTTGGTGATTAAATTAACATAAGGAGTGAGTGAACAATGTTACTTTGTGGAGATCTTCTCCTTTTTGTAGTTGGTTTGTATACCTATAGAGGGCTTAAACTCTCTTATTTTCCCCATGAAAAACGAATCATTACGATACAAATCTCTAGTAAAATAGTAGTCATTGACATGTAAGCATTCACTCTTATAGCGTCGACATGTTGTTGGTGTACTCTTTCTGATGATAAATGGACATTTAGCAACGACTCTTGTTTCTTACAGAGGCTTGTTCTTACGTTCGCCCTTGGGCCTAAAAAATGTCAGGAACAGGCCTGCATTCACATTACAGTACTGTACATGTCTCGAGATGGAAGCTACGTGCAAGGAAGTTACCTAGCAAAGACAACATGTTGAAGGGGATTTTAGTTAGCATGAGACCTTTCTTTGCGTTTTCACTCCACCAATGGTTGTCAAATTTTTAAACAGCATACTATTTTCAATCATTTTATTAGAGGAATCATTAGTTTTTATAATTAACCTGGATATCCACCCCGCTGCCCGCTATGCAAACAGACTAATCTTAAGGCAACCATTCGTTTCACGGATAGCCCGGAGTCACCGCATTTGAACCTCCGTGCCCACAAGGGGATTTTTGTTTCTCATTGGATTCAAATCTGGACGAGGCACATTTGACGTTTGGAGTTGAAGATCAAACCAATTGGACACCAACCTTGTGGTTGACAGGAATCATTAGTTTAGTCCATTTATTTATGTTTGATTTTATAGATTATTTAACTATTAACTAGTTGTTTACCCACGCAATGGAGCGGGAGTAGTAAATGCAAACGATTTTGAAGCTTTGGTTGTTTTGTTATTTTAATGACATATTTACACTTGGGGGACATTTACCCAAATTCTTACTCAGTAAGTATTTATCGGTAAGATTTAACGCTATAACTTATTCACCAGGTAAGATTCTACTCCATCAAACAATGTTGTGTGTAACAATTTACCCGGTAACCACTTATCGGGTAAGAGTCATCACTCTCACTCACCAAGTAGGACTCTCCATTTTTATCATCACTTTTACTGGATAAGATTCTCTGTTCTTGTCATGTTCATCTGGTAAGGTAAATGACCCTATAAGCATATAACGAGTAAGCGTTTAGTAAACAACCCTTTAGGCTTTACATATAAATACATTTTGATTAAATAAGTGTTATGGTTTTGCATCTGATGGATAGAAAACTTTTTCTACTGTTTAAACCGATAAATCAAATATATTTACTATTCAAGTATAAAAAGGAACTTATTTTATGTAATATTTGTATTTGACATCTTGGGAAACGAATATGATTAAAATGATTCGGTGATTGATCAAATATTACAAAGACAATCGATAGGACTTTTCAACCTATTAGGTAAATTGCATTTTCTCTTCTATATGTATATGCCAGTATGATGCAACACGATTCTAAAATTAGGGTGCAAATCAAAAAGGCATTTGCTTTACCGCCATCTTCCTTAAAATTATTTTTCTGGTTTTAAATACGTAAATCAGCAAACAAACCAAAGACAAACAACATTGCCTAGAACCTCTACCATTGGGCTCTCGGATTACAAATCTCAAGTACATTCTAAATTGAATAACAAACCAAAACAACTTAAATGTTCAAACACAAGGAAGCCATTAAAATTTTGTAGGAGAATGTTGGATCTATACAATTTAACGAATCCCACAACGTATTTTCTTATAAATGTGACTCATATTATAAAAAATCAAAGAACCAAGAAATCACATAGTTGATAAAGTGATTCATGTTCAACATTACTTAGCAATGGTTTTTTTCTTTAACATCATAAACCAAAAATCACAAGAAAAACTTTGGAAAAAAACAAGAAATAAGCTAACAAAAGCCATAGAGTGGAGGTTTCAAACCTGATACAATGGTTTTAAGTAGCTGTTCAAGTCGATACCAATGAAGACTTAATATCTGTAGATGCACAAATTGCACAAAAAATAAGCGTACATACAATCTAACTTTAAAAAAACACTATAAAAAAACCAAAAGACTATAACATTTGAACACAAGGCAAACCCAAAATTTTGTTTTGACAAATGACAACAAATGCAAGTTGAAGCACATGCGTGCAACACTCCAACTTGATGTGAATCATTGCCTCAAAAAATATTCTTGGTATCCCAACAATTCCTACAAGAAAATTCCTTATTAACTATTAAAAATGAACAATAATAGATTCTAAGAATACTTTCTAGAACCGCTTGTGACGGAGGTTTGCAATCTAAAATTCTTTGGAGAAACAATACCCTATATGGTAATAAATATAAATAAAAATAGTAATTATGGGATTGAAAGAAATTGCTAATAATACCAAGTGAACAGAAGATCTGTGTTTTATATGTCCTGAAACTTCTTATGGAAAATCTTATTAACCATAAGCAAAAGTGTTCTTAAGATCACCTTTTCTTATCTATAATCCTAATAAATAAGTAACTTTGGGGACACGTGTTATGTTTCTGTGCGACGGTTGTTGATTTTTCCCGCCTAAATATGTATCTAGACACAATTTTCACTTACGGCCACCGGGTTTAAAATTTCAAATTCGGATTTTTGAAGCATTTTTCACAAAACAATATTACATGGGAAAAAAATTTAGAAGAACATGTACTCTTAGTACTTAATTAAATAATAATAATGTGAATTTAATTAATTTATATAGTTATTAAA
>NC_037529.1:17005049-17008180 GCF_001531365.2 Cynara cardunculus var. scolymus
GAACTCAAAGGAGTTCCTTCAAGATGACTCTCAGAGGAAGAAGAGAGCTGAGAGGAAGAAGTGTTGGGAATGGAAGAGACAAAAGTACCAAACTTGAGCATGGACTTGTCAACATCAACACTAACTTCCTGATCATAGGAAAATCGTAGACCAGTCTTTGTCTTGGCGGGAACCTGAGCGTTAATGATCTCAGAGGCTTTATAGGAAGTTTTATACCACCCTTCTATGGTAGCTTTCTCAGCCTTAAGTTCAGCGATTGCTCGCGCTCACGCTCAACAATAGCTTTTTCACGTTCAACAGTGATGGTTTGGTTTACAATAACCTGATCYTTAAGRTTTTCCTCAACAGAGGTAAGTTCTTTGATCTTAAAATGGCAAATCTTCAATTTCTCTTGAAGATCAATATTAAGCAACTCAGCTWTWGATTTGCCATTAAGGGCATTGTAAAGGTCAACTGTCAGAGTATCCAGTGCAGAAAGACTAGAGGAAGAATATTCATTCAGGAGACATACCTGAGTAGAGGAAGAAGATGGCTCTRAGGAGGTGGATGCTTCAGAAGTTTCTTCGTCAGCATTTATGGCCATCAAGCAAACGTAGGCTTTATCCTCTTCATCAGAAGATGATTCTTCAGATGATTCAGCCCAATCATGCTCTTCARCAACAAGACCTTTGGACTTTTGCTGGTTCTTCTTCATCTTTTTGTACTTATCCTTCAGTCTGGAATATTTCTCATCTATAGTCCTGGAGGATGAAGTAGCTTTGGAAGATGGCGTCACAGTCCTCTTAGATCTGCATTCACCTGCAAAATGACMTGTTCSGTGACAATTGTAGCAGACAGCTGAAGCCTTRTCTATTCTTTCAGACTTTGGCTTTTCCCTTAGGGACAGCTGAGGGGACCTGCGGAATTTACTCTTGTTGGCAAACTTCCTAAAAGACTTGGTTAGGAGTGCCAAGGACTCATCAAAATCTGAGAGAGCAGATTCTGGAATGTCCTCAAAAGAGTCCATCTCCGTAATGACAACGGGAGGTAGAGAAGAAACAAAAGGAGTAGAAGTTTCAACTAAAGGAGCTTCAAAGATCAAAGCTAAAGAAGAGCTTTTCATATCCCTGGAATCTTTTACAAGATTTCTTTTTAGTTGACGAGATTGCTCATGGTTAAGCAGAATCCCGTATAAAGTAGAAAGAGAAAGAGNCCCCTTGGACCCCGCCACCGGGGGCGCTGCCCTCGGACCCCTTTTGTTAGGGGCTTCGTCCCTAAATCAAAATAAACTCAAACAAGTGTGCACTCCGCACCTGCCTTACCTGTTCAATATTTATCATGATTACATTGGTTAACAATTTAATCCCATTACACTTAAATGCCATTAGTGATACAAATCATCAACATGAAGTCATCAGATATTGGTTATTTCTCAGACTTACAACATAACTATGAATTGTTCTGTTTTAAACTTAGTTATATAGTTTATTCTCAGACTTAGAGTACAACTCTAAACTCCTCTTTAGAGTTACGTTTCTGAGTTATAAGAAGTCAAAATTCTTGTGACTCAGAGTTATGCTCGTAGATACTTTCTAAACTTAGAAGACAACTCAGAATTCCTCTTATTCAGAGTTAACTCCAGAGTTATTTTCCAGTCTAACAATAGAATTCTGAATTCTTGTGTTCCAGAGTTAATGTTCAGAGTTTTCTTTCAGAGTTAATGTCCAGAGTTTTCCTCATTTAATAAGAGCCAAGGACAATAATTATCAAAAGTTGGTTTATTTCTAAGACAACCGGTCTTCACGCATGATCAGTTATATGTTGCTTTATCCAGAGTCAAAAGCAAGCAAGGTTTGAAAGTACTAATTGTTAGCTCCAATATTTACTTAATGTAAAAGTATGAAAAATTATTCTGCAAGTGTTGACAGAAGGATATCTTCCACAGAAGACAACAGAGGACCAGCAACAGAAGTTGTTTCATCGTGTAAGTCAAGAATGACAGAACCTCTGATGTCTCTCACAGAGGTTCTGGAAAATGGTCCTCTGGCAATAAGAACCTACAAGTCTTCTACAGCAGAGCCTCTAAGATGGCTCACAGAGGGTCTGCGGATTCATCTTCTGTGAAGATCCTGTTCTGCTGTTTTTCAAAGGTTGTTAGCTGCACGTGCTTCTCACATGACTAGGTCTTTAATCAACTTTATTTGGACGGCTTGGATGATTTCACACGTCTAGGTCATGTCAGAAAAGTCGTTAGGAACTAGTATAAATAGCAGCTTAGGCCTTTGTAATTCAGTGCGCTTCCGTATTGTAATCGTCTTATTTTCAATCAATTGAAAAACCTTTGAAGCCATTTCTATTGCGTTCATCTTCTTCATATTAATCTGTGTGTTCTTGGTTAACTTCTTGGTTTTGTTCTTATCATTGTTTCCGCTGCACTGTAATCATCCTAAAGATCATTCAGAGTAAGAGATCAAATACCAAAGCTGAATTTACAGGTCCTAACACTAATTATGGGATAGTAAGTTTACCTCAAAGTTTAGGGAAAGTTTTCAAAAGACCATGGGATCTCAAATCAAATTAAGTACAGCGTATCATCCTCAAACCAATGGGCAAAGTGAAAGAACAATCCAGAACCTCGAAGATATGTTAAGGGGTTATGTTATTGACTTCGAGGGATCTTGGGATAATCATCTTCCTTTGATTGAATTTTCTTATAGTAACAGTTTTCACTCCAGCATCCAAGCGACACCTTACAAGATTTTGTATGGCCGAAAATGCAGAATGTTGGTGTGTTGGAATGAAGTGGGGGAAAGGAAGCTAACTAGTCCAGAGATTGTTCAAATAACGTCTGAAAATATTGAACAAATATATGAACGTACTGAAACAGCCTGTTGGTCCCAAAAGGGTCTACAAGAATACTAAACAGTTTGTAGAAGGGGGGGATGAATACAGACACAACGTTTTCAAATTTAAAATATATATTGATAAAGAAGATCAATACAGATTTTACAAGATTGTTTGCGGAAAGATAAGGTAAAAGAAACYTWTHTAAACAATCTTAAGTTACACACAAAGGTTAGCAAATACAAGAAAAGAGATTGCTAAAAGAAAAGATCTTTCACTTTAAGCTGAAAGAAGCTTGAAGTAAGAAT
>NC_037529.1:17008774-17017700 GCF_001531365.2 Cynara cardunculus var. scolymus
GAAACTAAAATACATCGAAAGGAAAAAGGGATTATCATTAAATCACTGAGAGAGAGGATCAACACTTCATCCCAAACATTCAGTCGATGATAACCTGATCGTAAATCAATTTTGGAGAAATAACCAGCTCCAACTAACTGATCAAACAAGTCATCAATTATGGGTAGAGGATATTTATTCTTGACTGTCAGCTTGTTCAATTCTCGGTAATCTATAGACATTCGCATCGACCCATCCTTTTTTTGACAAATAGAACTGGAGCACCCCAATGAGTTGTACTAGGTCTAATGAAGCATTTATCCAACAATTCTGTTTAAGATGTTATTAGATGGAATAAAGAAGAAAATTTCCACTCAAGCATGTTTTTGATGGTAGAGTAAAGGTTATGTTCAAAACAGTTGACTTTTTCCAAAAAAATCAAACTGTTATGCTTGATTTTAAAATTGAGTCGTTTTATGCAAACTTAAGTATTGAAATTCGGTGGATATAGTTTTCATAGGTATATAAAGGTGTTACAATGGTCATTTCAAGGTTTCTTATGGGTTTTGATGGATTTTCAAGTTAAAAGAATGTTTTAGTTCGGTTTGATCAATATATGAAAGCCTATGCATTAATTAGGTTTTAAGTGCAACAATGAATATGTGAACCTTATTAACATATTATAAAGTGTATGGTAAGCAAGTTTTGAAGATTAGAGCCTCATAAGAAATATGAATATGTGACCAGATTAAGTTAATTTGATGTTGGAAATTTATAAAAATCGTATAAAATCAATAGTAATTCGGATTTAGACGTGTAATATTATTCTTGAACCGTTGTGAGGTCATCTTCAGTTCGTATTTTAAGTATGAGGTAATTTGTACTCTAAATAAATCTAAAATTAGAATTTCCAGAGTTGTCTTGTTTTTGAAAAGGTTTTAAGTCTTTTTCGAGTGGTTCTTATGGTATATTAAGATAAGAAACTTGCCTAAATTAGTCGATTAAGGTGTTTGTATTGATATAAGAACTTTACGTGGTTGTTTAGGTATCAAGGCGGGTAACCAAGCCGAACACCGAGAGGATATTAGCTAAAAAGGCTAAGGTGAGTTCAAGTAGTCCTAAAACTGGGTACATGTCAAATGTATGCATTTATATAACTGATTCATTTCGCTTATGTTTGAATATGTGGTTATTTACTTCTTCTTCTTTTTTTACTTACAAAGTAATTTTTTAAGTGAAAACTAGCATGCTAATTTATTAAGAGAAATTATGTGGAAGATAATTTGATGTTTTGAAACTTTTTGCTTACGAAGCATGCTATTAATTTAAATTTTGGTGAAATATACTTTGTAGAAATAAGGTATTATGAACTATTTGTTGAGTCACACATGGTGTGTTTAGATTCGGATCTGGCGACTTAGGGTCACACCCTTTTGTTGCGTTTGTATCGGGGTCGCTCCATTTACAATTATATGGGTTGCTCCCATCGAGTGTTTTATGGAGTATCGTGCACAGATGGGTGCCATATATTCGGCTAATAGGCATTGTGTCTCTAAGACACAACATGCACATGATAATTATGTCGAAATTAGCCTAACGGAAAAGTGGACTGCTAAGTAGTGGTCGTTCACTGGTTCCGATTTTTATTGTGGGTCTCGCCCACGTGGTGCGATGTTTATTATCTTATTATTAAAAAAAATAACCACACTTTTATATATTTCTTTTGGGTGAAAAGTATCATGTTAACTTGCATATCACTAGTATTTATTAATTATGTATTCTTTGAATTCATGAATTGGTTTAAATTTTTATTAGATGTTTTATGATTTAAATTCTTAAACTCACCAGACGTGTGGTCTGATTTATTTTTACTTTTCAACGTGTATGTCAGGACCAGAACCGGGTGTAGAAGATAATATTAGGGGTAAGAAAAACTAGGACTTCATAGTGGTGGATGATACGCTGCAATGATATCTCTTTTGTGACGATGATTAGCACAAATAGTATTTTGGTAGAAAATATGTTATCATAGTTTTTGTAATTAGTCGTATAAACTTAGATTTTCCTTGTTCTTTGACTTTTGTACAAAATCATTTTGGGAAATCGTTATATATATAAATATGTGCAGGTTAAAAAATGGTAAAATATGAATTTATGAATGGGTCATGTCGAATTTTTGCTGGAAATATTAGTCTAAGGGTTAGGGTGTTCTAAAATATGAGAAATATATCATGAGACAGTTAAAGCAATATATTTGGTTTTGGTAAATGAACGATCTTTTGTTTAAAGGGCCCGGTTTAAAACATCAAAATGGTATATAATTAGTTCTTTTTGTAAATTGTGCTTCGTGAAAATTTCATATTTTACAGAAATTTCGTGCATATAAACTAGAACAAGTAGATAAATAAGGGGTGTTCGTGGTCCAGTTTGGGTGGTTTATGTTATAACCGGGTTTTCTGCAAACCTGGGTCAAAGTAACCTTATGTGTTTATTCTATGAATTATGTGATAGCATGCATGATTATGCTAAATACTTGCATAAATTATATGTATATGGGTGGAATTGGATATTATGCATACATGTGATAAGATATAATAGTTTAAACTCAAACTTCATGATTAAGAAATGGTTGGTTTTAAAAATATTATCCTCACCGCCCAATGGATTTTTATATTAGTAAAATTCCATCACCGCCTCATTTTAGGTATAAAAGAAAGAAGATAAGGTAAAAATCTTATCGGTTTACTATTTTACAAAAAGTAAAGTATCTAAGACAGAAACAGAGATTTAAAGGCGGTGAAAGCATTCTTGAAGGTGTTCTTAAAGAAAGAACCTATGTCTATTAATTGCAGAATCTTTGGCTAAGGTGAGTTTTTGAGTTACTGCCTATTTACAAACTATGAGTTTAAATCTACTGTTTGATTTTGTAAATTGTTGAGCATTGATGGTTTGAAATTTAAAAAGAATCTGGTAAAACTGTTTTAAAGAAAATATTTTGTGATTTGGAAGTTTGAATCTGTTTTGGAAAAGATTAAAACAAAAACTGTGTTTTAACAGTTTCGGGATATGATATCCTGTTTTGAGGATTTAAAAAGGAATGGATGATTCGTGAAATCATATATAGAACAGATTGTCTTTGTGGATTGAAGGGTTTGAATATAAACATGTTTCGAGATTATGTTTTGATTAAAACTATAAACGAGGTTCACTCTGACAGAAATGACTGCAGTCTGTCATTGGATGAAATAGTTCATAAAAATTTTAGAGGAAATAAGGATGGTCGTTGTGTGTGATGGATAGTTGTTGCTATAAAAAGGGGATTTATGGATGTAATAAGGATGGTCGTTGTGTGTGCATGGTATAACTCTTGCCATTATATCTTTTAAGATTACAACAAATTGGAGTTATCTCTTCTTGGTGATTTGAGGATTCAGAGATGTTGTTCTTATTGGAAATAATAGTATTGATGTTATAGTTACGGGAAAATATGGCCAATGGTCATTAATTTTAGTTAAAAGTGTTTTGGAACAGAATGTTCATTTTTATGAGGAACCAGAAGAGCTCTGGTCGGTCCTCACTATTGGACTAGAGGGTTCTAGTTATTTGATTTGAGAAATATGATGTTCTTAAGGGTGCGTTTGGTACGTGGAACAGGGTGGGACAGGACAGGACAAGACACACTTGTCCTATGTTTGGTGTGGCTTTATGTGGGACTAACTAGAACTAACTAGAACAAGGGTGGGACACGGTAGTCCACCCTTTACCCCTGCAACTAAGTAGAACAAGAAAATTTTTACAACTTTACCCTCAAAAACCTCATACGCATACTGTCCCTTCTTCCCTCAAAAACCTCATACGCTTCCACCGTCTCTCCTCTCCTCCATCGCTCCTCTCCTCCATCGCTTCCACCTCATACGCTGTTTCTACTCGACCGGTGACGGTGACGACAGTCCGACGATTTCCTTTCCATCGCACCCTACCTTCTCGGCGATGGCAGTCCGACAGCCCTATCTCGACGAGTTCCTTTCCATCGCACCCTACCTTCTCCTTCATCAGGTACACGATTGCYCTMTGTTTGCTATGTTTGGAACGATTTAGGGTTTGTTATATCTGAATCGCTATTTGGGGTTGCTATGTTTGAATCGATTTAGGGCTTTTTTTGCTTGAATCGGCTGTTGCTAYTTTGAGATTTGAAGAATGGAAGTTGCTTACACTCGGGTTTAGAATCTGATGTCGTCTTTGGGTTTAGAAGTATGGTAGATTAATTTGATCATGGTGGTTAGAATTCTAGGATTGACTCACCGGGGGGTAAATTGGTCATTTTAACCAGTTCTGTCCAGTCCTATAATGTCTTACCAAGCGCTAAACAGCTGTCATGTCCTGTCCTGTCCTGTCCCATCCTGTCCTGTCTGCTTACCAAACGCACCCTAAAGGTACTAATTGGACTAGAGGCTCTGTATCTATTGATAAGAGTTTCTGTGTCAAAAATGGTAGTTTAAGAAGTTTTGAAGAAAAATGATTTTATACTTAGAATCTTTTACAAAACACAGACCAGAGGAGCTCGGTTGGCTTACCCGTTGAACCAGAGGCTCTGGTTGGTCAAGTCTGTTGAACCATAAACTCTGGTTAGTACAACCAGAGGCTCTGGTCGAACACGAACTTTCCCTTTTAATCATTTTAGTTATGAAAAAGCTAGTTCTTTACTTACAAAGTCAAGATAAGAAATATTATGAGTAATTACCTGAGCCAGAAGCTCTGGTTAGTACAACCAGAGGCTCTGGTCGAGCATAAACTCTTTATAACTATTCTTTTTATGAAACATGTTATCTTATTGATTGGAAGTTTAACTAAAGAACATTATAAGAAATTATATGAGCCAGAAGCTCTGGTTAGTATAACCAGATGCTCTGGTCGAGAAACCAAAAGTTCTGGTAGAGAGACTAGAGGGGCTCTGGTCCTGTTTATTGAAATATATTCCAAGTATGGTTTTGGAACCAGAAGCCCGATGAACCGAAATAGAATATAATTACAGTCATTGCTACATAAGATGACTTATTTGGAATAAATATTTTGGTGATTCATCACCGTGCATTACATAAAAAGGGAACCTCACTAGACATTCATGTCTAACCCTCATTTTTGTGTTTCAAAATATGTGTGCAGGTAATGATAATAAGGGAAAAAATATTCTGTGAATTATTTCCCTATGTGCTTAAGCTGTATGAAGATCTTATTTAGCCATGTTTGAAGTAAGGATATGGAGATACAAGAGCATGTACTCTTTGGAATTTTTGAGCTGTATATTTTAGTCTCTTGTGTTATGGACCTATATGGGGAAAACATGTATTTTATGTATGAATATGTGTTATATGCAATATATGGATTTTGGGGTGTTACAGTTTAACTCCTCAAACTACAAACCAAACCACAATAGCAGCTTAGGATATATCCAAACCGAGCGGTTTGATAGTGAATGACCAAACCGATTAAACTGGACCAAAAAAGGTGGTCTGATTTAGGCGGTTTGGACCTCTTATGGGCTTTAAGCTAAAAAACATGACATCTATATCTAAAATGAAATTTCTATCAATATAGCATTATTAAAAAAAATACCAAATTATAAAAAGATGTCTATCTCTAGAATTAAAAAAAACATTGTGCAAATGAAAAAATGTTAAACAAATCCACCAACAATAGTTGGAATTTTGGACAAACATTGAGCAAGTTTAAAGACGGTTTGGAATTTTGAATTTAATTTTTGACGGATTTTGAAATTTGTCAATTTAGATAGCACTGTCAATTGAGAAATGGAAACTAAAAAAATAGTATGTTTGATAGAACTTTTTTTTAATTAAAACATGAAAGTAAATACTACAACATCAAAAACAAAAATATATTATCATATGTATATTTTTGGCGGTCGATTTAGTCCAAACGCTTAAAAAACGTTTAAACCACTGACGAGATTGGACCGAGCGATTTGCCTATGTTTATAGATGGACCGGACTGTCAGACTACTCAAACCGCCAAAAACAGTCCAATTTAACTTGGTTCGACTAATTTCAGTTGTCCAACGGTTTTTTTTAACACCCCTAAGTAGATTAGAGACTGAATTGTTTCCAATCATATAGAAGATCAGTTATGCCCCTGGTTATAAGATCCGTGTTCCGCCTATTATATCTATACACATATACATACACATTCAAACTTCATTATATATCAATATATTGATTGTAAACCTAAAAAAATGTTTATCTATTAATGGAAGACATGAAATTGGAGACTTTAAAAACATAATTGCTTTTACTTAAAAGAAATTGCTATTACGATTTTTAGGACGATTTTCATATTCTCTTAACATGGATTACGACATAGGCAAGTCAATGTAGTTAAGCAGTATCCCCTAAAACCTTTACGATCATGTTTTGATCGGGTGCACCACATCTCAAACCTTTCCATACAGCTTCACTCGGTATCCCATTTCTTAAAATCACGCATAGACCTCTTAGCATATCGTTTTAAATTCTTTTTCATTATTTTTTTGGGCAAATTGTATTAAAATGTAACGTACTTTGATCCGATTCCTATTTTGGGTACATACTTTTAAAACTTTCATTTTGGTACCTCAATATAAACATGAAACTTTTAAGTACATGATTTACCTACAAATCAGGTAACCAGTCAACTAAATGACATGTAATTTTTTTATAATGACATGGAAATGAAAAGATGACATGGAATTAATGATATGAAAACTGAACAATTTATTTCAAAAACCCCTCCCCCGCTCTTCTGGAAAAAATTTCCAAAACACGGCACAATACCCTAATTGAATTGTCGTTGCTCTCGTCACCCAGGCCCGTCCTTCAGCCCGTTAAATCAGGGCCCCCAAAATGTTGAGGCCCAATTTTCACAGGCCCACCTATTGTAAATTTGTAATGTACGCTACCTAGTCTAACATCGGCCGAGTAAGTAGCAGCAATGAACGGGAGAAATCGATTTGAACGAGAGCGATTGAGCGAACCAGACGCCTCGATCTCCTATCTCCTCTCTATCTTGTCGATTGAATTCTCCAAAGATGGATAATGATTCGGTTTCAGATTTGCAACGGCAACAAAAACAACGGTAAGATTTTAGATGATTTTGGTATAAGTATTTGTCGATTACTCGATACTCATTACTCATATTGCTATTCTCCTATTCTCAATCTTATAATCTCAAGATTGGTTTGGTCGATTACTCGAATACTCGATTGCTTATTTCTAATTTCATCTGTGTTGGTCACTTGGTTGGTCGATTACTCGATTTTAACCTAATTGACTAATTCCTAAATCCTAAAGGTGAGATAAAGTATACAAGATTCTCTAAATTAAGGAATTCTTACAAGATTCTAAATTTTTAATGAAGCTTATTCAGTTATTTTTAGAGTGAATTTGTGATATGTTGAAATGTTTTGGCATAACCGCACAAAGAATGCCAAAAACAGGATATGTTCTTCTCGTTGGTTGCTTGTTGCTGCATTAGACATCCTGCTTTATTCTTTTCTGGTTTACAGTTTTGTTCTTCTTGCTGGTTGCCTGACTGTTTTTTGGTTTACAGTTTTACTCTTTATTCTTTTCTGGTTTATATGTTTTACTGTTTTGTTTTTTTTAAGTTGATTATGAAGAGCTTACTGAAGATTTTGTTTCAAAGAATGTGAAAAGAATGATTTTATTCAAGTGAAGTTTACATATTAGACATTACTTTGTCTTTTGGCTGCTTTTATTTGTAACACTTTCAATATAATATGAACTTTTRTATTTAACTCTTATTTGTTTTTTCGGCCAATCTACTTATATTTTTATAATAGTGTAACAGGGCGTGCGTCACCCCTGTTCTTGTCGACATCGGAGCCTTGTTTTCGTTGTCATCATCGCCTGTTCTCGTCACCTCTTCTCTTGTCACACTTCGACTTGCAGATGAGTACAAGGTCTTTTTGCCGATTTCTAGAGTTGTTTATAGATGAGTTTCTGAGTCTCTTTTCGTTGACATCTATGATGCCACCAATTTTGTTGACTTGGAGGGGATAATAATTGAATAAAGTCATCAAACCCTATGTGTCCTCTTTTTTAGCAACAACTTTGGATTTCAAGAATGCTTTCCATAGTGACATTCTTGGGGAGTATTAGGTGGAGTTTTGTTCCTAAATAATAAAAGGATGTTTTTTGAAAGGATAATAAGTTGAATAGGTGACATAGGAGGAGGAGCATCCGGACACGAGGACAAATGAAGAAGAGAAGCCACACAAATTCCTTTTCTTTTTCGTATATTTATAATTTTCACTCCATTTATATTTGGTTTTATTCTCTAATTCTATGTGACTTTTAGGGGGCGTTTGGTTCGTCAGAATTCGTCGGAATCTGATGGAATTGGAATGGTCAATTACGTTGATCAAATTTCATTCCAATGTTTGGTTACCCATGGAATAGAATTGAATTCCAAACATTACCTCATTTGAGGATTTCACCATTCCTTCATAAAAGTGATGGAATTAAGATCCATTCTATCTAAAATTGTATAAATGACTAAAATACCCTAATGACAACTGGTTTCTCTCATCTTAATAACCCTAACTGCTCCCTTTTTCATTCTCATCCACTGCTTCCAAGAAACTTGACCTACCGGTTTCTCTCCTCCTAAACAACTTGTTTCATCTTCATCATCGATCGATTTACTGATTTTCATCATCGATCGATTACTGCTTACTTCGATTTCTGCATACGATTTATTACATCAATCTTTAGTTACCTCGACTTCTTGTTGCAATGCTCGTACATAGTTTATAATCTCATCAAGCATAACAGCTTTTGACATAGTTTTGAGTTTTTGGTCAAGTGTTTGACACAGTTTTGAGTTTTTGGTCAAGTGTTTGACACAATTTTGAGTTTTTGGTCAAGTGTTTGACACA
>NC_037529.1:17017885-17036409 GCF_001531365.2 Cynara cardunculus var. scolymus
CCCCCACCCCCACCCCACCCTGCTCGACAGGGAGGGAGGCATTAGGTTGGGGAGAGGATGGGCTGGGCGGTGGGGGTGGTAGTTATGATGACGATAGTGGTGGGATGGTAATAGTGGTGGGATGGTAGTAGTGGTGGGTTAAGGTAAGGTAGGGTTGGAAGGGATGAGTGGCGGTTGTGACGATGATAATAATGGTATGGTGGTGGAGGGGTTAGGTTAGGGGTGGGTGGCGGGGTGGTAGCTATGACGATGATAGTGGTGGGATCGGGTGGCTGGGAGTAGTTGGGTATGACCGCGACAGTAGTGGCATGGTGGTGGGTTGGGGTAAGGGTGGGTGGCGGTTGTGACAGTGATAGTGGTGGTGGGGGGTTAGGTTAGGGGTGCGACAGTAACAATAGTAGCATGGTCGTAGTAGGGATGTCGATGGGTGAGTGTGATGACAACAGTTATGGCATGGTGGTTAGTGATGGCTTGGGGTAGGGTGAGTGACAACTACAGTGGTGGCTTGGTGGTGGGGTTAGGGGTGGGGCATAACGAACAATAGTTGAATTTGAAGGATAGGCGATGACGGAATTCAATTCCTTCCCTTATGCCGAGGAATGATTACTTCGTTGATTTGCGGAATTCAATGGAATTTGAAGGATTCCATCCATTTCAATAAGTGAAACAAACAAATGAATTGGAATTTGGTCAAAGGAATTTGTCATTCCAATTTCGTCAAATTCCTTCGAATTCTACAAACCAAACAGTTCCTTAGTTTTTTGGAGGAAAGCCTAGCTGAAGGATCTACCTCTGGACCAACCCACATGAGTGACTTACTCTATTGTTTTGTCTTTGGAGTTGAGGACCCCCTTTGTAACACCCATGGGATTGTTGATCTGATGGGTGGACTCATATTTTTATGGTGTGGTGTTAAGTATAAGTCCACTTGTAAAGTGTACAAGATTAAGCAATATGATTGACGAAGATACTCATGTTTGCTAGTTGGACTTGTTCCTTTTAATCTTGTTGCTTAACCAGAGTTGAACAATCTATTGTTTAGTGGTGAGCATGGGTGGTGACCTGCTTTTTTAAATGTGAAACTAGATTCTCAAGAATTTTATGGACTCGGTTGTCAAAACAATCACCCAGTTTAAGTCAATTTCATAACTCACTTTTGTTTCTACAACATGGAACATGAGAAGGGGGCTTTTTGTAGTGATGATGACCTTGGAGGTGCAATAGATTTGAATGAAGACTGGTTCAATGATGAGTTTTTTGATATCGATGAAGATGATGTTGCTCGTTTAGATCATCTATTGGATGAATATGATGAAATTAGGGAAGTCCAATCGAAGATGATGAACCTTAATAGTAAACAAAAAAACAAAAATGTGGAAGATTTTGGAGATGGAAATGAAAATGTTCCAATGGGCATAGATGATGGTGTGGAAGTGTTGAAGAATGTACATACACATCTTATCAACATGATGATTTTTAGACCTAGACATACGAGAGATATGATAGAGATGCATTCATGGAGGAAATGAAGTTCGCCGGACAGAAGTCAAATGAATTTCCTATACATGATCCCAATGTTCCTTGAAACGTAATGCAAACCCTACTTGGGTGAACGATATGTTTTTGTTTCCAAAATGAAGACGTCTTGACTAACTATGCTCTTGCAAATGGACTTCAACTTATGGAAAATTATGGGACTATGGAGAAGAAATCATGAGGAATAACCCAGGATCAATCGTCAAAATGAGTGTAGAGGTAGGACCGGATGAGAAGAACTATTTTAAGAGGTTTTTATGTTTGTTTGAAAGATGTGAAAGACGGATGGTTGACAGTATGTAGAAAGTTCATTGTACTAGATGGATTTTTTTTTGAAAATCCATTGCAAAGGGGTTGGTCCAGTTTCACCAATTGTGATAAGTAAACCTTGTGATTTTGTATGTTTTTTTTTAATATTAAATTTGCCTGATTTGTTATTCAAAAGTTGTTTTTTTTTCTTATTTGAAGTTGAAGTAAGCGAAAGGGAAAAAATTCCGTCTAAGAGGACTAAGATGCTGTTTACCAAATGCTTATCCGGGTAAGCGCTTACCAAGTCACTTTTACTTTACCGGATGAATATGGCAAAGACTAAAAGTCTTACCCGATAAGAACGAAAACAAGAATCGAGTCTTACTCGGTAAGTGAGGACGAGGGCTCTTACCATGGTTACCGCTTACCGGGATAAATTGTTGCATATGATGCGTTTTGGTGAATAAAAGCTTAATCGATAAGTAAGCGGTAGTGTTGAATTTTACCGGTAAATGCTTACTAGGTAAGTGTTTAGGTAAACGGTTCCTAAGCGGAACCGGGTGTAACAATGATTGAGCATTAATGAAGTATAGGAACATTTTGGTTTATAATTGATAGCGATGTGATGTTGTTGTCACTTTACGATAACTGATACATCATTTTTGTAAAAATATTTAATCATTGGCAGTATTTTTGTTGATTAAATTATCAACGTTTACCGACGATTACAAAATGTTTTTATTATCATGGTTCTGTTTAGTTAAAAAAAAATTAAAACAAATAATAGGCTTAAAGATGTTAAGATTTTTTTTATTAGTTGACATTTATAAAATAAATAAATAATGTCACATCAATAAAAAAAAATCCGATCCTAATCAGCATTTGCAAGTCATCAGGTAAATTAGGTACTTAAAAGTTTGAGATTTTACAATTAAGGTACCAAAATAAAAGTTCTGAAAGTACGTTACCTAAAATATGAATTAAACTAAAGTACGTTACTTTTTAATATAATTTTCCATTTTTTTTTTGATTAGTTTTTGTAAAAAGACATATTTAACCAACCACCTTTTTTATTTTTGATGGCATCCCTCCTCCAATATATATCCACCTCTATTTTCCAATTTAACATCTTATACACGATGTTGAATAACCAAAATCTAACCACAATTTAAGATCCGAGGATACTCAAATGTCAAGTTTCTGTGTGTGAATGTTCATGAAGAAGAAACTCGTCTTCAATGGGAGGTGGGGGACGAGATGAATATGGGAGGGTGGAGTAGCCTGCGGTTGGGGTGTGATTAGGTTAGGTTTTAGGTCAAAATGATCTATTTAACTGATAACAAAAAGTTCAGAGATTTATTTGCTTAAATTTTTTTTGTCTAAAGACTTAATCGTTTAAAATGAAAAATTGTTGTGTTTTCCTAAACGTTTCCCTTAGTAATAATAAGTATAAAGTACAAGAATAATAATAATATAATAATAATCTCGGATGAGTCTCTACGCAAAAGAACACATTTTCTGATCGAAAATTACACGGTATATTGGAATTTGGTGAAGATTTCATGAAATTCGCTCCATTTCACGATAGTGGGTAAAGTGTGCATTTTTAGCGTGTATTAGAATCTCGGTTTCTTTATGAGGGAAGTTCCCTCCATTTTCCGTATGCTGATTATAATAATAATTAGCATTTCACTCTATTTCTTCCATTTTGCTAGATTCACTTAATTTTATGAAATCTCTGCTAAATCCCAAATTAGTGTTTAATTTACGGACAAAAAGAGCAGTAAAGTTAGTGTTGACAATGGATAAAGATGGATCCATTATTTTTTATGTTTCAATCTGTCGTATAGCCGTATAGGGGTATATGTAAAAAAAACTTTATCCAGTTATTCAATTATAAATTACTTATTAACTTGATATTTTAGTTGATCATATATGAATAAATGATTTTTGTTATCCATTACCCGTTAGTCGTTACAATATATGTGTGTGTGTGTATATATATATATAGAAGTTCAAATAAAAGCCAATTTTTTTATCATAAACTAAAGGACGGTTTGTTTTAAAAAAAACCATTTAATACTCTCTGAAGTTTGAATCGGTCAGACCTTTGGATATTAAAAGCGTTTGTTTTTTTTTCTTTTCCAAATAAAAGCTTAAAAGTTATAGATCTTGTTTTTTCATTTCTATTTGATCGCTCAAATCAAATAAATATTTTAATTAACATTATTAATTAAGATGATTAAGGTAAAATTTTAATCATGCTTGATTATATTAGTTTTTCATTACTTCTTTTGATTAAAAAATTTTACCATTATTTTTAGGGAAAAATGTACAAAATAGCAATCTACTTTCAAAAATTTCTTTATTATAACATTGTACTTTCAGTTTTTCTTATTACAGTAATGTACTTTTAAACTATTTTTTTAGTACATTGTACTTTGAAAAATTTACCCATTATAACATTGAGTAACCTTTTGATTTAAATTCACCCATTATATCATGTTTCCATGTCAGCTCATTGTCCACGTAAGCTGTCCACATGTACTATAGTGATGTGACTTTTTTACTACATCATTATACTTTCAAAATTATTTTATTATAACATTTACTAGTTCTTATTAAACACTGTATTTTTAATTTTAATATTTAGATATTTTACATGTTATTTAATAAATATATTAAATGAATTAAAAAATTCTGAATTATTTATTAATATACCAATATCAATATAACTAGTAGAACACAACTTATTTCACTAATATTTTTTAAAAAATATGTGTTTTTTTGAAAAAAGAAAAATAAGAATTGTTTTTTTTTACCAAAAAATATTATCTTTTAAAGAATATATTATATTTGTTCAAAAACTTTTACATAACGTATGAATATATTAAATTAATTAGATTTTTTTGAATAATTTATTAATATAACGATATTAAAAAATTGTAGATCACAATTTATTTCGTTAACATTTTAAAGAGAACTTTAAAAGATATGTATTTATTTGAACAACATAAAATAAGAAGTGTTACTTTTTTTACAAACAAAATATATCTCAAATATAATATTTCATATTTAATTAGGAAATATTTTAGTCTAAAATATTTAATTTGCATGCAACTTAATGAAAAAGTCAAAAACAATTAAATGTTTTTTTAGATAATAGCAATGAAAAATGAAAATCTCTAATAATAACTTGAAATAAGTTTTTGTTTTTATTTTAATTAAGTTATCAAAATGATGTGGCATCTACATCACCTCATTAAAGCCATACAAGCAAAAAAAATCAAGGGGTTAACCGGTTTAAAAGGTAACAGGTTGCCCATTGCTATTATGAGTAAATTTTTCAAAGTACGATGCCTTAATAAAAAATAATTTGCAATTACGTTGCTGTAATAAAAAAAATAACAGTAAAATGCTATAATAAAAAAATTTATGAAAGTATGTTGTTATTTCATGCATTTAATCCTTATTTTTAAATTGATTTTTTTTTAAATTTATTAATATTTTAATCGAATAAATTATATTAAAAAACAATTATATATATATATGACTAGTTGTGTACCCGCGTAATGCAGCGGGAGTGGTGAGTGTAAATGATTTTGAAACTTGGCGGTTTTTTAAGTAGACATTACGAATATAGGATTTGCAATCAGTCTTTACAACTTGATACTTTTTCAATAAATAATGGTTATGGTTCTAATTACAACATCAATCAAAAATTGTGTGATGGTGCATAAAATCAAATAAAGCAAACTATAATCTAATTACAACATCAATCCAATATAAACTAATTATGTTAAAGAGACAATAAATTGGAGAGAATGAAAACTATAAATTTCATTAATCATAAAGTTGTTTAAATAAGAACAATTACATAGAAATAATGATAAGCATTGCAAAAGATTTACCCACAACACAACTCAGAATAAAACCATATTGACTCTATCACATCCATGGCTACATTTGGATTATATAATGAAGAACACCTTCTATGCAGGATTCCATCTACTGTACATGCCATAGATAAAAACCATATAATCCTAACCGTCTAGTATTAACTTTCATAACAAACCTAGGTAACACAACTGCAGTGTGAGTCGAGATGCACTTGAATTACAGAACCATCTTTTGTTGATAAACCGAAGGTTCCAATTCCACATGTAAACGTTAGAATCCTCCATGCTGAAAACTTGTTTCCCATCTGAGGTGAACAATACATAGAACCAGTTAATTTCCAACATATCATTGGCCTAGTGGAATAACAAAATACAAAAGTAAACAATGATTAATTATAGTACACAAACAATAATAAAAAAACACACCAACGATTTGATAAGAGAGAAACAACAAATGATTATATAAATACCCTTATATTCACCAATGACATCGATCCCATGAAGAATTTTGATGTGGGAATCCAAGAAAGTTATCATTAAAGATTGACAAAGATCTGTAAGAAATAATGAATTAGAAAGATTTGATGTGGGAATCCATGCAAGTTACCTATTTGCTCACTATTATCGCTACAAATAAATTGATAGTATTGATTTGGTCTACAATATTACTTGTTTTGTCTTTGTTGAAGGGTATAGATATTTAACAAATAATCACTTCCCTTAAAAACCAAACAACATACGCAGTATGTCCCATTCCAAAATAGGGTCTGACAATACAAGATCATGTATAATTTTCCAGCAAGATTAGGCAAAAAGCACTTACGGGTTCATTCAGAGTTTTCATGACAAGGGTTTTCAGTAAGTTCATCACTTGAACTGCATGAATCAACGCAGTCAAAGGATCCGCCATCTGCAGTCAAAGAAATATGTTCTAATCGAACTTAAAAGGTTCAATTTTTTAGATCGATATCTTGCCATTTCACATTCTGGAAGATTAAGAATCGAAAGGACATGTGAATAAGTAAGTTTTCTAAAATGGGAAAATAAATGAAACCAAACTTCATGCACCTCCGATGCTTTATAAGATAACATATATATGTTAACTAACTTCATGTACCTTCGATGACGTCGATATAAAAAAAGCAAAGCAAACAGGAGCAGCAAAGACATGACATTCAAAACAAAAGGTGAATTTTAGCAAAATATCATCAAAATAGCATGAAAGCGGTTAGCAAAGATCAGTTCCACAAGGACATATCAACTTTGCTTATTCATATCCTCAAATATTGGTTCCGCAAGGACCATCTGCCATCTTCACTAACAACTCTCATGGCCATCAATTGACGGTGATACAAATATCAAGTACCCAAAACATCCTTCTTCAGTAAAATGCATACATCCTGGAATGTTAAAATCTAGCTAAACATGTATAATTCTATGATCTTTAATCGACTAAAATTTAAGATTGGTATCATGTTAAAATATTACTTTGGTTTCAAGCCTTTCATATTGTAGAAAATTCGAAAATGATGGTGGTGACTCTTACCAACAACATTACTATGCTCATACCCTATTGTAATCTACTACATACCAACCACTCTTTCAATATTGCATCCCTGTGCAAAACCTGCGCAAWTAGAGAAGCAAGTGAGCATTTTCCAATAATTAAAGCAAGTTATAAATTGATCAGATTTACCTTGCAACCAAGAGAGCATCAKAATGAATCAAAAAGGCTTCGACTYCGCATATATTGGTAACACCTTTGCCAGGCCTCAGTCGTGGTYGTTCGTTCAAGAACACAACTTTTGTGTTRGGTAATGCAAGTTTGTACTAAACTGATGTCCAAATTTTTGAATCTCGGATACTCTGATTACATCGTGGTATGATGACCTCCTTATCTGCGAATTGATTAAAATTGCAACCCCCGTCARATATTGATAGAAATCTTAATGCTAGATACAGAGGTAATTTCAAATTTTCTTGAAATRGTTAAATCAATGATGCTGAAGGTCAAAATTTGRTGAACCCCCARATGGGTAACTTTTGGATTGGTTAACATCCATTGATCCAGTTAGCTAAATTCAAAATTAGCCAACACCCAGAAAACAAGAGGTTGAAATCGGCTAGGGAAAAGGTTATTTAGATGAAAACACATATATTCAAATTGGCTGATATAAGCTGATTTGTTTATGCAATACAAAAGGCCCTTTAGGTCTAGACGATACCAGTCAAAATCGGTGATAAAAATGAAAAAGTAAAAAAGGAGGAACTTGTTGAAGATCAAGATTCAAGATGTAAAACCAATAAACAAAGGAGGGTGTATCCCCAATTGATCCACAAAGTTTTGGGCAAGAACCCATCATGGAGAACAAATAAGCCCACACTAAATTCATCTAAAAACTCAAGATACAAACCCATAGAAACCTCAAGAACCCTAACCGTTTCGAGTGCTAACCCATAGAAAAATCAAAAACCCTAACCAATCAAATGAAGATGRAAAACAAAAATATTACCTGGATTGGAACCCTAGCCATATTTGAAGCATGGATCGAGAGCGAATCGATGTATGGTGATCTTGAATAAGTAATCATCGTACATGATATCGAATCGGCAACTTCTGAATCGTCACTTTAGGAGGGAATCAATGAGAGTGTGTGGAGAGATTACACGGTGATCTTGAATAAGTAATCGGGAGCATGAATCGTCAATTTCTGAATCGAATTTCTGAAGCATCTCGATGACAGTGTATGGAGCGACGAGAGCTTCTCTTGGGGAAGATAATCTTCTTCACAAGCTTGTCTTGGAAAGATAATTTTCTTTTAGAGGAGTGTGAAGGTAGCATTAGACACTTATACATTAGACATAAATCATTGTTTTTAAGACTTTACTTAATGTATAAAAAGGTAGTACTTTGTACATCAAAACTTGTTTTTAAGACTTTTAAGATTCAGTGCATAAAACTGTAATATCTTATGCATTAAAACTTGTTTTTAGACTTTTAAGACTTGATGCATAAAAAGATAATACCTTATACATCAAAACTTGTTTTTAAGACTTTTACCAAATCTCATTTATAAGGTAATATATATAATCCATTTTAATATGATTTTTTTTTTGCGGTTTTAATCGTTTTTATGTAAAATATTATATATGTATCATATTGTTTAGGTAATAGAAAAATGACCAAATTAACCCAGATATTAAAGACCGAAATTATCCTGGATTTCTACCAATTGATGATGTCACTGGTACCAAACCCTGAATTTCTATTGGTCGATATTCGTGGAACAATATACGAACGCCACGTTTCCTTCCCCTTCAACGGCTTGGAACCCTCTCGAGCCTTCTTCCCAACTACGAAGCTATATATTGTAACGCCAACACGCTCCATAATTCCAACAGCAAATAAGTTTTAGAACGGATTTTGTCACATTGATCCTCTTGTGAACGCTAATAACACACTTCTTGGGGGGGTTTGGATTTGAGTTTTTTTTTTCTTGAAAGAAGAATGAAGAACAGTTATAGCATATCGATATTCTTCATATGTTTGTTCTTGCTGGTCTACGTCTCTGTAGAATCAAAATCTCTCGACCCTTATAAGGTAATTTCCTATCTTTCTACCAATTCCTCCTGTGTTCAATTGGGCCTAGGTTTTTCTCCTTCAGATTGATGCATCAAATATATATTTGTCGTTTTCTTATACAAAGCGGCATGATCTTGTTCTGATTAGTAGCATGAAAGCGTGATTTTCGAGAGGGTTATTTGTGTTTTGGGTTCTAAGTTGTATTTTGTAAGAACATTGATTCTGAAGTGTAGTTTCTGACTTAGATTTTACGATGAGATACCAATTTGGGCTGCGAACTAATAAATTGATCCTAAATTGGGGTTTCTGATTTGGGTTTACCTACTTGATCCAAGCTAGATGAAGCTTGAAATTTTGGATTGCAGATAGAAGGGTAGATATGCTTAAATAGAGACTGATTTTAGGTAAACTATGTCTTAGTTCTTTTTGTTATTAACCTGGATATCCAACCGGCATGCGAGACAACTAATCCCAGATGACCACATGCTTTGCAGATATCCCGAGTCTAACCTCCATGGCCACAAGGGCATTTTTATTCTTCCTTGGATTTGATCCTGGGACCTTCCGGTACTTTTGACCTTTGGAGCCAAGCTCAACACCACCCTTTTGGTTAGTTGTTTGTGTTATACATGAGTGAAATGTAGCCTACACTAGATTGTTTGGGATTCTATTGCAGATGATGTCTTTATATGGGCACGTCTTAATTAAACACAATACGTTGAGCTGAGTAGGCATTTCCTTGATTTCTGAGTGTGGGCTATCTCTGTTAGTGATGGATGCTTAAATTCAGAATTTTTGCTATCTTTTCCTAATTGTGATATTTGATATTTATGTCTAGATGTTGTCCAGTTACCAATTCCTTCCCAAAAATCTTTATTTGATTGGTTTAACTTAGCTCTTGCACTCGAGCCGGCCTTGCTATATCTTTCATAATTGATCATTTACCGTCAGTAACGAAGATTTTTTTATAGGATATCACTATTAGATGCCGTAAGTAAGTGTTTCTAACGTACACATTCATATAATTTGAGTCGTTTTGTAGTCGAAAATAAATCAACTGTCTATTACCAAGGAAAGTTTTACAGTTTGTAATTTGAATTTCTTAGAACCAGATTTGGACACAAAATCATTCTTTTGTCCAAACTGGTTGTGTACACCAACAATGTAACACGTCCGGAGGTTGAAAAGAGAAGTTTGGATATTTGACTTGTTTCAGATTTTCCGACGGTAGTTTAGTGAATAACTTAAGTGGTTAGTTAGTTGTTCATTGTAGTTATATTATGTTAAATTAGTTCACTACCTGTATATTACGTTTTCTATAGTATGGCATTGAAGCGTTGAAGAACGTCTTCCACCTGAATTTTTTCTTGACCTGATCCTCGACGATCATCTATAATCACCATGCCTAACTCTGAATCTCCTTCATCATCTACAATCAAGGGTCATAATGGTCTCTATTCCCTTCACCATTATGATAATCCACACATGATTCTTGTGTTGCAACCTCTAATTGGAGAAAACTACACAACTTGGAGTCGTGCTATGTTGATTGCACTTTCTGATAAAGAGTAAGCTAGGGTTCATCAATGGTTCTCTCACCAAAGCATTCGACTCTGATGCGGTTGCACTTATTTCATGGATTTGTGAGAATAACATGGTATTTTTTGGATACTGAACTCTGTGATGCGGTTGCACTTATTTATGTTGATGCTGCTCAAGAGATCTAGCCAAGATCTCAAGCATCGGTTTCGACAGAGAATGCCCCTCAAGTTCTCCAGATTCGTCGAGATTTAATGAATCAGACTCGATATCAAGATTCTCTCAGTTCGTAGTTTATGAAACTGAAAACTCTTTGCCAGGAATTGGCTGGCGGATCTCCGTCCACAAAATGTACATGTGGTGGAGTCCGTGACATCGATTTCTATTCTTAGATGGAACATGTCATGAGTTTTCTTACATACGGCGCTTAAGGTACTTGACAACCTTTGACAAGACATTGCTTTCTTTGTCAACAAACTTAGTCAATGCGTCTCTCGACCCAGAGTTCCTTACCTTACTGCTGTACATCATCTGCTAAGATACCTTGAGAAACAGAAGAGCCTTTGGTGATTCCTATTGAGGTACTTGTTACTCTTGTAGTTCAGTCACGGGATTCTGTGTTTTCCTTGGTGTTGTTGGTTTCTTAGAGAACAAAAGAAGCAACCGACGGTTTCTAGATGATCCATGCAAGCTGATTATTGAGCATTGGCATATACTGCCTGTGAACTAATATGGTTGAAGGCTTGAAGCAATTGCTCCATGACTTTGGTGTCAACATTCTTTCCCTGCTACTTTTTTCTTTGATATAATGATTCAGCATTGATGATTGCTTCAAAACCCACCTTTCATGAGCGTGCCAGAGCACATTGAAATTGGTTGCCATTTTATTCGAAGTTTGTGGATAACACCATGAAATTGATGCCAATCCGTACTTAGTTCCAGCTGGCTAACATGGTTACTAAACCATTCCTCATTCTATGTTGTTTCCACTTATGTCCAAGATGGCTCTAAAGGATTTCATTCTTTGAGCTCATCTTGAGGGAGAGTTTTAGATGTTCGAAGCATAGTTCAGTAAATAGCTTAAGTGGTTAGTTGGTTGTTAATTATGGTTGCATTCTGTTAAATTAGTTCACTACTTGTGTTGTAGATGTATGTTTACATATATATGTAGAGAGAGAAAGCGAGTAAAGATCTTATTCGCACGCACTTTTTGCAAGCCTGGGGTTTTCATAGAAACAATGGCTTTACTTTCTGCCCATACCCCCCCCCCCTTTCTGGTAGCATATACTGGGCTAGTTTCCTTCTGGTAGCATATACTGGGCTAGTTTTGTTTGATTTGGTTTATATATAGAGTGCTGTGTACAGAAATAGAGCATGAGGAGATAAAATATTTTGTTTTCCATATCACATGTCTTGTTTGTAATAACTTGAGATGATATAATTAGTTATTTGAATCTGATACGCCAATGGGACTGAAACGGGACGAAGGGTGAAATAATTGTGGAAGGTTTTAGGGTTTTAGTTTGACATGGGTAGTGTAGGAAATTACCAATTTTATCCCATCTCCCTGATTTTTGTTTCACCTATTTTTGGTTTTTGTCCCACTCGGTCCCGTCCTTTCCCGGTCTAATTTTGCGTCAAACATGGGACACCATGTTTTTGTCATATCCTATCCTGCATACCAAACGCACCCTTGATAACCAACATATGTATGGAGGAAAGCAAATTTCGCATCATAAAAGTTTCTACTTCTAGATATGTATTCAGACATTGTGTCTAATAATGTAGACTTGAGTTTGCTGACTGTTTTCCATGCTTCTTGACTGAAAATAACCAGGTACTAGGAGTCGAAAAGGATGCAAGTCAGAGGCAGATTCAGAAAGCTTTCCACAAGTATGTAATTTTTTTTAATTTTGGATACCACAGTCCCTGTTGTTGTTTTGCTGCATATCAATAGGCACTTGATACTATTTTATTTTTCATATTATGATATATTCGTTATGCATACAAACATTATATTCTATCACACATTTCATTCAAAAATATCAAACATGGCATGTATATAAAGTAAGGTCAGAGGTTTCTTTTACATTTGGAGAACGATATGTTACGAATACTATACCGAACTCTTCCAATTTCTTGCAATTTATATGTTTCTCTCATTGTGCTTATTGCAGACTCTCTCTTCAATATCATCCTGATAAGAACAAAAACAAAGGTGCCCAAGAGAAGTTTGCTGAGATAAATAACGGTATGTTGAATGCTTCCCTCTCCTTCTCCCTCTCCCCTCCCCAATATTAAGAAGGAAATTCGATTTTCAAATATTAAGTTCCGGGATGAACATTATTAGCTTAGATTTGAACAAAGATTATATGTATCTTGTGTGGTTCTGTCTGTTTGCCCTGCCATTGACATGGCGATTTTACTTTTTGTCAGCATATGATATTTTGTCCGATGAAGAAAAGAGAAAGAATTATGATATGTATGGGGATGCACGAGGGAATCCTGGATTTGATGGCGGGGATGCACAAGGCGGACATTCATACTTCAGAAGTGGTGGACCAGGACATAGTAGGTTTGCATTCAGGCCTGATGAATGGCAAACAATGGGTGGTGAAGGTGGTAGTTCAAAATCATATTCATTTTCCTTTGGTGGAGGTAGCAGCGACAGTTCTTTCGGTTTTGATTTGGGTGATGTTTTCTCCAACTTTTTTGGGGGTGGTATGAGTGGTGGGAGTCAGTTTGGAGGTTTTGGTAATTCAGGTTCTGGGAGTTCTCCTAAGAGCTTAACCTCCATCAATTCTCAGCTGTATAAGAAAGAGATAATTGATAAAGGGGTCACTTGGCTTTTATTATCTTATAAACCAACAATGAGTGGGATACAGCATTATGAATCCATCACAGAGGAAGTTGCTAGCTCACTCAAAGGAGCATTAGAGGTGATTATGCAGTTACTTAGTTTACATTTTTTCGTTAGAATGTGATTATGTATTAAAGCTGTCTAAATCTACAGGTTGGAAGTGTGAATTGTGAAGTAGATTCAGCTTTGTGCAAGGAGCTTGGTATTCTCCCCCGGAGTAAACCAAGACTCTATGTTTATTCATACAAAGCAAGCGAAACTGGTTCATTGCTAGAGTACACTGGTGGTGGAACTGTTAAAGATTTGAAGTTGTTTGTTCAAGATCATCTACCGAAGTTCTCAAAACGTGTCACATTGGCCCAGTTTGAGGCCACCTTTGGGACTGTGGAAACTTTGCCTAAAGCGATGCTTCTTTCTACTAAAAAAGACACCCCGGTTATATGGCGTGCACTTAGTGGCTTGTACCGAAAGCGCTTTATCTTCTATGATACACAGGTAATCTCCCAGCTTAGACTGGCTTATCTTTTCTCCTTTTTTGTGGGTGATTTAACACCTCAGACCTTCTGCTTGATGTTTCTTACAAACAAACTGTAACTATTTCAAAATTCAAAACAACTCACTCCTGCTGGCTGAATAACTTCTAATTCAACTTAAAACCATGGTGGAAATTATTGGTAGGCCACAACTTTGAGCTTTTAAGGAAGTCACAAACCTACTTTTCTATCCATTGCGGACGGAAAACAAAGGAAGATGGTTGGAGAAGTTGATAACTCTTTTTGGTTCGCTTCTTTTTATGTGGACTCGATAGAAATTTAAGTCTCTTACAGATACCTAGCTGCCTAATAATTTCAAAATGGTTCACTTGGAGAGCCGCTTTCTATTTAATCTCCCCCATAATATGTTCTCGTAGGTCCAAGATGTTTCTGATCCGATAGCAAAAAAGCTAGGTGTTGATGCACTTCCAGCAGTTGTTGGCTGGCTATCAAATGGAGAGAAGCAGATTCTTAAATCTGGGATCCCTGTAAAAGATACGAAATCGACAATTAGGGATCTTAGTTCCTTACTTGATGGTTTTGAGAAAAAGAACAAGAAGATAGCATCAACTCAGAGTAATTCAGATAAAGAAGCAGTGCCTCTCTTGACAGCAGCAAATTTTGACGCCATCTGTGGTGAAAAAACACCCGTTTGCATAATTGGCGTCTTCAGATCCTCCAAAGGAAGGGAAAAACTTCGTACTATACTCTCATCGGTAAGTGTCCTATGTACTTATTATCATCTAGTCTATCAGCTAGTTTTTATTGGCCAACAGTTTACTTGTGCTATGTAAAATGGTGTTTGCCATGTGTTGATATCTTTTATTTGCATGTGTGCGTTCAGGTTTCCCAGAAATCGTTAGTAAGGAGGCAGAATGTAGCTTCGGGTCCAAGGGATTCGGTTTCTTATGGTCTTTTGGACGGTTCAACCCAGTCTTGGTTTTTATACGCATTTGACAAATCAGGGTTCAAAACAGCAGATCGGCTCTTGATAGCCTACAAACCACGCAAATCAAAGTTTGCAGCGTTTGCGGGGGATATAACTTCAGAGGAAGTTGAAAGATTTATCGGTTCGGTTCTTAATGGTGATGTAGAGTTTAGTAAGACGAGACAAAAGCCCACGCCCAAGTGAACATTTGCCTTTTGTTTTGGATGTGGAAGACTTATTTTGTATAGAAGTTACAGGAATGAATAGTGATTTTTGTATATAAAGGAAGTTGGGTTCATCATCCCTGGCCAAGATTCAAGAAGTGGTTGATCCCGGGCGAAAACAGAAGAGTATCATCGTCGTTGTGGTTTATAATTTATTATTGTTATTTTGTCAATTAAATATGAGGGATAAAGATGTTATAAATTGTAAGATATAGGAATGAAAAAGCAACTACGAGGACGAAAATGGTACTTTTAAAAGCATAAAAAGATGAAAATAACAATTTTCAGAAGTAAAAAAGATGGCTTACTTTTATAAATATGAGTGAATTATGCTTTTGGTTTTTGTCTTGTGATGTTAAAAATTACTATAAATCTTTTCTATCCTGTTAATTATGGACATATTCAATTTCGGTCATGTTTTTCTACGGATAAAGTTAATATAAGTTAATTTATGGGGTATCTTGATATTTTCACAACTTTGTTTTTTACTCCTACTAAAAAATTAAAATATGCTATAAAAGTAAAGTCTAATACCTTATCTCTCTCTCATATACACTTTTATATATATATATATATATAGAGAGAGAGAGAGAGAGAGAGCGAGCGAGAGAGGATGGTTCAAATATTAACCCATTTTTTTATGTTAACTTTACTAATCAACATCAATCAATCACATTCTTTCTTTACTTTATGTTCAAATGTAACTTATAAATTGAATACAAGGGTCATTTTGTAATTTGACATTTATGTAACTCCCTAATAATTATTTAGGAGTTACAAATCTTTTAAGATCCCTCTAATTGATCATGAGGTAATTTCTATGTTCATGATGTTCATGGTGTTCATATTCATGTAATGTCCATGAACATTCACCGTGTTCATATAAATGTTCACCGTGTTCATCCGATGTTTTTACAAAAGTACCCTCTGAACCGTTGTTCATAGGCATCTCAATTAATATATTAATTAAATGATTATTTTTATAGTCTCATTTAATAAGGACTGTTTGATGAGAAAATGAACGATCAAGATCGGGTTAACATAGTTTGCACAATAGTTTTGGTTAGTATTTGAACCAGCCTCTATATATATATATATCAAACGAGAACCCCTATTATTTACTAAAACGCGATAACAACTTATTAACCTCATATTGTGATAACAATTAAAATTAAAAGATTTTTGAAACTAAAATTGAAATTTAAACGAACCAAAAAAATTTGATATTCGAAAGGGTAATAATGGAAATCAAAACCATACAATTTTAAACACGATCACGTTATAATCCTGGAAATTAAAGTTATTCGTTTAATTCAACAGTTATCGTCTATTATAAGGTATCAATTACGAAAGGTAACAAAAGGATTTCAAGGAGAAATCGAATATCAAGAAGCTGTAAAGTATGGAAATTAAACAACAAACACGAATCGATCAGCAAGAAGAAGCCGTAAGGTTTGCATGCAGGAATCGAACAACAAGAAGAAGCCATTAAACACAGTTTATTGAAGGTATCTGTTACAATTACTCGTTTTGAACATGCTTTCATTCGATTAGGAGTAGACAATTACACATTTATCACAACGATTACGGGCGAAATCCACTAAACGATTTGGTGTGATATGGGTGTGATAATCATGTGATATTACTATCATAACAGCGCACTCGATTTGATCATGGTTTCGATCAGTTAGGGTTAGACAATCACACATTTATCACAACGATTACTCATRGTTTCGATAGGTTAGGATTAGACAATCACACATTTATCACAACGATTACGAACGGAATCCATTAAACGATTTGGTATGATATGGGTGTGATAATTATGTGATATCACTATTATAACATCACTTGCGCACTCAATTTGATCATGGTTTTGATGGGTTAGGTTTAGACAATCACACATTTATCATAACGATTACTCATGGTTTCGATAGGTTATGGTTACACTCGATTGATCATGGTTTCGATAGGTTATGGTTACACAATCACACAATTATCAGAAAAGAAGAGAAGAGAGTGGAAACGAACGTGATCAATCCAGAAAAAAAATTTATAATTAATTAAAATAAAATAAAAATTACTTAATTACATTACTGTTCTTATTAATTTATTTATATTTAATATAAGTTAATTTATTAATTAAATTTTTTTGAGGTTATTGGATTGTTCTCGTAAATCACAGGGGTTCTCGTTTGAACCTCCACACACACACACACACACACACACACACATATATATATATATATAGAGAGAGAGAGAGGGGGGGGGGGAGAGGAGCGATCAAATGCAAACCACCCTCATCCGTCGATTTTATTGTTTAATCTTATGAAAAAAATTCATTAAATTGTTTAATTTTGTGAAATTGTTTCATATATTACTTAACGAAATTTTAATGAAACTATTTCATGTATTTGTCTAAAATTAAAATAATGAAGATGATAATATCCATTATTAACACCCTACACAATAAAAATGATTAATCAACCTCTCATAATTACAAAAAAATGAACAAAATGAAAAATTATGATTAATTGAATGAGGTTTGTACAGTTTATACAAATGACATGGTTTGCAAAGTAAACCTTCTCTCTCTCCCTATATATATATATATATATATATATATATAATATTTCATATACAAATCATATCATTGTTACAAATCCTATAAACCAAATCTTTCGTTTTGATTTTGAAATTTAAATGCCGTCGGCCACACTCTTTCTTACTTGAGAAATAAACTATTAATAGCCAACAATCGATCATTTTTTCAAATATAAGAGTATATATCTATATAGAGGTTGGTTATTATACAATCTTTGACATTTGTGCAATCAATACAACTCAATCTCAACCGTTCATTTCATTTGATTAATATGTGATTTTATAGAAGTTTTGATTGTTTCATAATATAAAGTATTGATCATAATTAATGAACTATATTCATCTTCCATAAATATTCAAATCATAATAAATGAACTATCATCATTTCCATAAATATCTCAATTTATTGAGTTGCATTGGTTGTACAAATGCGATATGTTGTATTTGAAACGAACTATATATATATATATATATAGAGAGAGAGAGAGAGAGAGAGAGAGAGAAAATGGTAATTGTACAATGCAACGAGATACATCTCATTTTAATGTTTAATTTTTTTTTTTGTCTCT
>NC_037529.1:17037134-17039169 GCF_001531365.2 Cynara cardunculus var. scolymus
GGTTTTATTAGAGAAGATTTAACGATAATATAAGTTACACTTGGTCTTTACATAATAATATAATTTGAATAAATAAGAGTTATGATTCCAATTACCGTCTATCGATGAAAAAAATTGTATGACAGTTTAAAATCCAACATATTTAAACAACTTCACAAATGTGTTCAATTTACACCAAGAGCAAAGAATCAAGAGATCGAGAGCGAGACCGAGAGTTCTAGAGCAATTGAATGGGAAATGAATGAGAAAACTTTTAATAACTCATGGTGAATATCAATTTGAATCTCACATTGGAGGATGAGGAGAAAACATAGACGTATGAGAGGGTGAAGGCATGAGTGAAAGATGTCAAAAGTATCTTGGGGGCATGAAAAGAAAATGTAATAATGTGCATTGGTAACTTGTACTATATGTTATTTTAATTGTAGATTAAGATATTTTAAGACTGAATGCATAAAGTATTATTACTTAATGGATTATGAGTTGTTTTAAAGATTTTTAAGACTTTGTGCATAAATGTATATTACTTTGTGCATTAAAAGTTGTTTTTAAAACTTTTGATAAATCTGGTTTATAAGGTAGTATATATATATATATATATATATATATATATATATATAGGGGCACGTTCAAATGAAAACCGTGCATTTCTAAAAAACCGTGTAAACCAATTTCGAACAATAGGAAAATTCCATTTTTTTCTAATTAAAATTAATCAATAAGGATATTTCAGTTATTTACAATATTTTCTATTAAATATGAAATTTATTAATAAATCTTAATTAAGGAAACGTAATAAAGAAAATTGTATAAATGGTAACATTTAAATATTTAATTATATTATAATATTAAAAATTTGAATTTCAGATATTATAATCTTTAAGAATCAGCAAACGGGTCTTGATAAAACAATTGAAGTGTATAATGAAATCATGAAATCGTAGATGAACAAAAAAAATCAAGAAATGAAACAGGTTTCATGAACGTTAAACTGGTTCATGTTGCAAATAAATTATGTGGACCGAAACATTTTCATGGTGAACCCGTTGCATTGATTGTGTAGTTGATCCATTTAGTTGGTGAAGAGGAAAATGAAACTGGTGCATTTTGTATTTGATGCGTCATGAACTAAGTGTATGATGAAACGAGGAAATGATTTTAATCTGCTACAGAATCTCGAAGATTGTAACCTGCTCCGGAATCATGAAGATTGTAAAGCTTAAATGAATGAATCCATCAAATCAGTGGTGAAATAAGAAAATTACAATACATGAAATAGGTTTCATGAAAGTGAAACTAGTTCATGGCGTTCTTGAGCATGACTAGTGAAATGGTTGCATAATGTATTTGGTTCGTCATGAAATAATTGAATGATGAAACGGGTACATGAAGAAACTGCTCCAAAATCTTGAAGATTGTAATATGATTTAGAATCTTTAAGATTGCAAGGCTTAAATAAATTAATGCATCAAACCAAGAACGAAAGGAAAAGAAATAATTTTGCATGAAAAAAGATTTATGAAAGTAAACTAATCTTGGAAGAAAATAATTTTGCATGAAAAAAGATTCATGAAAGTAAACTAATCTTGGAATAAAATAATTTTTGCATGAAAAAAGATTCATGAAAGATCGAGTAGGATGTTACCAAATATTAAATTTTGTTTACCATTTATGCCCTTACTGTTGAAATAAAATAAAATTTTAATATATATTTTTATTTAATTTTCTAAAATAAAGTAAACTAATTTTGGCCATTGATCATTAAATTAGTTAATTGTTTAATGCTTGCCTTTTTTAACTAATTTTTAAAGAAGAGAAACAAGAATCCAAACAATTTTTTAGAAAAAAGTCGCTTTGAGTACTTAAATTCTAGTTATCTTTCATTAAATTGTATTTTTAAACGTTTTTATGATAATTTTAAATTAATTTTAGGTCATCAATGTATTGTGTATGCTTTATCTTTGTCTGTATGTATATTTCTCTCTCTCTCTCTCTATATATATATATATATATTTCTATATATATATATAATTAT
>NC_037529.1:17042124-17044096 GCF_001531365.2 Cynara cardunculus var. scolymus
ACAATATTAACCTTTTCATTTAAAAAATAAATTAAAACAAACAAAATTCATTGATTGGTTGAGAGGGAGGTTGCATGGGTTGTATAAATAGGAAGGGTTGTAAAAGAAATATACCCTATATATATATCAAATGACATAACTCCAAACCATTTATCTTTTCCAATCAATCATTTATTTATATATATAAAAACAACTTTTTGTTCATCTTCATCTCTCACACCCTCTCAAATTTTATCTCTATCTTATACATCTCTAAATTTATTTTCTTTATCTTTGGTTTTTCTTCTATTTACTATTGATAATCTTCATAATTTTTTTGTTTTTTCAGTTCTCCTATAATTTTATGAATGTTTGTATCGTTATTTAGATTAAATTATAGTTTTTATGCATTATGTCATAAAGATTTGAAGAAGTCTTCAAGTTCAATATTTGATTTTTTGGTTGCAATATATGGTAATAATTTTATATTGATTTGTTTCATGATTTTGATTGCATTATAATTTTATTTATGTTTGTATCGTGATTTTGTTTGTACTATAACTCTTGTGTACTAGGTGAAGATTTGAAGTGTTCAAGTTTATTATGTAATTTTTTACTTATGTTGAACTTTTTCTGATTTGCAGATTTTCGAGTTCTTTAACTTTTATATATTAAGTATTGAAAATTTGAAGTTTTCAAGTTTGGGTTGTGAGAATTTATGATTATGATCTAAGGTAAGGATTTTATGCAAGTTTGTTTGGTAATTTAGAGTGTATTAGAATGTTATGTATGTTTGTATCATGATTTTGATTGGATTATATTTTTAAGTATGTTCTTATCGTAAGTTTGGTCGTATGATAATTTTATGTATGTTCGTGTTGTCATTTTGATTGCATTAAAATTTATTTATTGGGTTATAAAGATTTGAAGTCTTTAAGTTTGATATGTGATTTTTTACATATCGTATGGTTGGTCCATTCACTATTTTGTTTTTAAAGTCAAGATATGTGTTGAGGATGAAAAATGGTACATATACATCATCCTTTTTGGTGCTTATACATCGTAATCATCATTACACAAAACTAAGTTTTTTGTCGTCAAAACTAAGACAATAATAATTTCTCTGTCTATGATGAATCCAATTTAAATTTCAGTTCTTCGGTTTTTGGCTAACCATGATTAACTATTGTTTACAACAATCGGTAGACAATAATAATTTCTCTATCTATGATGAATCCAATTTAAATTTCAGTTCTTCGGTTTTTGGCCAACCATGTTATTGCTTATATACCTTGCATTGTATGATTCCTCAAAGATTAGCGGATATTATATTTCATTCAACAATTAATAAAATACTCTTATTTTATTTCCTATTATTTAACTGTATTATAAATTTAGTTATATCACTTCTTATATTGTGATTACCCATATAATTATTCAGATGACTATATATACATAAATTTATTTAAAAAAATCTGGAAAATAAGTGTTACAAGCTAAATTGAAAAGATTACTTTTGCATACACCTACTATATTGCTTAATATTAATCATACAATACTTGCGGGTTGCAGCTAACAATTTTTATACAAATTGAACTTCAACAGAATTATTGTTCTGCAACCGGAAAATATAAAATGTATGAATTTCTTTAGTTACAAGAAACAATATCAATGAAAATAATTTGCATTAAAAACACCCCAATGTAATCACCGTCTTATATTACAATTTATCATGAAATTACGTTTCACCTTAATTTGATTACGTATTTTCTAACAAAACAAGTTTCATTACTATGCAACACGCGGTGTGTGAAGTAAAAACCAAATGGTTGTTCAATAAAAAGTTTTCTATCATATTTATCTTTATTCTTTTATTTATTTGTTTGTAATATACAATCAACATATTAATTGCTAACATTTTCCTACTTTTTTAACTTAATTTTATTTATTTATTTGTAAATAAATTTGAATTCACAAATACATAAAACTACAT
>NC_037529.1:17044346-17045690 GCF_001531365.2 Cynara cardunculus var. scolymus
AACTACATATATATTTTATTTTATATCAATAAATATATATTTATAATTACATGACAATTGAAAAAACAAAAATCATCAAAATCAATCAACATATATCAAAATACATTAAAATTTCTCAATCAATCAATATATCAATATATAATTAAAAATATATTAAATTAAGAACCAAGAGGCGGTTCAATGAGAAGTTTCAATCATATTTATCTTTTTTTTTTCTTTATAAATGAAATTAAAATGTACATACATTTATTTTTATTTACATCAATGTATATAAATTTCTATGTACATGCCAATTGAAAAAAATAAATCATCAAAAATCAATCAGTATATATCAAAATTTCTCAATATATCAATATATATTTAAAATATATTAAGATAAGACCAAGAGGTAGTTCAATAAAAAAAATTCAATCATATTTATCTTTTTTAAATGAAATTAGAATCCACAAATATATAAAATACATATTTTTTTATTAATACAAACATGGAGGAAGATTCGAACGAGAACGCTAACTATTTACGAAAACAAGAAAAATGTCGTTAATGTACAAACTCACATGTGATTTTACATTAAATGAAAGCTTGCGACTTTTGAAGCCACTTAAGTCGCAGGGTAACGGATCATGTATGATTTGTTACGTGAATCATATATGATTTTGTACATTTTTAATAATGCAATTATATGATGAAATTAATTGAAGAAGTTTAAAGGTATTTACTAATTTCTTAAGGTGCAATATGTGTTGACTCTCTCTATTTTGCAAATAAAAGAAAGCCATGATTGTTGACATTAATTGCAAATGTTCATAATTCTTGACATACAAGACGTTTACGCTTCTCTCTCCACTAAATAATCGTTTTGCTGTCTGAGTTTAGTTATGTATAATATAAATATCTTTTGGGCTTTCTTTAATTTACTTGTTTTATATGTGTTAAAATAATATATTACAAGTTGATTTTTTTATGATATTCTTGATAGTTCTTTTTCTTATGCCAGAACTTTCATAAGTTATCTTTTCGTTGCGCAAGTGTTCATTGCTCAATTTATTGTCAATCCAAATAGCCCTACAGATTCATTTTTACAACAAATCAAGAAAACGAAAAGTTGAAGTTAGATTCCTGCAATGCCTTAGATTGACTCATCGTATATTTTAAGTTTTCCAATATAGTTCTTTTTTGCTTCTTTCAATGAGTTTGTGTCAAATTCCATAATATGCCCGTTGTTATTATTACTCATTTTATTTAGTTTTATAACTTTAATCCTAAATAAATCTATCTCTCTCTCTCAATATATCTATACTATCTTATAAAGCATTTGGCTAAAACTCTTAAAAACTCTTAAAA
>NC_037529.1:17046740-17058360 GCF_001531365.2 Cynara cardunculus var. scolymus
CTAAAATATAATTAAAATAATTATCGAGTTCCAACAAAATAAATAATTATTATCTTTATAAAAAAATTATATTATTAAACCAAATATAAATTACTTCGTTATTGTACATAAATTAAATTATAAAAAAATTGAATTAAAAAATTACACATAAAAATGAGGAATTTCAAATAGTTAATTTGATATTAATATCGATATATTTATGTCAAATTTTTATGATATCTTCAAACATATATTTTTATTCAAAAATAAAAACATTATCGTTTTCTCAAAATCACATAAAACATATTATAACATCGACTGAGATAAAGAATAAAATGAAATATTAAAATCACGATCTATCTCGCTGCATTGCGCGAGTACGCTTCTAGTATATATATATATATATATATATATATATATATATAATATGTGTGTATTAAAGTTTCACTAATTATATTTTATATAACTTTTTAAAATTATTTGAATACTATTTGTTGATAATTTTATTACCAACTAATATATATTTATATAAACAATCTTCAGATTATTAATCAAAATACTCATGTTACCGCGCAACACACGGTTATCATACTAGTTATGTTAGTGAGAGAACTTGTAACCATAAGAAATTGAATATCATGATAACCATATTCATAATTAATGAAGTATATAAATACTAATAACAATTTTTGACGTACCACATGGACAAAAAGCATGATTATCGTTGTTAATTTATCATCTTCCATTAGTGGAGGTGATAAATGATGGATGCCCTCCTCTTCGGCTATATCATCGATGTATAGAAATGATTGTGTATTCTATATACGGTCGTAGTAAATATATTTTTTGAGGCAAACCCGAACCTCGAGTGATTCCGATATAGTTCAATCCCTTTGGTTATCGTCCTACAATTTGTAAAGTACACTGTTGGTCCAAATTTCGTGTTTCACAGCCCAATGTAGTTCCTTCAGTCAACATTGTTAACTAAAGCTCCGTTAGTCACCCCATATGAGGGGCAATTTGGTCATTTTACCTTCCCATCTTTTTTCCTCCTCTACCAAGAACACACACGACAGTCACCCCACCCCACTATCAACAACCCATTGCCACCACCGCTAAACACATCACAAATAAAAGGTTAACGGCATAAAAAACCATCAAATTTAGATCAAATAGTGACGATTAACATGAAAGACAAGAAATAACAAAATCCATTTAAAGATGAAGATGAGCATAACCAAGAGCAACTCCAAATTCATACAATGAGCCTAAAGTATCTAAAACTAAATTCAAATAAAAACAAGAAATTGTCCTAATCATTTGAAGATGAAGATGAACGTAACCAACAATCAAACTCCAAATTCATACAAAGAATTTAAAGAATCTAAATCTAAAATATTAATTCAAATAAAAAAAAAGTCCTAAACTAAAACCCTAGATTTCTTTGAATATCTGAATCTGGATTTTTATGTAACAGATCAAACCTGCTACGGTTCGAAATCGTTGAAATCAAAACCCTACATTTTCATCTTCATCTTTGAAACCGTCTTCATAAACCCAAACTATTATGTGAAATCATCTTCGAAATTGATCTTCGTCTTCTATTGTGTGTTCTTCATCTGAATCATTTGAAAGCAAAACCATTTGAATATGAATCTTTTGTAATGCAGAATCATTTTTGAGTTCGTAAATTAACGGTGCAAAGTAAATCCCACAATGGAAGGGGAGGGTGGGGCCGATTTTGCCGGAGCTACGAGGAGGAGGGAGAGGTTCAAGGAGGGGCGTTGACCAACAGGTATGAGGGATCGATTAAGAAGATGCAGTTCAGGTGTTGTTTGTGTTTTTTTTATTTTTATTTTTATCTTTTTTTATATAACATATATTACCAACTTATTTTTATTTTTTAAAAGCAAAATATGAAATAGAAGCAAAATGACTAAATTACCCTTCACATGAGGGTGTGAAGGGCACATGGGGTGACTAATGGAGCTCTTGTAACGTTGTTAAGTGATGAGGACTAGTTTGAGCTCCAAGACATAAAAAAATGGACCATTAATGTATTTTATGAATTGTAGGGACCAAAAAACAAAAAACAACTATAAAAAAGGGACCAAAAATGTAATTCACTCATCATATAATTAAACATATGGTAGAAGAGGTTGAAATGAATCATCCAAAGTAGCTAGTTAAAAATTTCGTTTATAATTTTCATTATATTCAATTTATCCTTGTTACTTTAGGAAGCCATATCCACTCAGCTTTCTTCATTAAGTTGTGTTCACTTCATTGTTTGACATTTTAATACTTATTTTGTATTTAGCCAATAGTTAATGGGATGACTTGTCTTGCCATATTTTCAATTGTTTTGGGTTGTTTAAATGTCACAAACTATCTGACTTAACTCATGTACAGTCTCAATTTAGAGTTGTGGTGAATACGAAAAGTTCTTCAATGCTATTCAAGACTTTTACATGTCGTTTAGTGTGGAATTTCCCTCAGCCGTAAGAATGACACCTATTGTTCAAACAGACGTATCATGGCAAGCCATAGCTTACCATAGATTACCATGAAATACTCACCCCCACTCTGGTCAAGCCTCCACTGAACACCTTTGTTGTTGACCATCGTCTCTCTCCATCCTCTCTCCGGTGAGACCCATTCCTCACTTGCAACTTTTTTCTCCCCCATCACCGTTTTTCTTCTCCGGCTGAAAAATCATAGGCACTCCACCATCATCCCCTTCACCTTCCCACTGATGAAACTCATCTTCTCCTTTTCACCAGTAATGCAACATCCACTGTCAAACTTTCTCACTGTTGGACTCCCTCACTCACAATTTCTCCCTCTCACCACACACATTCAAAGGGACATTTGTCCTTCATTGTCCTTTTGCAATCTCTAATGGAGATCAAAATCACAGTCCCTAACCACTTGTTTGCTTCTTCTCTACTTACTTCGACGTGTAAAAAATTAAAAACGCACACACACACATAGTGTATACCTGCCTGTTTGCTACCTTTTCTTTTTTATTTGAGTTTGATCAGCAACCTCTCTCTCTCTATCACACACACATAAAAGTAAATTAAGTGACTTGACTAGTAAGTTTCAAAGAGGGTAACAGTGAGAAAGAAAATGGGGAGCGAGAGGGAGAAGAGGGTGGCATGGGGGTTCACCGCAGAAGGAAGCTGGTTGGGGTAAAGGAAGTGACATGTTGGGAAGGGAAGAAATAAGTATGGGGTTCACATACACAACAGAGATGGAGACAGTGGGTTTGTTCGGAGATGGTGAATGATCGCGTTTGGGGGGATCACAATGATACAGATGCAATGTGTGTAAGAGTTAATGTGTGCAAGTGTATTAAGGTATGTGATGAAAAGGTTATCAGTGTGTGTGAGAAGGTGGCCTGTGTTTTTGTGTATGTGTCGGAGTTAATTGAGGTCGACGATATTAGGGTGGGATACAACTTGTTTGGTGTTGGGGATGAAGAGGAGAGGGTAAGAAGGGAAGGGGATGGGTAGGGTATTAATGATAAAAAGACAAAATCATTTTATTATACAAATCAAGAAAAAGAAAGAAAAAAGAGAAAGTACCAAAATACTCTTAAATTAACTGGGTTAACAAAGTCTGTTAGAAGGAGGGACTTAGAGCGTGCGTTTTTGCATACCACAGGGACAAACAGTGTAATAAACGTGTTTGAGAGATCGTAAAAAGGAAAACCAACAAATCACAGGGACCATGAATGTACTCTTAGTTTGTTTATATTTTGTTTTTTACGCGTTTAACTTTAAATTTTACAATTTTATAAGATGTATCTAATCATATCAGTCGCAATTTCACAAATTCATAAAGATACTCATTATTAAAATGAAGTTGTAAAATTATTTTTATAAATTATATTTAAATATCTAATCAAAAACTATTTTATAATAATAATCTTTATGATTTTTTTTAATATCATTATCCGATTGGATAATATATAGAAAACATATACGTAAAAATATAATTTTATATATAACATACAAATTTAACGCCTTGTTTCACGCCTTGAAAAACGTTATATCCTCATCCTGACTTGTAAGGCTTGAAGATTGACCCGACCGCCACTTCACACCTGATGCCATTTTAAAACTTGATGACACCACATCTTTACATTGCGCCTTTCCCCTCCACTCAACAAGAATGTCATATCAAAATTTTGCCAAACCGGTGTTTTTCGGATATGGTAGATGATTACTTCCATCAGCGATTTCAGAACCAAAGACCCCGTTAAGAACACGAGATAAATTTAGAACCGGAAATATTATCAAACACGGAAGCATATCGAAATCACTATTTTATTAACTTAGAGAGACGAAAGAGAATGAAGAGATGTGAAAAATCAACCATCCTACTTATACAGTCTAAATGACAAAAATAATAAGCACTGCAATGGCATATTTGTAAATAAAAAGAATAAAGAAGACCAAAAATGTTAAAGAAAACGGTAACTCCATCGATCAATCAAAGGATGCCAAATGGCTCTGAAACTTTTAAAACAAGGATCCAATCGGTCCTCATAACTGGTCCAGATATAACCGGTATTGTGCCAAAATAGTGCAACTGGTCTGGATCGATCGGTACTTTTGTAACCACCGACTAACCAGTCTCCGATACAGTCGAAATAATCCTAACCCATTACATTTTCACAAAATTTTCGTTGGTAAAAAAGTCTACCCACCTTTGACCTTACAAACTTTCAACAGCAGAAAGTGTCATCCATCTTGAACTACAGCCATCATGCAAATCAGAGATCTACCATACAAAACAAAGAACTGATGGTTGGCATCCAACTAGACAAGTCTACTATTATACTAGCAAGTGCCACCTTTTGTAAGTAAGCGGCCATTCTGCAGTAGAGGAGCAGGAAAGGGTGATCTGCAAATGCTGATATGTGATTTCAGCCGAGGAATGTTTGGATGTGCGCTTCTACAGCGGTTGCATCTCAATTCCATTGACATGAACTTTTCATCGTCGTGTAGTGTCGCTTTCCCCTGTTCGCTCACTTCTTGAATTATGTCCACTGAGTCCCGGAAGAATGGAGAATTGAACGAGTTCCAGTGTTTCTTGTTCTTGAGATGTTTCGAATTGAAATCCTGACTTATGACGTGAAGGTGGAGTTGTCTCATTGAAGGTGCCTAACAAAAAGAAATAACAAGTCGGTTATTGGAGAAAGTCGACACGACCTGTTTGCATAATTCCCTTTCTTTTAAAGTAAGCTAGACAATTCGACTTTTAAGATCAAACAAACAGATAATCAACATTTAATTGATGGGTACTTTTTAAGTTTTCAAGGAAAATGAGATAACTAAGCCAACTTCATAGGGACAGTGCCGATTGGGAAAGAGACTGATGCTTGATTTGTATGAAATTCCGGCACTTGACAAGTAGTAATTTTCACAAAAACAGTTGATGCCCGACGGTGGAGGAAGAGCAAGAAAGTACCACATACCGAATGATATCCAAGTCGGAATACCAATGATTTGTTTTCGCTTAGAAATGTTTGAGCCCACTTTAAACCCACATCATGCATTCTCCTTATAACAGGAAGGTGTTCCTCGCATAAGTCTGCAAGATGATCAAGACCTTCAGCCCGTGAGAGCACCAAAACATGCTTTTGTGCCTGAAAGCCAAAATTGGTTTAAGCATTTTCACACAAACAAAAGGAGGGGTGGGGGTTAAGATAGGGCTATTTTCTCCAGAAGCTAGAGCATCTTTAAGTTTAGACCAGGGGTAGATTTTTTGAATCAGGGGCATGTCAGTTCAAGGTGATTGAGCTAAAATTTTTTAGGTCATGCTGCTAATTGAAAACTCATTCAAGATAAATGATGATTTATCAAAAGGACCTGTATAGGAGATGGAAAGAACCTTTGGGTAAAGGTCGTTCAAAACCACAATGTCGTCGGAAACTTCAATTACATCATTCCTATGTTTCTCAGGATGCATGGCGATGTTGTAAAGTGCTTGAGCCCATGAGCCCCAATCCTTATTCATGCTTTGACCCGTCTTCCCACTGTTGGTTGCATTCTCCTTCACATTTACTGAATACGACTTCTTGAATTCAGTTTCTCCTATAAACCCTTTCATTTTCTTGTTCCTCTCGGTGATACAGGCACCATCCTCTCTCCTAACCTTCTGATCACAGTTTGAAATTCCATCTAAATGGCTATGGATATCAGGTTTTACACTGCTTGAATCAGACAATTTCTCTTGGGTTTTCACAATAGATGCAAAATTTTCAAAGAGTGACAAGTAAGCTTCGCGAAGAACTTTGGTGCCCTTGTTATAGTCATCTTTGAGACAGTTTGGTCTCTTTGGGTTCATATTTGGCCCAAGCACGTGTATGACATGTGTTACGCCTTCTTTAGAAAACAAGGAAGAAGTTGAGGGAAGAGGGACCGTGAGTGCTTTTCCAGGAGCAAGAGATCCAGCTCGATTTTTTGTTGCAGCATCTAGTTCTGGACCTGCAGCATTGTATATAGCAGCATTTACACCCCCACCACCGGGTTTTAGTCTCCTGTAAGATTAAGTTTCACATATAAAATGAAATCAAATCTCATCAATTTTGTGAGCAGAATCAATGTTAAACTTGTTAGAAATTAGCCACCCAGTATGGGTGACGTGGAGATCAAGACACCACTAAGTTTATTTTCATAAAGAAGATGCAAGATGTAGTCTAAATCTTGACACCAAGCTGGTGACATTTAGAAGAGAAAGAAAGTAGTAAAGAAAAGATTTTAGCAACATCAAATAGCAAGCCAACAGGCTTAATCATCACGACTTTAAGAACATATCTTCATTAAATAGGACCATAAACAGTTAAACCATGCATGGACTGACAGGGGAATGCTGCTAAACCTAAAGTTCACAACTACATGTCAAAATTTACCAATTCGCAGCATTTGCTATCACATTGCAGTGCAGGCCTCCTCCTGAGCGGAGTTTTGTGATATCCCCCACAAACGTGAAAAACTTTTTGGGGTCAATGTTCTTTATAGCAGCCTTGGTCTTCACCAAGGATAATATCTTTGATCCACGAGACAAATCCACTAGAACAACCCTTGCGTTCCCAAGCTTGTTTATGAATTCCTCAACTGTCTCAACTATTATTTCAGAAGCCCTTTCAATATTAAACTGGAAATCTGCTGTGGATATAGAAGGAAATGCTAAAGTGGGAGGAGGACTGTCTAAAGGGCGTGTCCCACTCTCAGATCCCATTTGTTGGTCTTGACTTGCATCAACAGGATGATTTTCTTTGGTAATTTCGACCAATGGCCCAGGCACAGTTTTATCGGATCTTACTTTATTTGGAGCATCTACTCTTTTTAAGAACTTCATAATACCAAGTTGGACCTTAGTATCAGTATTTTTCTCTCCATAACAGCCAGATGGAAGGCTATCCGAGGGTGAGAGTGCTCCATACGTATCCATGGCAGCCTGAACATCATTCTCATTCTGACAAAAAGTTATTCGACTAAACCCTTCATTCAATTTGGGCAGTTCTTTCTTTTGCAGCATCCGATTCACAATTGCAGCAGCTTTCCCACCTTGCAAATTGCCTTCATGCCCAGTTCGCTTTACAGATCGAGATATACAAAGCTTTGCAGGAAGATCAAGAACAACAGCATGCATGTCTACTTGGTGAGACTCTCCAAGCTTAACAAAATCTGCCCGCTGTTCTCTATCGAGATTGCACCTATCAATTAGTATACTTTTTCCATCTTTTAAGGAGGTGTTAGAAAGCGCTAAGCATTGTGCTTTTGTTCCGGCTTTGCCATTCCCAATTGTGTCCTGCATGAGACTACATTTAGTATGATCCTTTTCATGTAAATCAACAAATCACACTGAGAACAAAACTACTATGAGAAAGACATAATTTGGTGACAGAAGCAAGTAGAAAGAGAAACATAATCATGGAGTGTGATAAAGAGCATACAAGTAATAAAGACCGGGAAAGGATGTTTTCTAGGAAAGCTCTTCCCACCAACTCTCTAATTTAAATAAAACATATTCAGGGACAGCTAACACCATAATGTTCTTCTCAGTGAAAAAATTGTCACCTCTCATCCTTTCTAAACGGTTAATATACACATATTGCATAAAATATAGTAGATAAAAGGCACCAATCAAGATGCTGGTTAAAGAACAAATAAGAGATCTAAGCAGAAGCAATTACACCAAAACAAGATGAATGAAGATTAATAAAAGGAAAGATGGTGATTTTACATTGTGAGCAGAATAATACATTCTAGACTATTAGTTTGATGATGCTTTCAGAAGTCTTATGAATTGGGCCTCTGTTGCTGACATAAAAACATCTCTTTCCATGTCTTCGGATACAACCCATGGCCAGCGGCCTAAAGAAACGAAAGAATAAATGCACAAGAGATAAAGAAAGTTATATAGTGAATACAGTGGTAGAGTTGCTTAATTTCAAAAAGTATGACCAGGACCTTCAGCTATTTTCATGACAGGGTTTTTGCTTGGCTAGCTAGTTTACCTGTGTTGAACTTTTTATCCATCTTTGTGATAAACATTGCATCAAATTTCATTTTGGGATGTCCCATATAAATTGCAATTTTCCATCTTTTTAAATATCCAAGCTAAAGTTACCTATTGGCTATTTGCCCTTTGTTATCCTCAACCATCAATGACATTGGATTATGTAACCAATCAAATTTTGCAGCTTTTATAAGAAAGGAGGGAGTACTATATAGACAAAGAATCACGCATAAGCCTGTACAGTTGTGTACCATATTTAATGCTAAATCTACAAGAAACATACAAGAGGAAGTACCGTATAATGAGCTTATCAAACTAAATCGTGTCCATTGAAAGTGGCAAATTAACTTATAGCATATTTTGGTAGAAATGACATTGTTTTCCTATAATGAATTGAACATTCTCTTGTTACTGTTATTCAAGGTATTCATCTACAGATTTTAACTATAAGGTGTAAGCCCAAGCACCATTTCGGTTTTGAAAAATGACCATCAATAATAGGCCCATGCCTTTTGCTTATGAGCTGAGCAACTCAATTAGTCTAAGCTGCAATCCATCTGATCATATATAATACCCTAAAGTTACGTATAATCGTGCTCTCCACGCAACAAGAAGTTCAATGGCATTACAAAGGTGGCACCAGACCAATGTGCCAGGTAATAACATAAAACCAATAAAACATTTTATCGAACACTTGCAATGCATAAGAGAAAAAGAGAAATACCTGACAAACACGGACCCAGGGTCGGGTAGATACCCGCATAACGTGATCACAGAAGGTCGATTTGCCACTTCCAGGTGCACCCACTAGTATTACCACTATGGGTTTTCTTTTCTCTTCTTCTTCCCCTGAAAAATTCATTCAGATAACAGAAAACCCAAAAAGAATAAGACATGGGTTCACTAAAATATTCAAAATTTCTCTTACGCAATTGGTTTAAGATACACAATCCATAAAGAATAAGAACAACTACTTTTGAAAATCCTACAAGGGTACCCTTAATTTTGATCATCTCATCATCGACTTCCATCATTCGTATGCTAATTGATGATCGCCGAATAGGTATCCTTAAAGCTTCTCCAACCGTCCCGCAAAACCCCTCTTTCACACGTTTTGCTTCCTCCAATCGCACGTTTTGCTAACTGGTTTGCTGTTCTCCCCCTGTTAGATGCCTGGAAAGTAATCTACAAGATATACCCTCAAGCAAGGACATTCTGGTTTTCAACCCCAATATTTCCTCTAAGAAACTGTTTGTTAGTATTCGGGGGTGTCTGGATTTAACTTATAAAAATAACTTATTGATTTATTTCAGTATGGTATCAATAATAAACAATTTTGAATGTTTAGATAAATAATTTATATCGGTGCCAAACCGGTAATAAGAAGTTTTTAAAGAAGTTAAACCCTTCTAACTTATAATAAGTTGATAAGTATTTTTGTATAAAAACATAGTTGTTTCAAATAAGCAATCCCAAACACTCTCTTAATAACCTCAACCAAACTCGCACCTTATTTGATGTGCTATAACGATTTTTTGATAGTGAATCATTTAATGGTGTTTGAGATTGCTTATTTAAAACAACTTATAATTTTCTATAAAAGAATTTATCAACTTATTATAAGTTAGAAGGGTTTAACTTTTTATTACCGGCTATAAGTTGTTTATATAAACACTCAAAAATGTTTATTACCAGTGTCACATTAGAATAAGTCAATAAATTGTTTTTATAAGCAATCTCAAACACCTCCTTAGTAAGTTTTTAGAAAGCTTTATAAATTTTACGAGACTTACCCCTTAGAACAGAGCTAGAAAATCTATCTAGGGATGTCTATATAAAACATTAAAAAAATATGATTTTAAGGTTGGGAAAATCATATATATATATATATATATATATATATATAGGTGGAGGTTCAAACGAGAACCTCTGTGATTTACGAGAATGYGAGAAYAATCTAATAACCTCAAACTTTTTTAATTAATAAATTAACTTATATTAAATATAAATAAATTAATAAGGGCAGTAATGTAATTAATTAATTTTATAATTTTTATTTTATTTTAATTCGTCATAATTATCCCTTTTTTTCATGCACGTTCTTTTCCACTCTCTCCTCTCCCCTTGTGATAATTGTGTGATTGTGTAACCATAACCTATCGAAACCATAATCAATGAAGTGTAACCATAACYTATCGAAACCATGAGTAATCGTTGTGATAAATGTGTGATTGTCTAACTCTAACCGATCGAAACTATGATCAAATTTAGTGCGCAAGTGATGTTATAATAGTGATATCACATGATTATCACACTCATATTACACCAAATCGTTTAGTGGATTTCGCCCGTAATCCTTGTGATAAATGTGTGATCGTCTAATCCTAACCGATCGAAACCATGATCAAATTGAGTGCGCTGTTATGATAGTGATATCATATGATTATCACACCCATATCACACCAAATCGGTAGTCGATTTTCTAAGTTAACCCTAGCCGAGCGGAATCCTTATGATAATTGTGTGATAATCACATGATTATCACACCCATATCACACCCAAATCACCCATATCACATAATTAACCGTTTATTAGATAATGATAATCATGATCGTGTAATCGTATTAAAAGATTTTATGATATCATTTCCATTATTACCCTTTTAATTTTAATATTTTCTGAATCTTTTTAAATTTCAATTTTAGTTTTAAAAATCTTTTAATTTTATGTTTTATCACAATATGTGGTTATTGGGTTGTTCTGGCATTCTCGTAAATCACAGGGTTCTCGTTTGAACCCTTCCCTATATATATATATATATATATATATATATATATATATATATTAAATACTTGTTCAAAAACTATATAATTAATATAGTTATATAAGTAAACTAAGTTTTGTCCATATGGTTTATTGAAAACTAGAAGCGTACTCGTGCAATGCAATGAGATACAACGTGATATTTAATTTTATTCTTTATCTCAGTCGATGTTATAATATGGCTTTATGTGATTTTGAGAAAGCGATGATGTTTTTATTTTTGAATAAAATATATGTTTGACGATATCATAAAAATTTGACAAAAATATATCGATATTAG
>NC_037529.1:17059850-17061696 GCF_001531365.2 Cynara cardunculus var. scolymus
GATTATGTTTATCTGCAATTAGTTGCACGAATTCAGATATGGAACTTTAATAAGTTGTACTTACGCACAATCTACTCGTAATCTTGAGTTTTAAGTAATATGCATTAATAAACAGTACTTTACGTATAAAAAATAGTTTTTAAGAGTTTTTGTCGAATGCTTTATAATATAGTATAGATTATTTTTTTAATTTAATTTAAGTTTAATAATGAAATAATTTATTTTTTTGTTTAATAATATAACATTTTATATAAAAATAATAATTAAGTATTTTGTTAGAACTCAATGATTATCCTAATTATATTTTAGATTTTTKATATTTAAAATGAGATGTTTATCCTGTATTTGATTGTGTTTATCTGCAGTTAGTTACACGAATTAAGTTATGGGATGAAATCGGATAGGGATGAAATTGTTTAGGGATGAACGGGTTTAAGAGTTTTAAGAGTTTAAGAGTTTTAGCCAAATGTTTTATAATATAGTATAGATTATTGTTTATTTCTTTGTACTTTTGAAATTATGATTTTGGTTCCTATAATTTACGGTGGTTTTTGTCTTCCTCCCTTTGACCAACTATGTTAAAGAAAAGTCAATTAAAGTCAAGGCAATTTGATCATTTTATTTTTTGCTATTTTGTTAAAAATTTAATAATATTATATTACATTGGATATTATTTTCTATTTTCTATAATCTTCTGTGAATGGTAACAACTCCTTGTTCCCCATCGCCGATGAATAGCAGCAACTCCCTTATCCCTGGTGTAAGAAAAATGTCCAATTGAAAGACTATTTATGCAATAAAAAAAGAAGTATAATAACTGAAAATGACAGACTCTATTAAGTCTTACTTTCAACTCATCAAAGAGAAGTGATCTTAGCAGAGGTTAATTCTCACCGCTATGGTTAAGGAGAAGGTCCCTTAGGTCATATGAAGGATCAAATGGCAGGAAAATCTTACCATTATGTCTCTAGGCATGGCAACGGGGCGGGGATGGGGTGAGTTTTCTAATCCCCGGCCCCGGCACCGGATTGGGACAAATCAACATCCGTAATGTCTCTCTCGATCCTAGAGGTGAAACCCAACAAGAAATAACGTTTTTGAAAGCAAGATATCAATGGAGAAGTGAGGTTGAAATTCAAGCATTTGCTAGTGGTTTTGAGCTATGGATCTAAACAAAACTCCTAGTTGATTACATATGATGTTGGGGAAGTGTTTTAACATAAGTTTGGAGCCAATAAACAGATTGTAAGGCCATTAATCTGATCATTTGTGTACTATGTGTGTTTTTTGAAACATAGGATAAATTTCATATTTTAAGGCATGAGATGGTGATTTAAATCGTCTTTTGAGCATAATAATCATGGACATATAGGTTATATTGGTTCTGTATGCAAGAAACATGAATGGTTTTGATATATATATATATATATATATATATATATATGCAACCAATCGTGCTTCGGACAAGGATCAACGGGCTGGCCATCAATTCACTAGCAACTTTTCATCGATATAGGATCATTCTCGTTGGGTCCGATGCATGACCCATATCACCATGTCCTAGGCACATATGACCGGTTACTGGCCTCGGCGTGAGCAACCAATCGTGCTTCGAACAAGGATCAACAGGCTGCCCTTGCCACCGTGCATGGCCCGCATCACCATGTCCTCGGCATCGGTCACTGGCACGGGCCTGTGCAACCAATCGTGCTTCGGTTGAGGTTCAACGGGCTGCCCCCTAGCAAAAACAGAGAAGAAACCTTTCCTCAATGCATCACCCACATCACCACGTCCTAGGCACATATGACTGGTCACTGGCACGGGCCTGTGCAACCAATCGTGCTTC
>NC_037529.1:17064913-17065542 GCF_001531365.2 Cynara cardunculus var. scolymus
CATCAATATACAGTACTTTATGCATAACAAAAATATATCGATATTCGTATCAAATTAACTATTTAAAATTTCTCATTTTTTGTGTAATTTTTTAATTCAATTTTTTATTATAATTTAATTTAGGTACAATAACGAAGTAATGTATATTTGGTTTTGGTTTAATTTACTTGTAATCTTGAATTTTAAGTAAACACTGGTTTTATGTGGTTTTGAAAAAGTGGTAATATTTTTATTTTTGAATAAAATATAAATTTAAAAATATCATAAAATTTTGAAAAAAATATCAATATCAGTATTAAATTAATCTTTTTAAAAGTTCTTATATTTTGGTGTAATTTCTTTAATTAAATTCTGTTAGTCATCAATGATTATCATAATTATATTTTAGATTTTTTATATTTAAAATACGATATTTATCTAATATTTGATTATGTTTATCTGCAKTTAGTTAGACGAATTCAAGTATGAAGCTTTAATAAGTTGTACTTATGCATAATTTATTTGTAATCTTAAATTTTAAGTAATATGCATCAATAAACAATATTTCATGGATAAAAAAAATGTTTTAAGAGTTTTTGTCAAATGTTTTATAATATAGTATAGATAGTATAGATTATGTGTTTTTAAAA
>NC_037529.1:17067252-17088276 GCF_001531365.2 Cynara cardunculus var. scolymus
AGAGAGAGAGAGAGAGAGAGAGAGAGAGAGAGAAAGAGGAGCGTTCAAATGAAAACCACTCTTATTTGTACAAACCGTATAAACCACCCTCATACGTCGATTTCATTGTTTAATCTTATGAAATTTTTTCATGAAATTGTTTAATCTTGTGAATTTGTTTCATATATGGTTATGAAATTGTTTCATATAATATTTAATAAAATTTTAATGAAACTGTTTTATCTATTTCTCTAAAATTAAAATAATGAAGATGATAATATCCATGATTAACACACTACACAATAAAAATGGTTAATTAACCTATCATAATTACAAAAAAATGAGCAAAATGAAAACTTATGAGTGGTTGAATGTGGTTTTCACGGTTTGTACAAATTGAGTGGTTTTTATTTGAACGCTCCTCTTTCTCTCTCTCTCTCTCTCTCTCTCTATATATATATATATATATATAGAGAGAGAGAGAGAGAGAGAGAAAGGAGCGTTCAAATGTTAACCAAGATTATTTTGTTAACTTTGTTAACCAAGCTCAACCAATGAAAATCAATTTTTTCTTTAGGTTCACATACATCTCATATGTTAATGACAAGGGTAATTAAGTAATTTTACCATTTTGCATAACTCCATATCATTAATTGGGAGTCACAAAATATAAAAATCCCATAATTGATGATGATTTAATATTTATCTTGTTTTTCAATTTGTGATTATTTTTGAAATTTGATTTATCTATCTATAATGTTATTGAATTTGTGATTGTTAAATGATTTCCGATAGTAAAGTTTTCGATAGGGACACACACAGACATATGAAGACATATGAACACATCAGAAACCACACAGCCTTAGATGCCGTGATTCATAAGTGTTCATGTCTATTCAAGTCACTAGATGTTCATATGAATCCATATACACACACACAGAACATGTGAAGACATGTGAGCACGTATGAAACACACAACCCTAGATGCCTTGGTTCATACGTGTTCATGTACATACAACAGAGTTGACTCCTGAATATAAATAAGATGTTCATACGGTTCACATGTTGTTCATATGTCTATATATATATATATGTGTGTGTGTGTGTGTGTGTGTTCATATAGTTCTTACATTAACAAAAAGAATGTGATTTTTTGATTTTGTAACTCTCAATTAATGATATGGGAATTACATAAATTTTTTTTTACCTAGATATCCTTTTCCCCTTTGTTCACATATGTTTTTTGAAATTATAAATTTAAAAAATTAATTTTTTATCATGATTAATCACAACCGTTTATTGTAAAAATCAATGGCCAAGATTGTTTAACAAAGTTAACACAATAATCTGGGTTAACATTTGAACCAGTCCCTATATATATACATATATATATATATATATATATAATAAATAAGTAACTTGGGTGACACGTGTCATCTTTTAGTGAGTCGGTTACCTTATTTTCCCGCCTAAACATGTATCTAGACACAATTTATATTAATGGTTCAATTAGACTCATTTGAACGTATCTAGACACAATTTACATTAACAGTTCAATTATATTCATTTAATTGACATGTGTCCTCTTATCCAAGCAATCCTACTAATTTAGGATGCAATTGATTTTATTCTTTGGTTAATTAATTCGTGTGGTAAATGATTCCTGAAAAAAATGGTGTTTACTTCTAAGTTTAAATTCAGTTTATTGATATAGTTTCCTTTCTAAATTCAACTTTATTCTAGGATCAACTTCATTTTATTCTAAATTTAATTTACTGAAATTTTTTACTTCATAGTTATTTCAAGAGAGTAAGTCTGAAGTCATTCTTTAGAGTTAGCTCACCTGAACTCTAGAGTCTGAACTCTGAAATCTTCTTTTTCAGACTTAGAAGTCTGAACTTTGAAGTCTTTTTTTGGACTTAGAAAAAGAAGTCTGAAGTCTTCTTTTTCAGACTTAGAAGTCTAAACTCTAAAGTCTTCTATAATTATGAAGAGTGCAAGTCTGAAAAATCATTCTTCAGAGTTAGCTCACCTGAATTCTAATGTCTTCTTTTTCAGACTTAGCTCACTCGACCTCCAGAGTCTAAACTCTGAACTCTTTTTTTTTCAGACTTAGAAGTCTGAACTCTGATTTAATGGGATTGGTTTTATACTTCAGAGTTATTTCAAGAGTACAAGTTTGAAGGCTTATTCTTCAGATTTTTATTTCAGAGTTATTTCAAGAGTACAAGTCTGAAGTTATTCTTCAGAGTTATATTTCAGAGTTATTTCAAGAGTACAAGTATGAAGAATCATATTAAAGAGTTAGCTCACCCAAACTCTGAAGTATGTTTTTTCAGACTTAAACAGACTTAACTCTCCCGAACTTTGAAGTCTTCTTTTTCAGACTTAGAAGTCTGAACTCTAAAGTCTTTTTTTAGACTTAGAAAAAGAAGTCTGAAGTCTTCTTTTTCAAACTTAGAAGTCTGAACTCTAAAGTCTTTTTTTAGACTTAGAAAAAGAAGTCTGAAGTCTTCTTTTTCAAACTTAGAAGTCTGAACTCTGAAGTCTTCTACAATTATGAAGAGTCATTCTTCAGAGTTAGCTCACCCGAATTATAAAGTCTGAACTCTGAAGTTTTTTTTTTAGACTTAGAAGTCCGAGCTCTGATTTAGTGTGATTGATTTTATACATCAGAGTTATTTCAAGAGTACAAGTCTGAAGAGTCATTCTTTAGAGTTTTACTTCAGAGTTATTTCCATATTACAAGTCTGAAGAGTAATTCTTCGAAGTTAGCTCACCCGAATTCTAAAGCCTTCTTTTCCAGACGGAGCACCATGTAGAGCACCTTTGCATAGTGCATGCAGAGCCTCTACATAGTACATGCAGAGCTTCTGGCTTGCCTATACATAGTCTGAAATCTGAAGAGTTTTACTTCAGAGTTATTTCAAGAGTACAAGTTGGAAGTCATTCTTCAGAGTTATTTCAAGAGTACAAGTCTGAAGAGTTATTCTAAATTTACTTTTTAAGTTTAAATTTAATTTACTGATATAGTTTCATTTCTAAATTTAATTTAATTATAGGATTAACTTCATTTTAACTAATTATTGATATAGTTTCATTTCTAAATTCAAGTCTGAAGAGTTATATTTCAGAGTTATTTCAAGAGTACAAGTCTAAAGTAACATCTTACTTTCGATGATCATTCATATTTGTAAAATAAGTTACTGACATGATTTAATTTTTTCAAATTACCCCGTGTAATACACGGGATCGAACCTAGTATATATATATATATATATATATATATATATTTGTGTGTATATATGGATATAACATATATATGTGTATATATGTATATGTATGTATGTAGGGAAAGGTTCATTTGAGAAGTGATAAGAATTTGAGAAGTAAAGAAGTGATCCTAACCTTTCATCTTGTCAACATTTGCGGCTCTGACTGTGAAATATCGGATAATTCCTCACATATGAACCCCGTTAATTAGTTAACATGTGAACTATTTAACTGATTCACAAGGTTTCATATGTGAATTAGTTAATTTTTTCATACACATGGCTTCATATATGAACATACAGTTCATATGTGGACCCGTTTGCACGCTTATTTGTAAAAGTTACGAAACTATTCTACTTTTTGCATGGTCGCAATTCTTAACCAGTCAAATCTAATCTTAATTTTATGAAGGACTATGATCATTTCTTTACTTTTCAAATATTTACCACTTCTCAAAATAACATATGGTTTAGGGTTAAGGTGAGAAACATAAGAAGAGATCTGGACCCATGAACATCTTTTAATCTCATGCTTTCCAATGAATTATGTTTTAGAAGGGAATTGATCTGATGCATCTCGGTGCACCTCATTAGTGTTGACATTCAATTAAGATTGATCCAAGCGTGAAGATCTTTTCTTATGCTTCTCACCATAACTTATTTTCTTACTGGAATCTAACCACATATTGTAACACCCCATAACATACATTGCATGTAACACATAGTTCATACAAAATAAATACATGTTTATATATACTGATCAGGTCCCGTAGTACAAGAATCTATCATAACCAAATACAAGGTCCAAAAATTGAAATACATATCTTGTACTAATCAATCAAAACTGTACATTAAAAACAAATCTTCATGCAGAAATGCATATAGGAAAATATTACATTTTCCCCTTTCCCTTACCGTCCGTACCTCCTGCAACACATAGTTAAAATCACAAAACGAGAGTTAGACCGAAAGGTCTAGTGAGTTACCCTTTTATGTTATTGCAGGGTGTAAATCACCAAAACCWTTATGGAAAACAACCTTTCATATATATAACAAATATGGACATAATACCAGATCATTTTTACTTTCAAACTAAGCACTCAGCTATTCAATTCTCATACCTTTGAACCAATCAGGTTYCATATAATGCCACTTTTAAACCTTTTTCTAATCAAACAAGGTTTTCATAAAGTTTCTGGCCAAACCTGATATTTTCTCCTCAATAACATCCAGACTATGATTTCCTATAAGAACCTTGATCTTAAATCTTTAAATCACAGAGAAATAAAGATTACATACCACGATAGTCTTAAAGGATATAATAGAAATAGTTATATCATAAAACACACATACATATGCCACCCTTATATCAAATGTACACCTCTCCTTGATATGCCACCCTTATCCCATGGTACACATCTTCTTGATATATCACCCTTATCCCATGGTACACCTCTCCTTGATATGCCACCCTTATTTCCTCATCAAAACATTTCAAAAAAAAAAAAAATTCCAAATAAACCGCAGCAATTGGAATTATCATTAATCCAAAATCATTTATATCAAATTTCCATTTTATGATAAAATAACAATTTTTATCCTTCAAGCACAAGGCATAAAACAAATCCGGTCAGCATAGACTTGGCCGGACTTCATCTCCGGTCAAGTCTTGGCCGGTTTACCAAATCCGGACAACTTATCGTCCAAGGTTTATCCGATTTAACACTTTAGAATAAATTTCAACACCTTTGTCCGGATAACAAGTCTGGACAATACATCACCCAAAGCTTGACCGATTTAAAATAATCCGGTCACCACATGGTCGTATTCCTACTTCTCAGTTCAAAATGTTAACCATTCTTACCAATCATAACTCGCTTGACACTTAATCGGTTTAAGACTAAACCATTCAACACTTGAGCGGTTTAGGGCTTAATCGCCCAACTGTTGATCGACATAAGAATAACCCGGACAAGCTTTGTCCGATTTAGACTTAATCCGGTCACCATTTGTTCGGATAAAACCCTTAAACAAATACCTGATTTCTTTCCAATAATAATCAACATTCAAATAAAACTAGTATCAAATTTTATGTAAAAAGGTTTAGAAATCACTTACCTTGAAAAACCTTTTGAAATCAGATACTTGAAATCAACTTGATCTTGCAATCCGGTCAATCTTAAATCGCACAAACACTTCTTACAAATAGCAGCAGAAAAATGCAAATGGAGATTGAACCCTCCTTTTATACCTTTCCAAAACAGGAAAGGTCAGCCATAACAGCCTCCTTTCCACATGCATGAGTCCTGCCTCACCACACACACACACACACATATATGTATGTATATATATATATATATATATATATTTATATACTCTCATGCACATATACACATATATGCATGTATATCACACATATATATATATATCATACAAACATGATTAAATGTATCAATTTATTATGCTATCACATAATCATATAATCAGATAATCACATATTAATTACCTTGGGTGATAACCAAGATCCGGTTATCACACTATATATATATGTGTGTGTGTGTGTGTGTATAAATATCTATATACGGGTCCAATCAAGGAAGAACTCGATTGTTTATGATAATTGTGATATCCAATCTCAACCACACATTATTATTAATCAATGATAATTATTAAACATATTAATTTCGGTAATTATTCATTATAGGGAAGTGATTCACATGATGCTCTTTCCCTTATTCTCATTACCTGCACACATATATTTTGAAAACACAAAATGAGGGTTAGACATGAATGTCTAGTAAGATTCCCTTTTTATGTAATGCCTGAAAGAATATCACCAAAACATTTATTTCAAATAATTCATCTCATGTAGGAAAGACTGAAAATCATATTCTGTTTCGGTCCATCGGGCCTCTGGTTCCAAAACAATACTTGGAATATATTACAATAAACAGGACCAGAGCCCCTCTGGTCTCTCTACTAAAGCTTCTGGTTCCTTGACCAGAGCCTTTGGTTTTTCTAACCAGAGCTTCTGGCTCATATATAATTTCTTATAATGTTCCTTAGTTAAATTTCCAACCAATAAGATAGCCTTTTTCATAAAAAGAATAGTTATACAGAGTTCTTACTTGACCAGAGTCTCTGGTTGTACTAACCAGAGCTTCTGGTTCAAAAGTTAGGACCAACCAGAGCTTCTGGTTCAACGTGTGAGTCGACCAGAGCCATTCTGGTCTATTTTTAGTAGAAAATACTAAGTATAAAATCCTTTTTCTTAAAAACTTATTGAAATACGATTTTGACACATAAGCTTTTATCAATAGATACAGAGCCTCTGGTCCAATTAGTTTATTAAGAACAAACATACTTCTTAAATCAAATAACCAGAACCCTCTGGTCCAATAGTAAGGACCAACCAGAGCTCCTCTGGTTCCTTATAAAAATGAACATTCTGTTCCAAAATGCTTTTAACCAAAATTAATGACCATAGGTCATATTTTCCCGTAACCATAACGTCAATACCATTATTTCTAATAAGAACAACATCTTTGAATCCTCAAATCACAAAGAAGTGAGAACTCCAATATGTTGTAATCTTAGAATATATAATGGCAATATTTATACCATGCAAACACACAACGACCATCCTTATTACACCCATCAATCCCCTGTTTATAGCAATAGCTATCCATCACACACAACGACCATCCTTATTTCCCCTGAAATTCGTATGAACTATTTCATCCAATGACAGGCTGCAGACTTTTCTGTCAGAGTGAACCTCGTTCATAGTTTTTAATCAATCATAATATCAAAATAGGTTTATATTCAAACCTTCCAAATCACTCTGTTCTAGATATGATTGCTCAACTTATCTAGTTCTTCCCAAACAGGACATTGTTTTAAAATTGTTTCTAAAGAATAGTTTCTGTTTAATCTTTTCGAAACATGTTCCAACCTTTGAATCATAAAACATTTCTTTCAAAACTGTGTAAAAGCATATTCACCAGATTCTTTCTAAATCTCAATCATCTGTAACTACTAAATTATAGAATCAAACAACATATTACAAACTTACGGTTATAATCAAAAGTTTAATAAAAACTCACCTTGAAATTACAGATCCTGCAAGTTATCACGCAATAATTAGCAGAATCTTTAAACAACAATTTTCCTCAAGAAATGTTCTTCACCGCCTCAAAGCTCTTCTCTTTCTCAAAGCAGGTTTCTTTTTCTAAAAATGATAAGATAGCATCTTATCTTTTTCTTCTTTATATATATATATATATATATATATGATTTCAACAAGGCGGTGAAGTCTTTTTAATATAAAATTCATAGGCGGTGGAAGATAATGATTTAAAATCATTCTTTCTTAACCATGAAGTTTTGAGGTTGAAATATATATAATAATAATATTCTAACATATAATTGCCTATACTTGTGTATTGTTTCCACATGTATGCACAATGTCATGTTACTACACATGCACACATAATCCATACAAGTATTATCAATAATTATGCATGCTATCAGATAATTCATATAATAAACACATAAGGTTACCTTGAACCGTGTTTGTAGAAACCTGGTTATAACATTCAATGTTGGAATATCATTAGCATTGGTAGGACTTCCGACCTGTCCTCGTAGATAATCAGTTGACTCTACTCTGGTCGTTCTGGCTAGTTTACATAGAACAGCAAATGGAGCAACAAATGCTTCAGACTTCTATGTACCTAGTAAGTGTATCGGCTCTAGACTCAATGTGTACACAATAGAAGTCATAGACAGGAGAAGAAGTTTATTTGATTCAATATCTTGTTCCTCCAAGGAAAATATAGATTATGTGCTATATCCCCATCAGTATGTGAAACTAACACCTGTTGAGAGGTGTTAGAGTGGCTGGGAAAGGTGTGCAATTGCATACGAGCTATGTCTTTTTCAATGCTGACATTCAACGAATGAATGACAACAACAGATGTGGGAACCCGGCTTCTTGTGTATAAGTTTGTCCAGGAACTTGTACTTGTTTTTCCGTTCCTCTCTCACACTCACCATATTTTTGCACATCCCTGTCACTCATACTCTCAAAATTTTTGACTTCATCTCCCTCATTCGACCTTATAGCATCTAATATTCTATCAATTTAAGCATCAAATTCAAAAGGTGGAAGTTCTTCAATGAAATCAAATTCTGTTGCTAGAATATCTTGAAGATTTAAAAATTCAACACTTCGATCATCATCAGCCCTTTGATCATCATGGTCATTATCATTATCATTTTCTGGATGGACGTCTGAATCAGTCTCAGTATCTTCTAAAACTTGTTGAAGTATCAGAAGATTGTTCCAGATCAAAGTCTCCCGCCAGCAGACCCTTTTCACTTTCATTTTCCCTCGTCGCACAACCTTATTCAAGTACCCCTTGTACTTGAACTCTCTCATGTACATCTAGACCCTCACAACGCTCAACTGAGACATGGGGTGATCCCGGGGAAAGTTTTTCCGATTCTGGCTGAACTATAGGATCTATGACTCTCCTATATTCTATCACATAGTAAGAACTCTGATCGGCATATGCTAACAGTTCATCAGGAATATTCATTATCAAATCTATATCTTCAACTTATGTGTGCGGTCGTAGAAATTGCATCTCATAGTCCGGTCTAAAAGGATTGTCCACCCTAGAGGGAATAGCTTTGTTTGATCGCATCATTGCTCGTATAATCAGTTGAAGAAACCTTTGAAATGGAATAAATTTCCTATCTTTGGAGGTGAATTTCTTAGCATGAACTAACTCTGCCAACTCATTCCAGATCATCATTGTGAAAATCGTAGTGTCGGTTGAACACTATTTCGTGAAAGAACTTGAGGAAGGAACTACTGCAAGTGTCTACTCCGACAGTTTTTGATGTGAGACATCTGTTTAATATTGAGAATAACAGATGCCACAATGACAGTAGAAACTTTCATCGAAACTGCGACGGATTAGTGAGAACTCCATAATATCCGAGCCTCTTGATATCGCGATAGAGTTCCTCATCAAAAATAAATTCTTCATATTCAATTGATCTGGGGGCAGATTTAGGCTTTGGCAGGTTAAGAATCTTCCACAATTGTTTTAAAATAAGTCGGCTCATATAGTTGTCCACATGTCCTTGAAAGAAGTATTGATTTCCTTCTTTAATGTACAAAAGGGTATACCAAAACTGTTGAAGATAAACTAATGGGACATCAGCCGTAACAGTGAGTGCATAGGCGATTGGGTGGCCTTTTAGGATTTCTAGAACAATTGGGTATTCAGCAGACATTTCAAAGTTTAAGTGGTGGTTATCAGGTTCCAAGTCGAGGTATAAGGATTTTGGAAATATGGCTTCATCAGGGTCAGTATTATTTGCTGACTGGGAGTAAGAGGGTGGTTGAGATCTAACAGATGAAATGGTATTTTCATCATCAGACTCATGAAATGAGTGCTGATTCTCCGCAATCGATAGTTTTTACCTGTAAAAGGTTAAATAGATTAGACTCATAATAAAATCAATTCTCAAAATAATAGAAAATTGACTCGAAAACTGAAACGACCACTTTTTGCCAAAAAAATTCTTAATTGTCTCTCAAAACTTGAAGATTCACTCAGGCTTTTAAGCTCAACAAATAAAAAAAATATAGATACTAAACAAAAAAACAACAAAGACTAAAAAAATATTCTAACACTAAAAAATTTAAAATAAATTCTAAGAAAAATACAAACTAATGCAAAAAAAATTATACTAAAAAAATAAGACTAACAAAAATTCAACACAAAAAAAATTCTAAGTAAGTAAAAAAAATTTAACAACAATCAAATTAAAAAAAATTAACCTACACAAAAAAATAACAAAAGAAAGAAAAATTCGAAGTTGGAAATTTTTTATACATTGTTATTGCTCAAAACTCTTTTACCGGTCAACAAAAAAAATCTTAGCGGACAATACTACAAATCTCTCAGGACAAGACTTAAAGAATCCTTCTCGCTTAAATCCCTCACCGGTAAAGAAATTTAAGACTCATCGCTCACGATAAAACTCTGCGGTCAAGTGGTTCATCGCTCAAAGTGTTAACCCTCGCCGGACAACACTTATAAGAGCAAAACACATAGTTATTGCTCAACAAATTCAAGTCTTACCTACTTATCGCTCACAAAAAATTAATCACTCAGATCTCTCATCGTTTAGAACTTTCAAGAACATATGACGTTCATACTTAAGAACTCATCGTTCAAAAGTTTAAGAACTCTTATTATTTGATTATTAACATATTATACTACAACAAAATCGGGTTTATAAAACACTCCCAATTTCTAAGCGTTCTAATAGACCTCTTTATAAGACTTAGTTTATAGGAACAAAAAAGTAAAGTGTCATATCTAAAGGTGTTGTAATAAGTTTATATGACGTTTTTTGACGTCGTAATAAGTTTTTTAGGATTCTTTTAATATAAAACGTCCCGTTAGCAACTTTATAGGACACTATTTAAAAAACTGTCCTATACAAACAAATGTCATATAAAAAATTGAGTTTATAGTACACTTTCTCAAAAGTGTCATATAAAGTTGCTAATGAGACACTTTGTATTAAAAATATCCTAAAAAACTTGTTAAGACGCCCATAAGCGTCATATAAACTTATTACAACACCTTTTAGATAGGACGCTTCATATTTTGGTTCTATAAATTAAGTCCTATAAAGCGGTATATTGGGACATTTAAAGATTGAGGGTGTCCTGTAAACCTAATTTTGTTGTAGTAATTAGATTAAGAGTTCAAGGTCACAAACAAAATCTGATTTACAAACCAATTCAAACCTTTAAGAATCAGATGAAGGATTAGGAATTAAAGTCCACAAATTTGTTTAAAACAGTCCAAAGAGCCAAAGATATTAAATGAAGGATTAGAACTTGGTCGATGAATGAAATCAATCGATGAAGGTATATGGAGTTCTTCGTCTGATGAAATGATAAGCGATGAAGAATAAGTACAAAGTAAGAATGAAATGAAGTAAAAGTGAATAGGAAATTGGACACCCTTTATATAGGGTAAAATATTGAGATGACTTGGCAAAGAAAGATTGGACGAAAACAAGTCATACGGATTGAAAATGATTGAAGTTCCTCATCGAATGACACATTGTCCGATAACAACGCTTCATCAGACAAAGCCTTGTATGATGAATAAGGTTATCGCTAAAGGCTTTGAGCGATGAGGGGGTTCATCGGCCAACACTTTGGTCGATAAACAAGCTCATCGACCAAGCTTTAAAAGATAAACTAACTCATCGTTCAAAAAGAAATAAGGAATTGAATACAAATATGTCTTAGGCTGATGGAACACTCATTGCCCAAAACTCTATCCGGAGACCATGTTCATCACATAAATCTTCAATAAAATCACCAAGTCATTCAAGAAGTGTCTGAATAGCCTCTTCATCGGACAACACTATGTCTAGATTGAACCTTCATCGAACTTCATCGGACAACACTTTCTCCGGATATGATCCTCATCGGACAAGCCTGTATCCGTGTAAGTCTTCATCTCTCAACACTTCATCTTCCAAAAATTCCTGTAAAAAAATATATCAGTTAAATTCCAAATTTGTAATCACATATGGATTAAAACTCTTTATCTCCCTTGAAAAATGATCAATTATAAGATTTCAAACACTCCCCCTTGAAACTTGATCCTACATTCAAAAACATTATAAAAAATGAACTTTATGCTCCCTTGAAACAGATTAGCTCAAGTTCTAAACTGAGATGTTCAAAAGCTGTATTGAAGACCAGGTCTTGAACTGTGTGTTCAGAAACTATTATGATACTTCATATACTCCCCCTCAAATTAAGCATCAATTTATCATGTGATTGAATATTTGAATATTTATAAGATTTTGGTACCCATACAGGAATGGGTCCTATTTTGTTAGTATTGGTTTGGGCAATATTATAAGTACCATACCATCTGTTCTTACTAGATATTTTTTAGATCTTTACATAGGTATGTCAGCTATATAACAATTATCATACCAGTTGTTATCATACCTATTGTTCTCATACCAGTTGTTTCCATACTAGCTATCAGCATATCTGGTATTACCATTCCAGCTGTTTCCACGCCAGCTATTTGCATTTTTACCTTTGCCATACCAGCTTTTGGCTTTTTTCTTGTTTATAAAGTCATTCGTTCCACAAGTTGAACAACAATTTTCTTGCTAAGACTGATTAACTGGTTAGTAGACCTAACAATGCAAGGTAATACAGTATTTGAAATAAACGACTTCTCATTATCAATATAGTTTTGAGAAACCTTACCATCATACTCTTTTACTTCAGATTTCTTCAGCCAAATTCTTTTCATTTTATTAAAATGATTATTTGACTCAATAACATAACCTTTGTAAAATTGATTTGAATTATGAGATTTGTTCTTTGAAACAGTTGACTTAGAACTACTTGAATAACTTTTGGATTTGACACTAAAACTGTCATTCAAGCAGGTTTTACACTTAGAATGAGAATCAATTGGGCTTGCAATATTTGCTTTAGAAAATTCTTTTATTTTCTTTAGCAACTGATCTCTTTCTTCAGTAACTAAATCATATTTATTTTTAAACTTAGATCTCATATTTATTTCAGTCACATGATCAGTTTTTAAATCAGATAATTTCTTTGAAGTTTCATAAATTTTACCTTCCAAATATGATCTTATGTTTTCAAAATCTTTTCTTTCCTTTTCAATTTCTTTTCTTTCTTTCTCAAAACTTCCCTTTTCATTATCAGAAGCAATGTCTGACCATTTCTTTTTCTCAGTCATCTCATTAATCGATGCATTCTTCTTCACAATATTCTTTTTCTCAATAGCAAAGGCTTTTCTTTCTTCATCTAAAACGTTCTACTTAGCAACAATACTCTTTGACATTTCCAAACATTTCTTCTCAGACTCTATTACAGATTCTTTCTTCTTATTATCAAACTTGGCTCTTTCCAAAATGATTATCTTTTCAAATTCAGAAATTTTCTCTGACAGACTTGCATTATTCAGTTCAAGAACCTTAATCTTACTTTCAAGTATCTTTTTTTTTCAGCATTAAATTTCTTTTCTTCAATAAACCTTTCTTTTTTCCTTCTCAATTCTCTTCTTATCATAATTCAATCTTTTAGACTCTAACAGATTGTCCAGTTCAATAATTCTCTTCTTTTCTTTCTCAAACACTCTTCTTTCAGAAATCAATGCCTTTTCAGCTTCAAACATCTTTGAACTTAGTTTAGAATTATTCTTTATTAGCTCAACATTTCTTTCTTTAAGTTCAGACGAAAAACCTCTAGAATGATATTCATCTATTTCTTCTTTTAAATATTTCTTTTGTTCTTTTTCTTGCTCAATTTCCTTAACCATATCTTTGGCCCAACAAAGATTAGAATGGTTTTCATAAAACATCTCAACATACTTATCTTGCTCCTTTTTAAATTTCATCTCCAACACAGAAATTCTTTCTTTAAGTTCCTTATTCTCTTTTTCTATCAGAATGCCATTTTACAAAAATCGAATTGATTAAATTTTTTACAATTCAAGACTTAGAAAATTCACCAAAATCAAACTGTTATCGGACAAAAATTCACCTTCTCGGACAACTCACAAACAATTTAGATCCTAGTGGTAAAGGCTTGAGCATGGCATAGTCATGAACCCGAGTTCGAGCCCTGGGAGGGGAGTGTTGGCGACATTTAAGTGGGGCCATGTTTAGCCTCCAAAATTGCCGGGGATTAGTCGGGCTTTGGCCCGGACACCCTTACAAAAANAAAAAAAAAAAAAAAAAAAAAAAAAAAAAAAAAAAGATATCCTTATCGCCCACAACTTTTTATCGCCCAAGTCTTATCGTACAACCCTTAATCAATCACAACTCTTATACCACTTTATGGATTACTTCCTTATCACACAAGTGTTCAGCGGACACACTTCTTATCGGATGATTCTTTTCCGGAGACAACCTTTATCGGACAAGTCTTCACCGGAGACAAACTTTATCGAATAGTACTTTGATTGGTAAAGAAGCTTATCGCTCACAAGTTGAATCATCAGCAAAGATATCTCTCACAAGTTAAGTGATGAGGAAGAGTCTTATCGATCAAGAGTAACAAAAAATACAAGTGCAATAGGCAATGAAACAAGATCACCTTAAGTGTATGCGATGAGGATGATAAATTGGACAACAAGCAATTTATCAAGTGATGAAGGATCTTATCTCTTGATGAATGAATTCATCAAGAGATGAAGATTACACTTGGTGAAAAAAATCCATATTTCAACCTAAAATGCTCAAATTTACACCAATTTGAACGAAACTTGTTCTTAAAAGAAAGTCTCTCTATATATACCTATATATGTGTGTGTGTGCAGTTCGCCTAGCATTACCTGGCTTTGTGTGTAACTGCAAAAATAAACTTTTGGTACACCAAAGGTGACATGTTATGCAACAGGGGTGAAGTTATTTGCATGGGCAATGTTGGAAAGGACTTGAAAGTGTCTTCCAATGAAGTCAAGTGGCTTGCACGACTAAAGTTGTGAAAACTGTCACACAGATAAAAAGATGGGTGAGTTAGATAGGTGAGTTGTCCTGAAGTTGCCTCCACTAAGAGCAACATTTTAAGAGACATATAAGTTATATAAGTCACTTATACCCTTTATGGTTGTGACGTAGTTCACTTTTGTATAATAAAATATGATGAGTCATTGTTAGCGTTCTATATTGAGTATAGACACTTAGAATATATGACATGTGTGTATGTGCTAGCCTAAGTCAGTTCAAAACCTCTACATGATCAAATGGGTCTCTTGTGACTTGCAAAATGAAAGGCATAACTATATACAATTTTAGTATTTGAAAGCTGAATTTCATGTTATGTTATTAAGTTTTTGAATTGTTTACCATGCCAAATGTACTTTTCTATGATATGAAAGTTATGTTAGGAACAAAAAATGGATATTTTATGTGTAAGAGTATAGGTCGGGACGCTGTTAAGTCAGAAGAGTGCTAAACCAAATTTAGTAAGGACCGGTACAATTCATGGCATACCTATGTACCGTGTCAAGTCAGCATGTTAGGTCACCCACACCATAATATACAACTAAAAATTATATCATGACAATATGTGTATATATGTATGTATATGCATGTAAAGTGAGTGATGTTAGATGCATAAATGTTATTTGCTAAAAACTTTCACAATGATACAATGTATGTTTAAATGCATGTCATTGTGTTTTGAATGTAAGGGTTGTTTGGTTGGTTTTTCATTAAGTTATATATGGATAAAGATGTCTATATAGTTTTTGTAACACCCAGAAAGTTATAAGTAAGTAAATTCCAAAAATTTAGGTTTATCTTTGTTTTATACCTAAGTTATAGGGTTGTACTAAAGTCTCTTTTGGTGTAAGGTTTATTTGAGGTCAATAGGAAGAGGGCATCTTCTAAGGAGACCAAACAGTGGGAAATACAGCCTTCGTGCGGCCTAACCTGTATGAAAGTCGCTCGGGTTTGTGTTGTATGTTTGGGTATGCGACCAAACAGTAAAGAAAATGGGTTACATGCGACTTAACCCGCATGAAAGTCACCTAGGGGGCAGTTTTATGAAGGTTGGGACTAATCGTGAGAGTAGGAGACAGTGGAAACCATATGGAAGTCGTCCAGATGGGTTAAATTGCCCTAGCGACTAAGGCCCTTTTGAGCTACTGAATTCTCCTTCACATCATCTTCACTCTCGTTACTTTCGCCCATTTCTCCCCATTTCCTTCTCATTTACTTCCATCCAAGTGCATTAATGGTGGGTTTTTTTGTTGAAGATTCAAGAATGCATTTATTATTACTTGAAAGGAGTCAAAGTTTAGTGATCAAGCTCCAAGATCTCCATTTCATCTTCTAGGGTTTTGATTTTTCTAAGTTTTCTCTAAAAACCTAGTTGGATGAGTATAAATCACTTTGTAAAAACTAGATACATGTCTAAATGTTCAGTTTACTTGTATTTCTACTATTATTTCATGAGTTGGCCCATATATTGATGATTTGGTTATATTATCTCATTTTAAGGCTTTTATGCATAAAATGAAATTTACCCCTGTGATTGTATAGTTATTTTTACCCTTGATCATATTTGTACTTAAAATAGATTCCATGGGGATTGACTAAAGAATTTGGAAGATACCTTATGGCGTATTCATAGCGATACTTGACCTAATAATTGAAGTCATTGCATATGTAGGGGTTATTTTAGAGCAATGAATTGGATGGTGGTTGGACCACATATTTAACTTTGGTACGGATAGCATGCTCTAATATTTTAATCATGTAAATATTCCTATGTGCTATTATATGATTGGATAAACCCTTGAGTAAACCCTAGGAAGGTTGAGTCTAGAAGTGATGTCTTAGGGGCTGTTCGGTTGCGGCTTAATGGCTGTATAAGCTTTATGGCTTATTTGCATAGCCATATCTAGTTGTTCTGTATGAGCTTATTCGATCAGCCCATGGCTGAATTGCTCAGCTAAATAACTTGTGTCCTCCCTATTCAGCATTCATTTTTCCTCAACTACCCCTTTCCCAACTTTTTCTCAAATACTCTCTACCTCCATAACTTGAAGAAAACCCACCACCTCCATCCCTTGAAGCTCTACATCACCTCCATTGGCTTCGTTGGATTCTTTCACAACACACAAGGTTTTGTTTGTTGCTCTTCTTCCACACTCCTCCGTCTGTTGATCTCGCCACAACACACAGGGTTTCATCTGTTGCTCTCGTTTCTTTCTCTCTCACTCGATGAACAGCCCCTTTAGGGTTCAATCGATTTTTCTTGTGGTTTGGTTATGGAGGAACAACCGATTTGAATGAACAGCCCCTATAGAGTTCAATCGATTCATCTTATGGTTTCTGATTTTGGGTTTCGATTTATGAAGGAACAATCGATTTTGGTGGAATTGAATGTTCAATCGATTTTGGGTTTCTGATTTTGGGTTTCTGATTTTGGGTTTCTGATTTTGGTGGAATTCATCTTATGGTTTTTGATTTTGGTTTGGTTATGGAGGAACAATCGATTTGTTTAGTGGTTGAATCAATGGAATTGAATGTTCAATGTAAGACAAAGGGTAAAATGGTCATTTACACCGTTCAAACTGATTATTCAGCTTAACAACCGAACAACAACTTATCAAATATCATTGAGATAGATTTATCAATTCAGACAACTTTATCCATATAGGACTTAATGGAAAACGAACCGAACAGCCCCTTAGTGACACACCAGGATCTTTGTCACTTGAAGTAATGCCTTGGAGGAAGTCTTAGGTGCGTCGGGCCTTGTGATACTATCTAAATTTGTGGACACTAAGGTCAACAGTTTCTTATGGTGATGCTTGTAGGATGATGAGGGTGTCCCCCGAAAATTCCAACTAAGTGTTTCAAACGCTTTCAACTAATAAACTGTGTTAATTATACTTTGTTCATGCTTACCAGGCTTTATTGGCCTAACACTTGTTGTGTCAACATGTATCTCAGGTTCTAGTGGCGTGACCACAAAAAAGGTTTGACGAGGCTTGTAGAGAGAGCTTGCGGAAACTTTTGGGACTTTATACAAATGGTTAACTTTTTGATGGCTTAGGATGATACTTGATTGTGATCTAGTTCTTATACGATTAGATTAGAGATTGTTAATCCTCAAACCAATTTATCTACTCATCGTATTTATAACTAGTGTATTGTGTTCCCTTTCAAGCAAGCTCATATTTTGATATTTTATTTCTTCTTGTTGGAAAAATTTGTTATCCCATTTTTGGGGTGTTACATGTTGCTATTAGAACTTTAGTTTAAGTGAACTAGGCAGAAACCTAGATGCCTAAACTTAAGTTGTGGAACTTTTGTGTCTTAAACTTTTAGTTTTGGGTAGAATTATAGGTTGTGAGAGTGTTAAGACTTACATAAATGAATAAATTAAGATTTGCAATGATGGTAACGAGAATTCTTGTGTTTAATATATTCAGAATTACATATGGCTCATGCTATTGTTTATATATCGATACGTAAGCATGTTTGGGATTATTGTTGTTATGATGATTGATAAATGTAGTAGTACTTTCAAGACAAACTACTAACACCCAAGAGGCCCAACATCCTTCAAGCAATGAGCTCTGCGATGGATAAGCGGGATAAAATATTCATAAAACTCTTGGAAGATAGATTTATTAGCAATCAGAGGCAAGAGACCGTTGCAGATAATTTTGTGGGTGGTTCGAGTAGTGTGGTTTAGGTGATTGCAATGGAAGAACAAATGATCGTAGGAATAAGACAAGCAGAGAAGGTTTCTTCATGCAAGACATTCCTATGGAGCAAACCCCCGGAGTTTTTGGGAACCACTGATTCGGTCTTTTGCTTGAACTGGATACAGGAGATTGAGCAGAAGTTTGATTCTAGTGACTGTGGGGGGGGGGGAACAGAAGATGAAACAATCTTCACATATATTAAGGGGCCAATACCCTAGATGGTGGAATGTTACAAAGTCCGCCCTTAAAGCCATCGTCATCCCACTTCTCACGTGGGAAGTTTTCAAACAGAAAATCATGGAAAAATATTGCAACGAACATGTGTTGGACCATATTGAGGACGAGTTCAGGGCTCTAAACAAGGGCGATAAGACCGTAGCTGAATATTCTCGAGTGTTCATGGAGAATCTTGACCTCGTGGGATATCTAGCCTTGGATGAGAAATCCGAGGTCAAGGCCTTCTTGAAGGGATTACCGGCAGAAATGAAAACGTCGGTGCAGAATTCAAAAGTGTTGACCCTACAAAAAGCAATGGAGGAAGCACAATTAACCAAGGACGATATTGCTCAAGTAAGGAGGAGAAGGGGCGGCCAGAGAAAAGAGGAAATGGGAAGGTTCAACCGGACCAACAAAGTAGTTTAAATCATTTTCTGGTGGAAGAAGTTCTGATTCTCATCAAGGAACATGATGGTGCCACAAGTGGAAGAACAAGCACTAGGATCCGTACAATCCTGGAACTAACTCAAGCCCGATGGAATGCCTCAAGTATGGGAAGAAGGACCATATGAGACGAGATTGCCCCATCCAGGGGCGATTTGCTTTGAGTATCGTAAACCGGGGCACGTTAGGAGAGAGTGCCCAAAGCTAGTGGGAAGTAACAATGGGGATTTGAAGGGAGCTCAATCAGAGAGGAAAATCCACCAAAGGCATTGAGCCAATCCTTTCAGATGACCATCGAGGAGGCAAAGGAGACCGCTGACATGGTCTCAGGTACGTTTCTAGTCAACTCCATGTCTGTGTGTTTGTGTGTGTGTGTGTGTTTAACCTGATTTAGGTGCAAATTGCTCTTTCTTGTCCACTAGTTTCTGCGAACAAGTTGTTATTCCCATTATCACATTACCTGATGCATTAGTAATAGAAGTAGTGAATGGTGTACAAGTTCTAATTTGCGAGTGTTTTGAAAGTTGCATGTTAGAAATTGGTGAAAAATAGTTTTTAGTGAGTTTGATGCCTACGACCATAGGTGGGTTGATGTAGTACTAGGCATGGATTGGTGTAATATGTGTGTGAGTATTTGGTTTATAATTTGATAAAAAGTCTTGCTGAGGGGGAGGGGGAGTCGGCTTAATCCACCGCCATCACAGTTTTTCCATTTACTATATATAGTGAATGGGGTTTTGGAAAGAAGGGTTTACACACTCTTTTAAAGAAAAGTTTCCTTTCTTTCATCATCCGGTTTTGCTAAAGAAAAAGAAGATTTAAAAACTAGGATTTCGGTTTTTAGGTGAGTGTAATTTGCTTTGTATATTAATTTGATGTATATAGTTCTGTTGTTATTAGAATGACTTATACTGAATTCCATTATATATATGTATGTGTTGAACGGATTAAATCTTAAACCGGACGAGGGTTGTCCGAATTTGACTTAAACCGGACGAGGGTTGTATGGATTCGACCTAAATCGGACAAGGGTTGTCCAGGTTCTTCCTCAACCGGCTAAAGGTTGTCCGATGTGACCCTAAACCGCTCAAAGGCCATCCGGTTTAATTGTTAAACCGCTCAAGCATCACCCGGGTTCTCGTCTAAATTTAGTCTCAAGTGTTGTCCGAATTACATCTCCGGACGATTGACCGGATTCCATCTCCGGATAAGGTTGACTGGATTTCATATCCGGTTGATTTTGGTTTGATTCCACTATTGGTTTAGACTTGATTTGAATTTAATATAATAATATAATGGCGGTGTAACCGCGAGAGAGTGGCAATGGCGGTGTAACCGCGAGAGAGTGGCAACGGCGGTGTAACCGCGAGAAAGAGAAATTCTATATTAGAATATAGATAAAAGTTCATATTGTCACACCCCGCTAAAGCGGAAACACGAGATTCTAACAGACAAGCGGGTCATAGCAACAGTTTGTAAATAACACTATTTCAAGTTGTTTTAAAACAAAATAGTTCATCGACATAACAAGAGTTAAAATTTACACATCGTTTATAATAACACCAAAAGCTTGACTTAATCGATCTTGGCTCAAGTATGCTCCCATAACATCCAAACCACTCACTTAGAACCTAAAAAGCATGGAATAAAAACAAGGTCAACTACAAAGAGTTGGTGAGTTCACGGGTTTTCACATGCACAAAATCATTTTAATGCATAAACCAAGTAATAGCAAACTTATGCGAAATCTTTGCACTTAATAAATGTAAATCCCTCGC
>NC_037529.1:17088906-17096319 GCF_001531365.2 Cynara cardunculus var. scolymus
ATCAAGATATTTTGAGTGGGTTTAAAACTCTTTCCAAGAACTCTACAACCTTGAGCCACACGCCTCCAACACCAATTGCATGCACCAAGAATGGTAGCAATKATGGGGAGGGGTCTCAAGCTCAATATTTTCAAGAGTTTAAACTCTAACACAAAATCATCATCTTCGAACTAACTCTAGAAGACAAATAATTTCCGATTCCAACGAGTTTTACAAGATGAGAAATCCGATTTAAAGATACATGCAAGGTCTATCACCCRAAAATATGATTAGACCTCACATACAAAGATTCTCTCCTTCTTCTTAGAGATCAAAGAACATGGGTCACAGATTATCATCTCAACGAAGACATATGCAGGTCTTTGATGAATAATCTCTCCTCTTTAAATCCCATAAATTTTACTTAAAGAATGGAGAAGGGAGAAGGATAAAAACTTTCGGACTATTAAGAAAATAGAATAGCTCTAAAGCATACCTTCTCTGAATAGAAGCTTTCGAACAAGCTCTTAAGGACATCAAAACCTTGAGTTTTGCAATAAAATTGGAACCGGCTGGAAGGTGATGGCGTTAGAGAGAAAACATAAAGCTGGAATCTGGAGAATGAAGATTTTTCAAAAGAAGAGGGGTATTTATATGAGGCTTTTTGAGAAGAAATGGGCTGGCCTCTAAAGGCCCAAACCCAAGATATTTTTATTTTTTTAAATAATAAAACCCCACTAATTTAACCAAGCAAATTAAATTGATAAAAGATTTTTAAAAAATCCACCCTTTTAAATTAATTGGCAACTAAATATAAAAAGAATGGAACTTAAATATCGACTTTATTTAAATGAAACATTTCAAGACTATTTGGCATTGCATAAACTAACTTGGTTAGCTACCTACTGAAACGTGGTCTAACAAACTAATCTTGGGAATTAAGCAAGATGATYTCTACTCATCGAAGCTAAATCCTAGAAAGACTTAGTTTTCAATAAAGATCCTGAAATAAGGTACTAACCTGAAATCTCAAAATGCAGAATTGTCACACATATGTTAATACAGATTTGTTTCAAAACTACTAGTTTTGGAATGTAAGATGTTTATATGATTTTTGTACACTCACTAGACCTTTTGGGTCTAATGTCAGTTATTGGACTAATCTATGTTGCAGGTCATCATACATCACAAGACAAAGGCAAGGGAAAAGTTTAAGCAATAATATTTAGATGCATATCAGTGTATTAAACAAAGTTTTTTTTGTTAGCCCATATTTTGTAAACAATTTAATTTTTGGTTATCAGATGTGGTTATTATAATACACGTTAGTGCAAATTGTGGGTCGTTACAATTGGTTGGTCTAGAATTAAGCCGAGATCTTCTGTTATAAGAAGATGATTCGACTGCCCTTATCGAATGGAGAGAGGGTGACCATGTATGGGGAAAGGATAAGAGGGACTACTCCAATTATTTCTTTGATCACAGCACGCAAATGCTTGTTTAAAGGATGTCTTTCCTACTTGGTGTACGTTCTTGATGGAAAACTGGAGAAAAAGAATTTGGAAGATATGGAAGTGGTTCGGGATTACCAAGATGTCTTTACGGATGATCTACCTGGTTTACCACCGGAGCATCAAGTGGAATTTCGCATAAATCTCGTTCCAGATGCAGCATCGATTGCCCATGCTCCTTACCTTCTAGCGCCAACCGAGATACAAGAAATATTTGCTTCCCTGAGTCGACAATCTTTTCGATCAATTGCACAGAGCAGGGTGTTTCTCCAAGATTGATCTTTTGTCTGGATACCATCAAATGAGGGTAAGAAACGAAGATGTGGTGAAGATGACTTTTTGAACAAGATACAGACACTACGAATTTCTGGTGATGTCTTTTGGTTTGACGAATGTACTAGCCGTGTTTATGGACTTGATGAACCGAGTATGCCCCCCTTTCTTGGACAAACTGTTAATAGTCTTTATTGATGACATCCTGGTCTACTTAAAGAATGAAGTCGAGCATGAGTGCCATCTTCAAAAGGTGCTCGAAGTTCTGTGGAAAGAAAGATTATTCACGAAGTTCTCCAAGTGTGAGTGTTGGCTTCATGAGGTATAATTTTTGGTGCACATAGTATCTAGAGACTAAGTGAAGGTGGCCTCGGCCAAAATCAAAGCTATGATGTAGTGGGAACCACCGACAAGGCTGATGGAAATTAAATGTTTCTTGGATCTAGCCTGCTACTATAGAAGATTTATCCAAGACTTCTCCAAGGTCGCTTCGCCACTAACAACATTGACAAGGAAAAATGTCAAGTTCACGTGGGTCGAGAACCAAGATCAAGCCTTTCGAGCTCTTCAAAAGAAGTTGTGCGACACACTAGCCTTATCCTTACTTGAAGGATCGAAAGACTTCGTGGTTTTTAGCGACGCTTCTAAAATGGGTTTGGGATACATGTAATGCGAAGAGGAAAGGTGATTGCTTATGCTTCCCACCTACTTAAAGAACACAAGAAGAACTACCCAACACATGAGTTAGAGCTAACCACAATGGTCTTTGCCTTGAAGTTATGGCGGCATTATCTCCATGGAACGAAGTGTACTCTATTTACAATCACAAAAGTTTGAATTACATCTTCCATCAGAAGGAGCTAAACATGCATCAAAGAAGGTGGTTAGAACTACTAAAGGATTGAGATTGTGAATTATTTTACCATCCAGGAAAGCCAAACGTGGTTGAGGATGCACTAATTCGGAAGAGTCATGGTAGGGGCACTCGAATGTCACTCACAAGAATCGATGTAGTGTCGTGCCTAATCAAAAAGATCAAAGCATGCCAAGTTGAGGCACTTCTAAAAGAGAATCTCAAGAAAGAAGTCATAGTAAAGCAACGTGACTTGTTGACAGAAGATAATTGTGGACTCAATCTCTTCCAAGGACAAATTTGGTTGTCAAATCTTGGGGGAAACCGAGAACTACTCTTAGAGAACGCTCACAAATCCAGATATTCCATTCATCCTGGTAGCACAAAAATTTATAGAGACCTAAAGTTGAACTATTGTTGGCCAGTTACGAAGCTCGATGTGGCACGTTATATAGGGAGATGTGTGACTTGTCTTTAAGTAAAAAGTCGAGCATCAAAGACCATACAAAAGTCTCCAGTCTTTACAAATTCTGGAATGGAAATATGAATACATCATTATGGATTGCATGATAAAGCTACCAAGAACGTCGAGGGCTCATTACATGATTTAGGTGGTAGTTGATCGTTTGACCAAGAGCGCGCACATTCTAACAATGCGGGAAACTTTACGGATGGACAAACTGGCAAAGTTGTACATTGTCAAGTTGCTCTCAAGGCATGGGGTACCATTGTGTATTGTTTTGGATCAGGATAGCCGATTCACTTCAAAATTTTGGAATGATCTACAGAAAAAGTTGGTCATGAGAATCAAGTTGAGCATGACGTATCATCCTTAGACGGACGATTAAAGTGAAATGACTATTAAGACTCTTTGAAGACATGTTGAGGTCGTGCATCATCTATTTTGGAGGTAATTGGGACTCTCATCTATCGTTAGTAGAATTCGCCTATAATAACAATTATCACTCAAGCATTGGGATGGCTCCGTTCGAGTCCCTGTATGGATGGAAATATAGAACACTTGAGGTGAGAGAGAAATAGTTTGTCGGACTTGAGATCATTCAATAATTGGCGGATAAGGTAAATGGCATATGAGAGCGATTGAAGAAGACACAAGATAGAAAAAAGAGGTATGCCATAAGAAAGGAAGACCAATCGAGTTCCAAGTGAGAGACCAGGTTATGTTGAAGGTGTCCCCGTGGAAGGGTATTATCCAATTTGGAAAGCGCGAGAAGCTTAGTCCCTATTTCCTTGGACACTTCAGTATTTTAAGTCGAGTCGGTCTACAAACATATAAATTGGACCTACCACCGGAAATAGAAGGCATCCACAATACCTTCCATGTGCGTTATTTATCCAAATGCTTGGTAGAAGAAGAAAACATCATTCCTTTTTCAGAAATTCGAGTGGACGGAAACAATTGTTGTGTAGAAGAACCCAAAGCATTCTCAGAGAATTTTTTTAAGAAGATTCGTCATACAGAAGTGGTTTTAGTCAAGGTTCAACGGAAACACCATCGAGGAACAAACGTGACTTAGGAAGCCGAAGAGGACATGAAAAGGCGATATCCTCATCTCTTCATTTAGAACAAGATTTTGAGGAAAAAAAATCTTTTCCAAGGTGAGGAGGATTGTAACATATGGAAATTTATAAGTAAATTCCAAAAATTTAGGCTCGTCCTTGTTTTATACCTAAGCTATAAGGTTGTATTGTAGTCTCTTTTGGTGTAAGGTTTATTTTGAAGGGGGTAACTTCTAAGGCGACCAAACAATGGGGAATGTGGCCATCATGCGGCCTAACTCGTATGAAAGTCACCCGGGTTCGTGTTGTATGTTTGGCATGCGAGCAAACAGTGAGGAAAACGAGTTACATGTGGCTTAACCCACTTGAAATAGGATTTACCTCTAGTAAAAGGTTCAATCAAGCTTTTAGTTTTTTCATTGGTGTTTTATTATGTATCTATAGCATCTTAGTTTCAACTTGATTTATTACTTCATTTTCAAATTGGATTCTATTGGAAAATATAGACCTTTCAACTCAGAAACTCGTACGAGTTTCACCTCTTCAATAGTTCGTAATTATCTTTGGATCATGTGGGATTTCTGCACTCACATCAACTTGTCATTTTTTGTTGTTAAAGTTGTTTTAAGTATATGATATTTATATAAGACACATATTTACATATACTCATTATCTTTGATGTGATTTGAATCTTTGATCTCTTGAAAGACAAATAATATCTCTCTTTTCGATAATGACTTTCAGAGATTTCTCCAGATTAGGAAATTCGTAGCTTCTCTCTCTTCTTTTCTATATTTCAAGAACATTCTAATATAACCGTTGAAGAAAAATAATATTCTAAATCTTCAAAATCTCAATTTTAATGTAATTGTGGTAGATGCCCGATAAGTTAGTTGAGAAATGTAAATTGATAAAAAATGACATCTAAAAAAAAAACTAGTTAATACTAACAATATATAATACACTTAAAATAAATCATTGATGATATAACTAAGATCAACCCCGTATTTTGGAGTTTATTTTCTTCTTATTTTACTCTTGAACTCTTTCTTCTCCTTGAAATATATCTGATTTTATGTCCAATCATACTAACTTGCCACTCTTACATATTTTATGACCGTTTACGAACAGGTTATAATAATCTAGATTTCCATGTTTTTTCAATTTGTAGATCTTAAAAAACTAAGCAATTTTAAAATGAACATTATTTCAATACGGGTAACAAACCAAATGTTATGTTCCAACGAAGTTGTACTACTAGAAATGATCACCAAATTGTTCATCAACTTTTCATGACCATTTACGAATTGGTTAATGATGATTTAGACTTCTAAACTTACCGTCTTGTAGAATGTATATTTTGAAAATAAGAATCATTTAAGAAAATCGTGTGGATTTAAGTTACGAGTCAAGATTTGTAGCAGCCATAAGTTACTATGAAAAACGGTTATTAAATGTTTTACGAACTAATTGTGATGATTTAGATTTCCATGTTTTACCGGCTCGTAAATTATTAATTAAGCAACTTTGAAAATTTAACTTGATCCAAGTTACGCGTCATAAATTATGTCCTCGAAGGTTACTACGAAAAACGATTACCAAAGTTTACGATGAGATTTCGAACTAGCTATGATGATTTAGATTCCCAAAATTTACTAGCCTACAAGATCTTGACCAATTAATCAACTTCAAAAAATCATTTCGGTCTGAGTTACAATTTAATAAATCATTAGGAAATAGTTATGAGATTGTTTACAAAATGATTAAGAAATGGTTAAAAAATTCGTAGTCAACTTTTAGAGGCTACAACTCTTGAATCGTAATATGGATCGAGATCTTCTTTAGGGGGTGTTTGGGATTGTTTATAAAAACAACTTATTGACTTATTCTGATGTGATACATGTAATAAGCAATTTTGAGTGTTTGGATAAACAGCTTATACCGGTGTGAAACCGGTAATAAAGAGTTTTTGAAGAAGTTAAACCATTCTAACTTACAATAAGTTGATAAGGACTTTTGTAGGATAAACATATGTTGTTTCAAATAAGCAATTCCAAACACCCCCTTAATTGCTAATTTATATTTTCAAAATATTCAAATTAGTAAAAATTTAGGAATCTAAATCATCATAACCAATTGGTAAATTCATTGTAAGCATTTCATAACCACATTTTGTACTAGACTTCGGGAGACAATAACTCTTGATTGGTAACTTGTATCGAGATTTTTCTAAAATTACCTATTTTTCAAGATTTACAAGATGATAAGTATTTTGAAAGCTAAATCATCATAACCAATCCGTATGCAATTTGGTGACTATTTTCCATAGTAAACTTCGGAGGTTCATAACTCTTGGTTAGCGTTTCTATTTTTTGTAAAAGAAGGACGAAACTACAAAATACGAGAGACATTCCCCAACAACTATAAAATTAACAAAAAGTGAACCATGCGCATAACTAACAAAAAGTGAATCATCATAACTCTTGATTCAGCCTTTTTTACACTTGCATTTGGTTTGCAGGAATGGAATGGAATTGGAGGGATTTAGATTTAAAATCCATTCCAATCCTGTGTTTGGTTTATAGGATTGTTAGGATTTAAAATTCAGGGATTCATTTAAAATCCCGTGACTAATGGATTTGAGAATCCTTTGGAAAGACATGGTTTTTTAAAATCCCATTCCCGTCATATTTTTTTGCCCTAACTTGAATTTCATTGCTCACCCCATCGTCGTCTCCATCTCTTTCTCCCACGGTGCGTCTCTTTTCTTTAATTCTTCTCCTCCATCTTCGTCTCCATCTCCTTGTTGTTTTGTATGCTTTATAGAAAAACCTACTTACATATAGAAAAACCTACTTACATGTTATACTCTTCTAAACCTACTTTACATTACTTGTTTGTATGCTTATAGAAAAACCTACTTACATTACTTGTTTTTCTTGGACTAATGCTTCTTGATTTATTGAATTTTGAAGTTCAATTAGTGGTAACAGCCAAGGGTTAAAAGTGGTGAAATTGTACCCTTTTTGAAAACTTGGGTTAATTTGCCTATGAAAATTGGGTTTATGTTATTATTGACTATTGAGAATGCCAATAAAATCTTACAAAAAGTTGACATTACTTGGGAAAGGGAGTAATTGGTATGGTTTATTAAGATAAGATACATCTCTTCAACTTTTTAAATAGAATATGGAAACTTAATTGAGTCATTTTCAATTGAAAATATAAAAACTATCACTTGATATATATATATATATATATATATATATATATATA
>NC_037529.1:17098059-17099992 GCF_001531365.2 Cynara cardunculus var. scolymus
ATAAAAACATCATCGCTTTCTCAAAATCACATAAAGCCATATTATAACATCGACTGAGATAAAGAATAAAATGAAATATTAAAAACACGATGTATCTCGCTGCATTGCGCGAGTACGCTTCTAATATATATATATATATATATATATATATATATATATATAAAAGCTTAATATATGTTTCCTGGCTTCCTCTGCCACTTCCATTGCATCCCTACCAACATCAACCACAAACCCAACATTACTACCATGCATATATTTCAAGACAGGCCCAAAATGGAAGGTTCAATTACTACCATTCATTTGTTTTATAATTACAACAAATGAAGTACAATAATTATATTTCTATTTGTAATTAAAACCTTAAAGAACCAAATAATCAGGGGGGTAAATGAAATATAGGTACTGTATTATTACTTTTTGATGGTATTTAATTTTTCCCCCAATAGTAGCATCTCTAATGGCCGGTCATTCAGAGTGTTTGACACTACTAGAATACTGGTATTTCTGGCAAGATTTCCGCCGGAATATTACCGACGGATAACAAAAAAGTCAACCTCTGTTGACTTCCGACGGAGCCGGAAAAATTATTTTGGTAATATTTCCGGCGGATTTCTTAATTAATTATTTTATACTTGTATTTAAATCTAATTACAATAACTTACCGACGGATTTCCGATGGATATTTAGTTAATCTTTTAAAATACAATCCGCCGGAAATCTACCGGAAAATGTTAAAAATAAAATTTTTAACATTTTCCGGCGGATTTCCGGCAGAAGCTGGAGGGCCGTCGGTAATCCGCTGGTAATATTTATTCAAGATTTTATAAAAAAAATCAAAGATTTTCCGGCGGATTTCCAGCGGCTTTTCTTTTTTTCCAATTTTTCAAAATTTTCTTTTCTTAATGAATCGTATTGGACTTTAACGGTTTTATTGGGCTTTAATGAATCATATTGGGCTTTAACAGTTCTATTGGGCTTTAATGGATCGTATCGGGCTTTAACGGTTCTATTGGCTGTAATGCATCGTATTAAGATTTAGTGGATGTTAGTTGTGGTTTAATAGATCGTATTAGGGATTAATAGATCGTATTGGGCTTTAATGGATCGTATTGGGTTTTAATTGACCTATTAGGCTTTAATGGATCGTATTGGGATTTAATGGACCGTATTGGACTTTAATGGACCGTATATGGTTTTAATGGACCTATTAGACTTTAATGGACCGTATTGGGATTTTATGGATCATATTTGGTTTTAATGGACCGTATTAGGTTTTAATGTACTTATTAGACTTTAATGGACCGCATTGGGATTTTATGAATCATATTGGGTTTTAATTAACCGTATTGGACTTTAACGCTTCAATAATAATAATAATAATAATAATAATTTTAAAAATATATAAAAAAAATTAATAATTTAAAAAAATATAATTTTTTAATAATTATTATTATAATAATAATAATTTTAATAATAAGAATAGTAATTTTAATAATAATAATAATTTATTTTTGAAAACAATAATAGTAATAAAATTAAAATTTTTCCGCCAGGAAACTAAAATTTCAAAAATTTCAAGAAACCGGGCTAATTTTAAAAAATTTAAAATTTTTAAAATATTTCCTGCAGACATCAGTTGGTAATCCGCCGATAGTAAAACACGAATAAAAACCCTATCTCCCCCATTTTGACAGCCGCCTGCGAAATCCTACCCCCACAAAACCGATCGTGACCACCCCTCACGGCCGCCTCGACTGCCCCCGGCCACCTCGATTGCCGTCGACCACCTCGACTGCCGCCGGCCCTTGATCAACTATCGGTATGTATGTAAATATATATATATATATATATATATATGTATGTATGTATATATATTTTCTGTATTGGTTTAATTTTATAAATGTACATATAATCATGTATATGTATATATATA
>NC_037529.1:17100398-17104400 GCF_001531365.2 Cynara cardunculus var. scolymus
GTGCCACCGACCGTTGTGGAATTGTTCGATTATACGCATAAGAAGAGGTCGAGTGGAGATGTCGCATCTATGGATTCTGGGAGGTACGTGACCTCTAAGTGTAGCCAAGTCATGGTAAGTATATCTATCTATTTTAATGTATATAATTGGATACCTAACTATCTATCTAGGTTGGGCAAACGTTCAACACGTTTAAATTAAAATCTAGTTCTGGTTGCCATTTGGTAGGCAAACATTAGGATTGGTTAAATTAGAAATTCTGTATGTATCAATATTTAGTTTGGGTTGTCATTTGTTACGCAAACATTAGGATTGTTTTGGCTACATTTTTCGTATGTAACACTATTGTTTTGTCTGGAAACGTTCGATTTACAGCCGTCATACTGTCAAAATTGACTTGTAATCTTTTTTAAACCATATATAGGATGACTATTCAACGGGTCTCACCCAAAGATACGGTGATGATCCCTCCACCTATCTCTTAGTTGATAAAGAGTTGTAGGAGTAGGCGGTTGGGGGAAACAAGAAAGGCCGTCTATTTGGGTTTGGGTACAACTAGGATCCCAATTGGGTCTTGACTGGGAACTACACACAAGGTGGTTCATCGTCTTCAGAGAGTCGGGTATGTGTCTTTTTTGCTTTGATGATGTTTATCGATTTAGTTTATAATTCATATTAAATATTAAAACGTTTTGTTTATTTTATAGGAAATTGAAACCTTAAGGACCCAACCGAAATGGGGAGGCGGATGAGCGACGACGAAAGAAGGTGGGGTAACAGGATAAACAATTTGAAGATATGACTGCTTTGGTTACACAGCTCAGTCAATCTCAACATTTGCCTCCGTCACCGTATTGAACATTGTTTGTTTCTTTGAAACAATTTAGTTTTTGGACCAATTTAGTTTTTGTTTGGTTGGGATAATTGTCGTTTACTTTAATTTATGATATTTAGTTGCATTTTTTCTTTTTCTTTTTTTAGTATAATACAGATTTACAGGTTTTAAATATTAATTGTAAAAATAATCTAAAATTAATATTTATATATATTTTTCAAGCAGGGTAATTTTTAAAATTTAAAAATATATTTTAATAAATTAATTTCTTTTTCCGGTGGATATGTTACCGACGGCTTTTCGGCCGATGTGTCCGCTGGTAAATTAATTAATTTTTTTAAAAAAAACTTAAATATTTTCTTAATTTAATCACGAATTTTTAAATAAACCGGTGAGAAGTTTCCGGCGGCTGGTATTCGCTGGAAAATGATAAAATCCATCGGGAAATTAATCACCGGCGCCAATCTTTCCAGCGGCCATATCCGCCGGAAATAAAGTTCTCCGGCGGATTTCCGACGGATATAGCCGCCGGAAATGACGCACTGTTTGGTAGCGTGACATTTACGTGTCATTATAACTAGTTATGAAATGGGGCCTGGTAATTGCAATCGCCATATATCCTTGTTTTGGTATTTGGCTGCTATCTTAATGAGGGTTGGGATTAACAAATTTGTTGGTTAAGTATGCATTTTGGATGAACAAGTTTGGTGGTTAAATATGTATTTTGAATTAATAGGTTTGTTAGTTAAATACGTAGTTTTGAGAAAATAAAAGAGATTTGGTGACTAAAATATACAATTTTGAAGAAATTGATATCAAAAAGGTAATTTATCAATAAAAAGAAATTCTTTATAAAACAAACAAATAATTACAAAAGAAAAAAAAAATCTCAATCCAAATCCTACAAACCAAACATAATTTATAAAGGAATGGATTTCAAATCCAATCCAAATTCTACAAACCAAACACAATAAAGGATTTTGAATCTAATCCAATCCAAATCTCTTCATAAAATCCAAATCTCTCAAAAACAATCTCTCACCAAAAACATTCTTCAAAGTTTAAAAATCTTTAAATTTGAAGAATTCTTTTAAAATGATTATCTATCTTTTATTTTTTTCATTAATAGAGAGAATTTTATTATTAATTTATATAATATTGTTTGAAAGTTTATTTGGATGTTAACTATATTGAATATTAACTACAAGGGTGGTGCTTGATTGGTTTGAGCTTGGCTTCAAAGATCAAAAATATCAGGAGGTCCCAGGTTCAAATCCAAGGAGGAATAAAAATCCTCTTGTGGCCACGGAAATTCAAATGCGGTGACTCCGGGCTATCTGCAGAGCAGGTGGTCGTCCTGGAATTAGTCGACTCGCATAGCGGGTTGGATATCCAGGTTAATAAAAAAAAACTATATTGAATATTTTAACAATATACTTATTGTTGTAAACTTTAAAATAGATAAATTGTTGGAGTACAATGTAAATCTTTTTATTTTTCATTCTTTATTTTAGAGAAACGTTACATAATTTGTTACTAACGTTTTTAACTAATTTATCAACTAGCTCATTATCATTCAAACAAAGTTTTTCAATTAATTAAAATATAGTTAATTTATGTTTGATAAAAATAACCTGACATGGACCAATTCAGATTTATGTGAGTTGTGAACGACATGAATCAACCAGCTTTTAATCAAAACTGTTTGATTTTTTCAAATTACTCTTAATATCTCTGAAGTCTGATTTTTCAGACGTTTGGATATTAAGAGCGTTTGTTTTATTTTTAAAATAAGAGCTTAAAATCTCTAAATGTCTTTTGAATTTTAAGTGGTAAGTGTATCATTTAATACCTCTTAATCTTAATTCGTCATCTGTCAAATGGTTCATATTTTGGGGGCTGAAAGATACTTGTTAGCAAAACCTAGTTATCTTTAATACTTTTGTAAAAAAAACTATTTATCTTTTATATTTTTGCACTAGTTTGACTGATTCAGTTTTTTCAGATTTCAGACATAAAAACAAACAATCTTATTGATCCAGATTTCAGACTACAAGACCACCTCTTATAAATCAGAAGTAAAATTAAACTTCAAACTTCAATACCTGTTAGAAAACAAACTCCACATAAATAATTACCATTTTTGATAAGTTATCCAATTAATATCAAATCCCACCATTTTATCACCTACAATATTGTATCCACATCAAGATACCTATTTTAGTGTTTAAGATGTTTATACAACACCGGTGTAAGGTAAAATATGTGAAAACAATAATTGATTTCCATAAATATTTATATTGTTATTTTATCTCTTGAAATATAATAATCATGCTACCATATAAGGGTTGAATTTTGATGAGGAGAAGAATTAAGGTGAGAAGCGTAATAAAGGATCTTTCTACTTGGATACACATTAAAATGAAGTACGATTCATAGATGTGTTTGAGATTAATCAAATGTCCAGATCCCTTCTTACGATTCTCATCTTAACTCTTAATCTCATATGATATTTGCCAAGAATCAATATAAATATTTGTTTTATATTAATTATGTATATTATAAATTCCAACAAAAAGATACAAGTAAATTGTTTACAAATATATATATACAGGGGCCTAATCAAATGAGAACTGTTTTGTTTGTGGTAACCGTGAGGTCCAATATGGACCAATTATTTAAGATAATTATTAGTATATTTAAATAATCATAAACGATAATTTGGTAAAAGAAAATGCCAACTCAATTTGGTAACCTACCCTAAATTCTCTCTATCTCTACAATAACACCTTTATTTTACGAGAACGAAAACACCCTTTTACTATAGACAATCATATATGATGCTATTATTTCATCACATATGATACACATATGATACTAAGAGCTTGTTTGTTTTTAACAAAAAACCTCTTAAGTCTGAATCGGTCAGACATTTATGTTTTTAGACTACTTGATTTCTTTGTAAAGGCTTGGTGGATTTACACCCCACCTACTTAGGAATTACACCTCACCAAAATACCCCTATCTATAAGTAATAATTACTTAATCATTATTAATTACTTTTTATTTTTCTTATTTTATTTACTTGTAATCATTGTTCAATGATTTTTATATTTTATATTTTCTCAAAACAGGTATTATATATTATTATTATCACTACCATTAAC
>NC_037529.1:17104437-17109780 GCF_001531365.2 Cynara cardunculus var. scolymus
ATCTTTACACATTACTACAAATTCAATTATTCAAATTTTAAAATATAAGTTGTTAGTAATAAACAAATCAACAGTTTCAATGCTTCAATTAATTTTCAATTAGATTTTAGATTTAAAAATTTAAATAATAAAATAAGCAAATTACTAGCAAATTAACAAATCTTTAATTAATCAAAATTGCTTAAAGATATGTTATATTAAACTTTATAAGTTTGACTATAAATGTTCAATCATCTAAAACAACATAGTCTAATGTATCATTGGATTCTTGGTGGTAACTTAAAATTAAAAAAAAAGTAAAAACATACAACAACTATAATAACTTTCGTAAATAGAGAGTAAAGATTACAATCACGAAAATGTTACATTTGTCGACTTGAATACATGTCTTCCGATGCAGATGTCCTATCAATCCTATACCTCCTCCATTGTGGGTGAGTTGACAGTATCGTGTAACCTTCTCATAGCAATAGATTAATGAAATGACTCCCCCCCACACGTGCAACAACCATGGAGTCAGTTGATTCTGACTCATGTGGACCGGACCAAAGCGGAAAGCACGTAGAACTACCTACCATGGATATGAATACAACCGGTCTCCTATAAAATGAAGCGATAACTAACCTTGTATGTGGCATAAACATCCATTTATCCATTGGGGCAAAAATCAGTTCCCGAAAATTCCACGGTCTTCCAAATGTAATTAAAGCCTATAGAAGTCAATATATCCGTGTAATCTTGCTCGTGATACCTTAACTCTTGTAACAACTCTTGTCGAATTACAGGCCACATATTTTCATCGAGATCAAGGCCGACGACAATTGACCGAAATTCACAGTTTCCATCACCTTTGACATTATTTAAACGTCTGATATAGCGATGAAAAATATTTGGAATATGATCGAGTAAAGGGTTTGTCACAGGTTCTTGGTTTAAGTTTGGGACTTCCATAGTCGGCTCTTCATTTATATCCACGAACAAACTATGTCTCGCCGGCTCCTCATTTAGATCTGGGATCGGATCGCGGTCATAATTGGTTTGATAGTTAGTGTAACAACTGTCTTTCCGGTTCGACGTTCAAATCAACATCAAAAAACCTCGCTGACTGGCTACGTGTTCGTGAATCTTTACTCTTAGGAGGAGCATGTCTTTATTGTTTTGCTTTCAAACTCGGTCATCCACGAGTGTTTCTCTTAACCGTGGGCGCTTTCATGGTAGTTTTACTTGGATTGAATATGTCAACCAACTTTCTTAGAAAACTTTTTTTTCCAGCTTCAGACTGCTTGTTGAAATGCTCTTTAAAATGGTTTACTTCAGCGTCACAACAAATATTGTCACTTTGGAAAGATGTTACCGGTGAAATATTTAGCGTTCTTCAGAATATATCTATTGAATCCAAGGGAATACACTTACCTGCATATACAAATATATTTTGTCTTAAATGTTGAAATATAAAGACTTAAAACTATTAAATTAATCATGAGTAATTGCTTACTGATATGAGTCAACACTATAATTTATTTTGTTGCGTAAGATTTTAGTACATCAAAACGTATCAAATGCAACAACTTACCTCGGTAAGAGTTGTCATCTTCACTTACCCGGTAAGATTATTGACCTTTGTCATGTTCATCCGATGAGGAAATTCATCCGATAAGCACTTACCAAGTAAGCGTTTAACAAACGACTCGTAAATGATTGTAGACAAAAAAATATATAGAAAAAATATTTAATTTAATTTAATTTAATATTTTTTTTAAAAACTAAATGTATGTAGAATTGCTTTTCTTTTTCAAGAAAAAAGGGGTGGATCTACTTTATAGGGAAAAAATGTATGTGTATCTTCAAAGTCAAAACCATAGGGAAAAAAAAAAAAATGATGGGGTACTTTCTCCAATCACGAGGCAAGAGCTTTATAGGGAAATAAAAAACATGTATGTGTATCTTCAAAGTCAAAACCATAGGGAAATAAAAAAAATGAGGGGCTACTTTCTCCAATCACGAGGCAAGAGCTTTATCGGAAAATAAAAAAAATAAATGATGGGGTACAAACCATAGGACCCTTTGTAAAATAAGAGCTGAAAACCTTTTACCGTTCTTTGAAATATTCAGTGCAAAACCAAACTCTGAAATCAATATCACTCTTCTTCTCCTAAGCTTCTTTCTGTATTTTGGTGGTATGGAAATGCTTTCATCATCCAGACTCCATTGATCCAACAACATAAGGAACTCAAATTCCACCAAAAACAGGATTTGCAATTACTCGAATGGCATATTTCTGTCTAGTTGGAGCCTTTTGCAGCAGTAGTAATTCGCCTAATTTGATTTTCACAAACCCTAAACCATATCGTCGATCAATTCCTTATAAAACTCCATTGTTGGCCAACTCAACTTCTTTTTCATCCACTTCGTATAATAATGTTCAGAAAACGAGCCATGAAACGATGAGTGTCAATGCCCTAAAGCGATTCATCAGACTCAATTTGGGGAACTGGACTGGTTCTTTTCACGTCGGTACCGTAACTCGTATGAATTCTTCTGGATTAAAAGTTGTTTCGTTGTTAATTTAACTCGATCTTTTCTTCTTCCTCGCGATCTAAGCAGCTCTCAATCTCTCTTCTGCCTCTCGATCCAAGCAGCTCTCGGTCTCTTCTTCTACCTCTCGATATCTCAAGAAAGGTAATGGGTCTTCTGTTTATATGTTTTCTTTTTGTTTGATTTGGCATAAGAAACACCATGGAAATACCTAAGGATCGATTTGGTTATCTTATAATAGTTGACTGTTTATCTGTTTATCAATTTTCTAGATTTGGGTAGACCTGTTTATCTGTTTTTTCTTCATTTGATTGCATTTGGTGAATTCGCTTTTAGAATTATTATCCAGATGTTTCTTGCATCAGTTGTTTTACTGCAGTTTGCAGTGAAAAATACATGTTCCAATGTTGATCCTTGTAGTATTCAATAGTCTTCTTTACACTTTCTTTAGATACAATTTGTTCCTTTATTCTCTGGATCTTGATTGTTTTCTCAATTTGTTCCTCAGTTTATAATCGACTCCCTAGATGTTAACTTATTCTGCACTCTGATTCTGTGTGATTGAAATATGGGAAAGTGATAAACTCGTTATGAGAATTCTATGTGTTGCTTGTCAAGTTGGGAATGATTGACATTTGGAGTGTTGGAGATAGAATTATGATTATGGTTTTATTACCTTCTATTATGCTAATCTGTTTAGGACTACAACACATAGTTGTATAATACATACATGGGTTTCTCAGTGATAGAAGTTGGATTTTTCATAGACATTTGCATAACGATTCTAAATTGGACTGCTCAAAAGTGTTTGGTTTGTGCAGGTCAAATCAGTGAGGGCCCTCCTATATGCCCCAACGCTCTCAAATGTTGCTTGTTACAATAGTGTTGTCTTTCCAAATGAAGAGTCTATTGGTCAGCGTAGAAAGAAGGTTCGAACATCTAATGATGGGTCTGGTCCATCTCAAGAAACCAGGAAATCAACCAAAACTTCTTCACGGTTACACCGTTGATAAATTTGCAAACAAAATGTTGTCTTTTGTTAGAAAAACTCTAGGCCAGTCATGAACAGTAGATGGGATTTTGTGAATATTGTGTATCCAACTATTTGACCCATGAAAACATATTGGTATTGAAGTTGTCTGTTTACTTGAATGAAAACCTATTGGTATTGTGTATCCAACTATTTAGGAAACTATTTTCATCTGTTTTGGAAAGAAAGTTTATCAATCTATTCATCTTATTATTGGTTTGATACCACTCTTTTTCTAGTTTTTTTCTCCTATATATGAGTCATTTTTTAAGTATGAGCAAAGGGATGATGGCAATACAATTAATGCATAATGAATATTAATTCTAGTAGTTTTGAGACTTTGTTCATGTTTATATTGATTCATATTTCAGACTTCAAACGTAAAAACAAACAGTTTAACTGATTCAGATTTCAGACTTCAGACATAAAAACAAACAGTCTGACTGATTTAGATTTCAGACTTCAGCACCACCTCTTAAAAATCATAAGTGAAATCAGACTTCAGACTTCAACACCTATTAGAAAACAAACGCCACCTAAATCAGCGACGCACGCGATTTTCGGCGCGATCTTGGTTGCGGGCCAAATCGCCCTTACACCACTACGCCCTCACATGTATTATCACATGTGATAAGGGTGTTGTTAATATGATACTATAATCCATCAAGACCATCACATGTGATGCTAAATCATTGATGTATGTTGATAATTCAACATATAAAGCACTCGTTTTACGTCTTATTTGTTAAAATAGTTTCCTTTCATTCCCACTTTGAGTCATTTTTATTAATTTTTTTATACCTTTGTTATTATGGAGCTAAATATTGTGGTTGACTTGTTGGTACTCAAAGGAGGAAGCTAATGGAAGTTTTTGATAAACAGCAGGATGCTACAGCATTGGAGCAGCAACGATTTGATACATGCACAGCTTTTTGGAAGACTTATTGATTAAGTTGTTGCCTTTTTGAGCTAATGGAAGACAGCTGTAGATAGCTGGGTTTTGATTAAAAATCTGGAATTAAACTCTTGTTAGGTTATTGTACTTTCTAGTTCCTTTAATTGTACTTTGTAACTACTTTTAGAAGCTTAGCCCTTAATATTTGTATTTTTGTCTTTTACTGCCTCCTTTGGGTATAAAAGGAGGGCTTGGGTTTCATTTTGATCATACATCCTAACACCTTCTAGTATTAAAATCAACCCTCTCCAAGGGTGATTTATAGTAATCTTTTGGGGAATTCAAGTTCTTCATCTTTTTCTTCTTTAATTTCTCGTCTTTTATTTCCGCTCTTTATTTTACGTTCCTTTACGATTATTGTCATTTACATTCCGTTATTTAATTTCCGCAATTTACATTCTCATCATTTACATTCCCGTCATTTATATTCTTGTTATTTATTTTCTCGTCATTTACTTTACGCAATTTACGTTTATGTCTTTACTTTCCGTCATTTATTTTTCTTGTAATTTACTTTCCGTTATGAGTAGCTAAGCTTTTATAGCTTGGGTGTGAGACGGAAAGGTGAGATTTCCAAACCAAACGGAAGTAGCTAAGTGTTTTCGTAAACGACGTTCCATTGTTTCATTCGAGTTTTTATAAAACCCAAACATACTTCTTGACGGGTTGATCACTTTGAAAGTGTTAAAGTGCCATGGACTTGGAGATAAGCCATTGAAAGCACGTCAACTTGGATGACATAAGAGGTAGACTTGAGAAAGTTGCCGACAAGGAGACTTGTCATTTATGTTTTTCAAACTTAACTCCCGACGGGTTGGTCACT
>NC_037529.1:17110039-17114828 GCF_001531365.2 Cynara cardunculus var. scolymus
TTGGCTACTGGAATTTGCGTTTGGGTCTCACCTTAAGTCTTACACCCTTGCTACCTTTATATATTTTGTATTCTGTTTTAATTCACCTTACAATCAAACAAAAAGTCTTCAAAATCGTCATCTGAAATCACCTCTTTCATTGGACTCCTATTTAACTTTGGCTACAATCTCTGTGGACGATATTCCGGTACTTGTACCACTTTATTACTTGGAAAGACGACATTGAGCCGTATTGTATACTTGTTTTGTGGCCTAATTCCATTAGTCTAAATGTGTGAAATATAACTGACCAAGTTTTTGGCGCCGTTGCCGGGGATTGGCAAGCTAAAAGTTTTATTTTGAGTAAAGTAAAAGATTTGATTTTTCTAGTACCGTTGGAATCGTTTTTAAAAGTGGTGTATGCCACGGTCACATCGCGGAGAATTTTTCGAATTTGATCCCGACATTGAGAGAACGTTTCACCATAGGAGGAGGGCTCAAAAAACAGTTTTTGCTCTACTCCCTCCAAACATGGCGTTACCTCCCCCAATCATTCCGGAAATACCGCATTTGAAAAACCAACCACCGGGTTTTGAACCAATTCCACCATTCCCGAACTTTCAACAAGGACATCCACATAATGATAATTTGGACACATAATCGGACCATAATGAACAACAAAGAGCACAAACTCTGAACATCATTAATTTGGCAAATTCCAAAAATGGAAGGATCATGGATTATGTTATTCCGTATTTTGAGCAATTGAATTCTGGGATAGTTAGACCACATATGACCGCTCTTCATTCCAAACTAAAACCGATAATGTTTCACATGTTGCAAACGAATGGCCAATTTGTCAGATTACCTTCGGAGGACCCATATTCGCACTTAAAATCTTTTATGGAAATCACTGATGTTTTCCTGATACCGGGAGTGTCCAATGACGCTATAAGGCTCACTTTATTTCCATTTTCCTTGAGAGATCGGGCTAAAGCATGGTTTTAACTCTTTAACTCCGGGTTCTGTGCCTTCGTGGAGTAACATGGCGGAAATTTTTTTGCGAAAATATTTCCCACCAACAAGAAATGCTAAGTCCAGTTACGAGATCTGTCTTTTCAAACAAATGAACGATTAGGCTGTTCCTGACGCGTAGGAAAGGTTCAAAGAGTTGTTGAGGAAATGCCCACACCATGGCATTCCGTACTACATTCAACTCAAGACGTTTTACAATGGGTTAAATCCCATGGCAAAACAAATGCTCGATGCGACTGCGGGCGGAGCCTTCACAACCATGACCTATAATGAAGGATATGAAATCCTGGAAAAGATATCAGCCAACAATGGGCACTAGGCCGACTCACGTGCTCAAACACAGAAAAAGACTGCTGGGATACATGATGTAGATGCATATACTGCATTGACAGCTCAGCTCACCTCCTTGACCAACATGCTGAAAAATCTAACTTTTGGTCAGGGAGTGCAGCAAGTTGCTAATACACCTGTTCCAACAGTCCTCTCTGTGCAATGTGTGTGTTGTGGTGGGGAATACTCGTATGAACATTGTTCTTATAATTCTAAATCCATAAACTTTGTTCATAATGGATCTAGTCTCTATACCAACAATTACAATGCAAGTTGGAAACAACACCCGAATTTTTCTTGGAACAGTCCAAGTTTAAATCCACCAGTACCTAAGCAGCAAGGAACCTCTAATTTTCAACCCCAACAACATGCGAGTAGTTCCCAAAATCATCACCAAAATTTTCAAACTGCTCAACCATCTTTTCAAAACAAGTCACCTCCACAAGCTGATTTATCATCTTCTTTGGAAGCAATGATAAAAGGGTTATTTGTGCATGCTCAAGCTCAAAATCAAGCGTTGATAACCCAACAAAACTCTCAAAATCAATCTATTTTTAATCAACAAAGTGCTGCTATCAGAAATCTGGAAACCCAAGTCAGTCAACTTGCACTCAATCAGACCAATAGAGTTCTTGGTACTTTGCCTAGTAACACAGAAGTCCCGAGAGCCTTAGGAAAGGAACATGTGAAAGTAGTAACTCTTAGGAGTGGGAAAGAGTTGACTGAAAAGGTGCAAAAAGCTAGTGCACCAAGTTTGTCAAAAACTGATGCTACATCATTGGTACCTGCCAAAGAAAGACCGGTCCAACCTTTAGAGAAACAAGCATCTGAGACCACCACTTTTGTTACCCCAAGATCAGACTATCCCTTACTATTTCCAGAAGATGTTTTAAAAAAATCAGAAGGGACTGACGTTTTAGAGACCCCTAAGCTTGATGCTAAGACTCCATCTGAACCTCCAAAATGCACCACAAAGACTCAAGGCATTCAAGACCCATCTTGCACAACACATCCAAGCAAGAATGTGATAAAACCAGTTCCTCCTTATGTTCCTTACCCCCAAAGGTTGAGGAACCAGAAAGAAGAATTGCATTTTAAGAAGTTCTTGGATGTGTTCAAAGAATTGCACATCAACATACCACTTGTTGAGGCAATTGAGCAAATGCCTAGTTATGCTAAGTTTGTGAAGGACATCCTAAGTAAGAAAAAGAAGCTGACCGAGTATGAAACTGTAGCTCTTACTGAAGGATGTAGTGCACTTTTGACCAACAAGATACCTCCTAAGCTTAAAGACCCGGGAAGTTTCACTATTCCTTGGTCTATAGGTGGGAAAGAGATTGGGAAAGCTTTGTGTGACTTAGGTGCTAGTATCAACCTCATGCCTTTATCTGTTTTTAACACCTTAGGCATAGGAGAGGCTAGACCTACCACAGTTACACTCTAATTGGCCAACAAATCCATAGCATACCCTAAGGGAAAGATTGAGGATGTTTTAGTAACAAGTTGATAAGTTCATATTTCCAGCAGATTTTATCATACTAGACTTTGATGCAGATAAGGACATTCCTATTATTTTAGGGAGACCATTTCTAGCCACTGGAAGAACTCTGATAGATGTCCAGAAAGGAGAGTTAACCATGAGACTTCAGGACCAAAAAGTCACATTTAATGTCTTCAACTCTCTAAAGTACCCTGATTACTTGGAGGAGTGTTCAGGAATAGCTGAAATAGAGGAGATGTGCCATGAAGAAGGAATTCAGGAAAACCTTAAGTTGGAAGAGGAGTGTGATAAGGAAATAGAAGAAGATGTTGAGGAAATAGAGGCAATAGGAAATGATATTGTCTCAGTGGATGCTGTAGCATTTGAGCTGCTAGAAAATAGTGAGCAAAAAGACTTCACCTTGTCCATTGTATCACCACCTGACTTAGAGTTGAAACAACTCTCATCCCATTTGAAATATGCTTTTCAAGGAGAAGAAGGCAAATTGCCTGTCAACATATCATCTACCTTAGAATTGCATCAAGAAAAAAGCTAATGGATATGTTGAAGTTGGACATAGAAGCTATGGGATTAATCATTGACGACCAAAAGGGGATTAGTCCTTCTTTTTGTCAACATAAAATCATCCCAGATGACGATAACTTCACATCCATAGAACGACAAAGAAAGGTGTCTACTTTTGACAAAGTCGTAAATAAATTATTCAGTCTCTCACCTCACATAGATTCTGAGAATGATGCACTCTTGCACACGGCCTCTGAGGCATATTTGGTTGAGATCATGACTTTCCTTCGAATGCCTGAGATTGATTGGGAGCCTTACACTCATGTCATGTTGAAAACCTTTAAGGCTGCCAATTTGTCCTCTGATAAGAATGTTTGGATAAACTTTATTAGACATTATTTAACATCGACTAATCATAACAGCTCCATTTTTGTAGAAAGGTTGGTGCTTTTGTTTAGTCGTATAACAGGTGAGAACATCAACTTTCGTGAAAACATTCTGAAGGCCATCAAGGTGGATAATAAGAGTCTGTTTAAAGAGGATGAGAAGTTGAAGAAGTAGATGGCAATCCGAACTTTAAAGCCTACTCCTTTGGAGTAGGGCAGGTTGATCCTCTCTCTCAGTGATTTGATGATAATCCCTTTTACTTATACGTTGTATTTATGTTTCTGTATTTTTAGTTCCAACGATCTTCACTGAGTATGTTCAGTGATCGTTGAAGAACTTGCATTGTAAATCTATTAGAGACAGCAATACTTCAAGAAGACAACACTCACACCAAAGAACCTTCAGCAAACATCGAAGACTGAAACTGAAGATTAGAGACCGACGAGTAAGTGATCTGAAGCGGTACTCAGTGATTACAAGCCTGTCTACATATGTGTGAAGACTGCTCAAGCTACAGCGAATGATGATGAGACCTTCAGGTCATTCCAGCATTCAGCTATCAAAGGGAGCTTGCTTAGCACAATTGTTGTTGTCTTGTCCTTATGCACGCAAAGGACAAAACCCATACCCTTATGAAAGTTAGTACGGTACGGAGCCGACTAGTCGACTCTTTGTTCACCAACTTTAGGTAATGATGTCTGCTCATGAATAGTGCTTTTTGTACTATTCACTGTAGCAAAAGACAAGCTTTCCTCTTAAGGCTTGACACGCACTCTAACCCTACCATATTGCATTAAATGTTTATTTAATGAACTGGGTATAAATATAAGTGTTTCTTCTCCATGCAGAGTGCGCACAACTCACTTTCTAACCCTAATTCTTACTTCAAGCATTTTCTAGCTTAAGTAAAGGATCTTCTTTACAGCAATTTCTTTTCTTGTATTTGCTAAGACTTTGTGTGTAACCAAAGATTGTTTAGATAGGTTTTTATTACCTTATCTTTCTGCAAACAATCTTGTAAAATCTGTATTGATCTTCTCTATCAATATATAT
>NC_037529.1:17115573-17117746 GCF_001531365.2 Cynara cardunculus var. scolymus
GTGTCTCAAGATGTCAAATGACATGTCCACTCTTTCTCTTTCTACTTTATACAGGATTCTGCTTAACTATGAGCAATCTCGTCAACTGAAAAGGAATCTTGTAAAAGAATCCAGGGAAATGAAAAGCTCTCCTTTAGCTTTGATCTCTGAAGCTTCTTTAGTTGAAACTTCTTTTACCCTTTTGTTTCTTCTCTTCCTCCCGTGGTCATCACGGAGATAGATTCTTCCGAGGATATTCCAGAATCTGATTTAACAGATTTTGATGAGTCCCTTTCACTCCTGACTAACTCATTTAGGAGATTCGCCAGTAAGAGCAACTTCTGCAGATCTCCTCAGTTATCCCACAGGGTGAAGCCAAAGTCTGAAAGAATAGACAAGGCTTCAGCTGTCTGCTACAACTGTCACCGGCCTAGACATTTTGCAGGTGAATGCAGATCAAAGAAAACTACGACACCATCTTCTAAAGCTCCTTCCTCCTTCAGGACCAAAGATGAAAAGTACTTAAAACTGAAGGAGAAGTATAAGAAGATGAAGAACAACCAGCGAAAGGTTAAAGGACTTATTGCTAAAGAGCATGACTGGGCTGAATCATCCGATTAATCATCTTCAGATGAAGAGGATAAAGCCTACGTCTGCTTGATGGCCATAGATGTTGATGAAGGATCTTCTGAAGCGTCTACCTCCTCTGAGCCATCTTCTTCTTCTTCTACTCAGGTATGTTTCCTGAATGAACCCTCTTCCTCTTCTAGTCTTTCTGCACTAGATACGCTGACGGTTGACCTCTACAATGCCCTCAATGACAAATCGAAAGCTGAAATGCTTAACATTGATCTTCAAGAGCAATTGAAGATTTGTCATTCTAAGATCAAAGAACTGACCTCTGTTGAGGAAAATCTTAAAGATCAGGTTATTGTAAATCAAGCCATCACTGTTAAACGTGAGAAGGCTATCGCTGAGCGTGAGCGAGCAATCGCTGAACTCAAGGCTGARAAAGCTACCATTGAAGGGTGGTGCAAAGCTTCCATCAAGGCCTCTAAGATCATTAACGCTCATATCCCCGCCAAGATAAAGACTGGTATAGGATTCTCCTATGATCAGGAAGAATGTGTTAAATCTAGGACCATGCTCAAGTTTGGTACCTTCGTCTCTTCTATTCCCAACACTTATTCCTCCCAGTCCTCTTCTTTTACTGAGAGTCATCTTGAAGAAACTCCTTCGAGTTCTGGGTGCAAAGACAAAGGGAAATCCATTGTCACAACATCCCTTCCCAAGAAGTCTAACAAGTCTAATAGATCTAGGTCTATTCCTTCAACTTGTAAAGCTTCTTCTTCTTCAAGGACAAAGAAATCTGAATCGCATCAGAAATCTAAGTCACAGCTCAAGGTGAACTTTTCACCTAAGGAGTCCAATTCCTCAAAGGTTTCTCCTAGAACCAATGAGAAGGGAATTCTTGGAGTTGGTTCCGCTTCTAGTCTGATACTTCCTGGCCCTAAAGCTACTCCTAGCTTTAGGAAGTGTAAACACTGTGGTGAGAAAACACATATTGCCAGCAAGTGTCCTTCTGCCGCCAAAGCTAGTTCACCAGCTAAGGGCAAGAAAGTAACCAAGACTGATAAATCAACTAAGATGAAATCGTCCACAAAGGCTGCGCTAGCAACCAAGGTGAAAAAAATCGTTGAAGCCTCTTCTTCAGGCTCAACAAATACAACTTTTGCTGAAAAGTCTTCAGCATCAGACGTTGTAATTCCAACCACTGAAGGCTCTTCTTCAGGCTCAGTGAAGACTTCCACTGAAATTACCTTAGTAGTGTCAAGGGTTATTCCTCTTTCCATTCAAACCTCTTCAGGTTTAGTGATGTCATCTACTGTTATTGATTCGTCAACATCAGATAATGAAGCCTCTAACAAAGCTGGACCCCAATAGCTGGGTACCAATAGCAATTCTTATTTTGTTTCCTTGCTCAGGATGTCAAAGGCATATGGTATTTGGATAGTGGTTGTTCAAGACATATGACTGAAGATATATCTCTTCTATCTCACTTCAAGGAAGAAAGAGGACCTTCCGTAACCTTCGGTGGAAATGGAAAAGGATATACCAACAATGGTGCAACAATTTTCAAACATGTTGCATATGTTGAAGGGCTGAAGCACAATCTTCTTAGCATTAGCCAACT
>NC_037529.1:17119828-17121865 GCF_001531365.2 Cynara cardunculus var. scolymus
TCCAAATTTATGTCGATGATATTATTTTTGGTTCCACTAATCCCTCTTTATGTTTTCGTTTCGCTGAACTCATGAAGAAAGAATATTAGATGAGCATGATGGGAGAACTAACATTCTTTTTAGGTCTCCAGATCAAAAAAAACTGATAAAGGTATCTTTATCAACCAAAGTATGTTCGAGACATGCTGAAAAAGTTTGATTTATCCAACAGTTCATCTATGAAGACTCCTATGGCTCCTCCACTCACTCTCAACAATGATTCATATGGAAAGCCTGTAAATGTGACTGTTTACAGAGGAATGATTGGTTCTTTGATGTATCTCACAGTTAGCCGACCCAATATCATGTACTCCACTTGCTTATGTGCAAGATATCAAGCTGAACCTAAGGAATCACATATGATCGCTGTCAAACGTATATTCAGATATCTTAAGGGAACTCCTAATATGGGTCTTTGGTACCCTAAAGGTTCAGGTTTTGACCTTATTGGTTATTCGGATAGTGATTTTGCAGGTTGCAAAATTGATAGGAAAAACACCACTTGAAGCTGTCAGCTTCTAGGTGGACAGTTGGTAAGTTGGACAAGCAAAAAGCAAAATTCAGTGTCTACATCAACAGTTGAAGCTGAGTATGTAGCCGCTGGTAGCTGCTGTGCCCAAATTATTTGGATGAAAAATCAGCTACTGGACTACAATCTTCAGTTTTCAAGGATTCCTATTTATTGTGATAGCACCAGTGCTATTGCAATTGCAAACAACCCTATACTTCATTCCAAGACCAAACATATTGAGATCCGATATCATTTTATCAGAGATCATGTTATGAATGGTGATATTGAACTTCACTTCGTTCCAACTGAGTATCAACTCGCTGACCTTTTCACCAAGCCTCTTGATGAGACAAGATTTAATATCTTGATCAGCGAATTGGCCATGTTGAACACTGAAGATTAATCTTCAGTCATTAAACATTACTCAATAAGTGAAATGATTCAGTGCTCTATCTCTAACACTGAACTCTTGAGTAAATATATCTATTCTCTCTAAGGTATGATTACTCTTCTCTTTTCTCAACTGAAAACCTTCACTGAAGCTTTCTTTTTTTTCAGTGATAAATATTTTAAAAGGTGGTCTCAGTGATTCTCTACACTCACCACATCTTCAAGTATATATCTTTATACTTATCTTAAAAATCTAAAAGATCACTGAAACCTTTCTTATCATTGATCAAAATGTTTTTTTTTAAATGCCAGTTTCAGTGACTCTCTTATCACTAAAACCTGATGTCTTAAAACCATCACTGAATATTTCTCTTCAGTGATAAAATGTTTTAAATGGGGTTTTTCAGTTTTCTTTTGACACTGAATGACTCTTCATTTCTTAAAAACTATTTGTTTTTAAAACAAAATAGTTAATGAACCGTCTTTATGACGACATTCTCTATTTACTATGGGGACGCTTTGAGACGCGCAAAATGTTCTGTCATTACGCTACCTCATTAAATGTCATCCAATCATGGATGAGAACGTGGCATATTTTTCTTCATGACCACTTTCCTGAACCATCATCTTTTATCTCTCTCATATTATTTCTCTCTCCTCCTACCTATAAATATGAGACTTCTTCTCCACTTTTCTCTTTACGCTTTCAAATTTCTTAGACGAACCTCTGCTAAGATCTCTCCAAAGCAAGAAATCTCTCTAAATTTTCAAACCCTTTTCGACCTTTCATCTTAATCTTCAAAGGTCAGAATCTTCTTTTCTTCTTACTTATACAAGAAATGTGTTTAATATGATTAAGAACTTTGTTCTCTTAATACATTAAACAGTAAAGATTCATTACTCATCTCATTCTTGATTATAATCTTGTTTCTTTATACACATTCCACTTGATAAACCCTAATCTTTTAAGGATTTTTCAAAAGAAGTTTTTACTTGTTCAAAAACTTGTTCTATGATCTTAACCATAAACTCTTGGCTTATTTCTAACAACCTGTTTGCTCTACTTTTTATTGATACAAACAGATGGCTGCCAAGAA
>NC_037529.1:17122720-17124681 GCF_001531365.2 Cynara cardunculus var. scolymus
CAAGCCACCAAAAACCCTTCAAAACGACCCTCTCAACCAACTCTTGGTTCTTCTCAGAGAGCCAAGAAGTCCAAAAAGAGGACAACCACGTCACTAGCTGGGGCCTCTCAAAAGGCTTCAGCTATTGAAAGTAGCCTTACCCTCGAGGCGTCTTCTGTTCACCCTCCCAGCTCTTCAGTGATTTCTCCCATCACTGTCATATCAGTGGTACCTTCACCAATCACTTTAGTGACCCAAATCACTGAAAGTGTAAATATCAGCACCGCCACCGCTGAACACCCACGTCTCTTCTCGACCATTTTCTCTTCTCCTCCTTCCTTGGTCTTTACACATGTCGATAATGTATCAGCGACTGTCCTCCCTGATACTGAGACGCGCACCACTGGACCTGAGGGTGCTCCTATCGATGCTCCCCAGCATACGGATGTCCATCCTCTCGAGGACATCTTTGCTCACGCCAATGACACTCCTTTAGATGTCACTGATGGCCCCTCAGGTATTCCATCTTCATTCCCTTTCTTTTCTTCTAACCTTGAGCCCTCAGCTCACACTTCTTCTTTTGCAGGTCCTTCTTCGATGCATCAGTTTGATGCTCAGGAAGTGGAAGAGGAAGAAAGAGAGAAAGATGATGGAGGAGATGAAGATGTCTATGATGACTATGATATGGCGTCAGACATCAAACTTCTCCTTCAAGCCGTTGATACCGTCCTCTACAGGATCAACGAAGTTCACCAAGAGATGCCTCGTCAAGGTGATCTTGATGCGAACTTCCTTGCCCTCCAGGCGGATGTTCAAGAAGTTTAGAGTCATCTCCAGACTCTCCAAGAAGCTGTTCAAGCCAACAACGACGCCATTGTTGTTCTTCACTGCAGGGCTAACGATGCTCAAGCTATAGCTGATCAGCAGACTGGTCTTCTTCAACAGATCATGGATGTTGTCCGTTAACCAACTCCAGTGATCGCACCCACTTTCTCTACCAATGATCGCGCCCAGCTCCATGAGACGCGTGAGGCAACGACAACTCTAGCTGCTTTGCAAAGGCTGGAGGATTCAATGGTTCTCCAGCGTCAACGCTTGGACGAACGCTCTGGAAAATTCTCTCAAGTCTTAGCTAGAGAGGGGGAGATGAGGTCCAACGCTGGTGAATCATCCGTTGTTGTACCTACCCCTTCTTAGGTCGTTGGTCCAGTATCAGATACAGCTGCAGTTGAAGCTGAGGCTCCTAGAGTTGAAGCAGTTGCTACTCCTGTAATCCCGACCACCGAAGCTGCTCTAGCTGAGGATGTCGATGCCATCCCTAGGAATGATGCCTATACCATCACTGCTGCTGGTGATTATGATGATGATGAAGATGAAGATGATGATGAAGACGATGATGAACCTACCACTCCAGACACTGAAAATGATCTAGATGGCGACGACGACGATGATGATGAAGATGACTCTACCATCGAGTTCTAGAAGCCATCAACCGTTACTAAAGGTGTTACTTTCAAGGATTCCACATCCCAGGGAGAGCAAAGGCAAGGTGAATCGACTCCATCAGGGAACCAGGACCCCAAGTCGAAAGGCAAGGCGGTCGCTGAAGAAGGGAACTTGAAGGTATTGTTCAATATCCCTCAACAACCTTTGTTTGAAGACTCTACCTCTCAGGTAGTGATTACTTCAACCTATCAACTTCATATTCCATCAACAACCTGCGGTCGACTGGAGGGGGTATCTGATCAACCCACTTCTCGTGCTCCTACCGACCAGCAGATGTCTCAGCTGAAGAAGTCACTCGACCAGACTAGAGTAAAAATCCCTTTTCGTACCTCTAGTGGTGGTGAGTTTGACTTCTTATCTGAAGCTGAAAGACTCGAGGCATTAAGGGCTGAAGAAGAGCTAGAGCTTCAAAAGAAACAGACTGAAGACAACTTGAAGATGTCCAAGTCACTAGCTGAAAAAGTCCTTCCCAAGAA
>NC_037529.1:17125756-17127736 GCF_001531365.2 Cynara cardunculus var. scolymus
CTCTGGATAGATGATAGCATGCCTGGAAAAGTCGTAGATATGAAGATACGAAGGGAATTTCTACGTCGAAGAAAACTTGGTGAAAATGTACCTGGGTACATAGATCTAAGATCTCTAGAATAGTTTCTCTTTGTAACAACAATCCACTTTTCCTTGTAACTTCGTGTACTATGTCTACTTTCAGTGCTTGTACTTATATTCTGTAAGTTCTAGACATGTACTGTAATACTTGTAATATTTCTTATGATTAATAAAATAAGTATTACATGTACTTCACTGAAAAAGATCCCTGAAAAAAGTAGTAGGGACACAAGTCTATGAGTTCCAGTGTTACTTTTCACATTCACTGACAATCTATAATTCAGTGAATAAGCTTTCAGTTTCAGTTTCCGTACTTGTAATTTTCTTAGATATAACTTAAGAAAAATTCCCAAGCTGAGACTGATCAAACTGAAAAAGATCCCAAAATAGTAAAAAGGGACATCCACTTTGTATGTAACTTTTCCTTACTATTATTTGATAAGATAACATTCTTTATGTTATCTTGTTATCATCAAATAGGGGGAGATTGTTGATCCTGTTTCTCAGTAATTTGATGATAATTCCTTTTACTTATACGTTGTATTTATGTTTCTGTATTTTCATTTCCAGCGATCTTCACTGAGTATGTTCAGTGATCGCTGAAGAACTTGCATTGTAAATCTATCAAAGACAACAATACTTCAAGAAAACAACACTCACACCAAAGAACCTTCAACAAACGTCGAAGACTAAAACTGAAGATTAGAGACCGGCGAGTACGTGATCTGAAGCGGTACTCAGTGATTACAAGCCTGTCTACATATGTGTGAACACTGCTCAAGCTTCAGTAAATGATGATGAGACCTTCAGGTCATTCCAGCATTCAGCGATCAAAAGGAGCTTGCTTAGCACGATTGTTGTTGTCTTGTCCTTATGCACGCAAAGGACAAAACCCATACCCTTATGAAAGTTAGTACGRTACGGAGCMGACTAGTYGACTCTTTGTCCACCAACTTTAGGTAAGGATGTCTGCTCATGAATAGTGTTTTTTGTACTATTCACTGTAGCAAAGGACAAGCCTTCCTCTTAAGGCTTGTGATAAGTGTGAATTTATTAACCTTATTACATCATTTTCTTAACCATTTTCCGTTGTTTTATTTGCCCATTAGTGTCCTAATTGAGTCTTTTTATATCTTTTTCATATATTAGTAGTTATATTGTATATCTAATGATAATTCCCTGTTTATGCAGGTTTTTGAGCATTTTTGGGACCAGTCCTGTGACAGTCCTATAGGACCCAGAGTGGCAAGGTCCTATAGGACCTATCCGAGTGCTGGAAATCTTTTGGGCCGAGGAAAGATGGGCTAATCCAAAGAGAAGGCTTGGTCAACACCCATGGGCTTAGTCAAAGCCCAGCTTGGAAGGGTCTTTTGTCATATTAGTTGGCATCCACCTTGAAGCTTCTCTTTACCTATTTAAAGGAGTGTTGACCTTTGTAATTCACACTTAACTTTCACTTAGACTTTCACTTAACTTGTTATTTTACTCTTTTCTCACTTTCCTTGGGATCATCTTGCTACCTACTCTCTTCACCAACAAAAGTCATCTAGTTTCTTAACCATCTCATTGTACTTTTTGTAACTTTGTRATAATCTTGTGTTGGCTATTCTCAAGAACATCAKTTTGGTGCTAAGCTTTTGTTTATCATATTTAATATTTCAAGAAGTGATTTTTGTAAGTTACGATCGTATTCTCAAGGTTTATTTTAAGTACTCATCTTTCAATCTTCATCTCGTTTTTAGTTTCGAGTTACATTACGTTTTCTTGTCTCTAAATTACGTAGTCTAAATAAATCACGTTTTCAAGTTTGCAAGTAACCTTACGGCCTTTGTAACGTAACTTGTTTTGCAAGTTACGTTACTTGACTTGTAAGTTTTCTTTCACGTTTCCCAAGGTTTT
>NC_037529.1:17128601-17133397 GCF_001531365.2 Cynara cardunculus var. scolymus
ACGACGTCTAACATAAATGATATCGTATCGATAGCACGTTGACCGGTGTGTGCTCTTGGAGGCCGTCTGACCCGATAGTTGATACTGTCATAGTAATATAAAATCATTTATTGATTTTAGATAATTATGACAGGAATGCTATGTCACCTTTTTACTGAAGCATTTGTTTAATGTCTTAATCAACTGTTGCACCCTGTGCTTCTTCTTTAGATTGATATTTTCCTAGTTGTAAGCAAACCTCCCCATTTTTAGATAAAATCAAATCCCTCGTTTCGCCTTCTGAAATTAGTTTTTATAAACTGGACTTTTTGAATTAACTTTACAAGCTATCTTTGTGGGAACGATAAATCTGGTACTTTTTACCATTATTACTTGTTACGAGACGACAGTAGTTCGAGGTGTATACTTGCGCCGAGTTCTATTTTTGTGTTGGAATCTAAGGTTGAATAAACCGACGAACAGCTTGACACGCATTCTAACCCTACCATATTGCATTAAATGTTCGTTTAATGCACTGGTATAAATAGAAGTGTTTCTTCTCCATGCAGAGTGCTCGCAACTCACTCTCTAACCCTAATTCTTACTTCAAGCATTTTCTAGCTTAATTAAAGGATCTTCTTTACAACAATTTCTTTTCTTGTATTTGCTAAGACTTTGTGTGTAACCAAAGATTGTTTAGATAGGTTTTTATTACCTTATCTTTCCGCAAAAAATCTTGTAAAATTTGTATTGATCTTCTATATCAAATATATATTTTAAATTTGAAAATATTGTGTTTGTATTCATCCCCCTCTTCTACAAACTGTTTCTCTTCTTGTAGACCCTCACGGGACCAACAACAGGTTCTAACCACTTTCTTTAGCTTCCATATTTTTTTTTTGAGTCGGGAACAGTTTTTATAGCTTTTTAGTATTATTTTTATGCATGATCACCTGATTTGAGGACTGTTACACATGAGATCATAGCCCCAACAATTTTATCGATTACTTGTCATTCAATCAAGGTACTTTGTTCTTGCTACAACTAGCAAAACCCTTTTTGGGAAAACACTTTGATCACACAATCACCATTAGGAAATAAGATATGTCTTCTTTTCTATGATCATTATAAGCCACTTGCACCTTTCAAACACCGTTTACCCCACAAAGCTCCAATAAGGACATTGTCGTATTCAAGTTTGGGGGAGGAGTGTTATATAAGGAAAAAAGTTCAATACAAAAGAGCAAAGCTCTAATTTGACTCCTTATCAGAAAAGGTCCTAGAAAAACACAATAAAAATCCCATAGGGGCTATGTGTTATGGAAAAGCACAATAAAAGTCCCATAAGGGCTATGTGCACACTCCCATTAAAAGAGGCCAAAGTGCCCAAAAATTTAAAAATTTATATGTGGAGTACATAAACAAAAAAGGCTATGAGAGAAAAGAAATGCCAAAGAGAGTAACCCTATAAGCCCTATTGATCCTAAAAATGTGATTGTGTTTGAGCTTAACAAAGAAAAGGGTAATGCTAGCTTATGGTTCACACAAAAAACTTGGTTTTTAGTGACTCATCTTGAATTTATGAAAGGCTATGAACTTCATGTTTGGTATAACTCTCATTGGGTGGGCACTTAATGCCTTAGTCATGCATTTTTGTTCAAACTGAGTATTTTTGTTTGTCTTTTGGTTGCTTGGGGACAATCAACGCTCTAAGTTTGGGGGTGTGATGTATGTTAAGAATTCAACATATAAAGCACTCGTTTTACGTCTTATTTGTTAAAATAGTTTCCTTTCATTCCCACTTTGAGTCATTTTTATTAATTTCTTTATACCTTTGTTATTATGGAGCTAAATATTGTGGTTGACTTGTTGGTACTCAAAGGAGGAAGCTAATGGAAGTTTTTGATAAATAGCAGGATGCTACAGCATTGGAGCAGCAGCGATCTGATACATGCACAACTTTTTGGAAGACTTATTGATTAAGTTGTTGCCTTTTTGAGCTAATGGAAGACAGTTGTAGATAGCTGGGTTTTGATTAAAAATCTGGAATTAAACTCTTGTTAGGTTATTGTACTTTCTAGTTCCTTTAATTGTACTTTGTAACTAGTTTTAGGAAGCTTAGCCCTTAAAATTTGTATTTTTGTCTTTTAGTGCCTCCTTCGGGTATAAAAGAAGGGCTTGGGTTTCATTTTGATCATCCATCCTAACACCTTCTAGTGTTAAAATCAACCCTCTCCAAGGGTGATTTATAGTAATCTTTTGGGCAATTCAAGTTCTTCATCTTTTTCTTCTTTAATTTCTCGTCTTTTATTTTCCGCTCTTTATTTTACGTTCCTTTAAGATTATTGTCATTTACATTCCATTATTTAATTTCCGCAATTTACGTTCTCGTCATTTACATTCTCGTCATTTACATTCTTGTTATTTATTTTCTCGTCATTTACTTTATGCAATTTACGTTTATGTTTTTACTTTCCGTCATTTATTTTTCTTGTAATTTACTTTCTGTTATAAGTAGCTAAGCTTTTATAGCTTGGGTGTGAGACGGAAAGGTGAGATTTTCAAACTAAACGGAAGTAGCTAAGTGTTTTCGTAAACGACGTTCCATTGTTTTATTCGAGTTTTTATAAAAACCAATCACACTTCTTGATGGGTTGATCACTTTGAAAGTGTTAAAGTGCCATGGACTTAGAGATAAGCCATTGAAAGCACGTCAACTTGGATGACATAAGAGGTAGACTTGAGAAAGTTGCCGACAAGGAGACTTGTCATTTATGTTTTTCAAACTTAACTCYCGACGGGTTGGTCACTCTTCGAAAGTGTCAAAGTGTGATAGATTCAGAGATGAACTATCAAGAACACGCCAACTCGAATGATATGGGAATCGACTCGAGAGACTGATTTTTAACAAAGAGATTTGTTTATCCATATATTTTGAAAACACCATTGTGTCACTATCCCTGGTCCGGACACCACATAGAGATATGGGTGGAAAGCTATAATATAGTGCAATGGTGAAGTCCGAGAGGAATGCCTTCAAAATAGATGGTGGAACTTAGTTTCGAAACACTGCTTGCTGTAGCATTCCTACAGCATTGGCTACTAGAATTTGCGTTTGGGTCTCACCTTAAGTCTTACACCTTTGCTACCTTTATATATTTTGTATTATGTTTTAATTCACCTTACAAACAAACAAAAGTCTTCAAAATCGTCATCTGAAATCACCTCTTTCATTGGACTCTTATTTAACTTTGGCTACAATCTTCGTGGATGATATTCCGGTATTGTACCACTTTATTACTTGGAAAGACGACATTGGGCCGTATTGTATACTTGCTTTGTGGCCCAATTTCATTAGCCTAAAGGTGTGAAATATAACCGACCAATCATAAACGCATACAACCTTTGGCGCGACCTAAGTCGTAGAGCACGTCTTCCGCATACCATCAGGTCCCCTCACGCGTATTATCACATGTGATAAGGGTGTTCTAGCGTTCTCGTAAAATGGAGGTGTTCTCCTTTGAACCTCCACACACACACACACATATATATATAGACTTGGGATCATGTGAGACCAAATGTTTTTCGTGAGACCCGTAAGACCAATTCTCAACCCTTGGATTAGATCTATAATCTGACAATCTAAACATTCATAAATGCCACGAGACTTCTGAATAATCACAAAATTGTCACCTTGCAACTTTAGACCATTACATCATTAGCTTATAAAGTTGATCAATGAACATAAATTGGTTTCACGGGTCTCACGAAACACCCTTGGTCTCACGTGAACCCAAGCCTATATATATGGGCGGTCCGGGGGGACCACCATGGCTCCTCTCTTCTCGAGAATCCATACATCCCTTATCATTGTATGGATAGCTATATCAGTGTATGGATAGCTATCTCTCGAGCACATGTTTAGGTTCGGCCTCAATGGGAAAATAAAATGGAGCACCTAACAACACATCTTCACAGACCAAGAACTACGAGATCACCCCTTTCATTCTGGAGTGACGGAGGGATCACACCATTCGAGCCTTTTTTTCATGCTTTTCCCGAGGTCTGGAGAAAGCTGAAATCAATAGGATTTCCCTAATCCTCCCTTAGGAAGAGCGTGAAATTCTTTTTCCTTTCCGCTATGTATATATATATATATATATAGGGTTGGGTTCACGTGAGACCAATTTATGTTCATTAATCAACTTTATAAGCTAATGATCTAATGTATAAAGTTGCACGGTGACAATTTTGTGATTATGAATGTTCAGATTGTAGATCTAATCCAAGGGTTGAGAATTGGTCTTACGTGTCTCACGAAAAACCCTTGGTCTCACATGATCCAAAGTATATATATATATATATATATATATATATATAGGGTTGCGTTCACGTGAGACCAAGGGTTTTTCGTGAGACCCATAAGACCAATTTATGTTCATTGATCAACTTTATAAACTAATGATCTAATGGTTTAAAGTTGCACGGTGACAATTTTGTGATTATTGAGAAGTCTCGTGGCAATTTTGTGATTATGAATGTTCAGCTTGTAGATCTAATCCAAGGGTTGAAAATTGGTCTTACGGATCTCATGAAAAACCTTTGGTCTCACATGATCCCAAATATTGGTCGAAATTAGTTTACACGGTTTCTTAAAAATGCATGGTTTTCATTTATACGTTCAAATGAAAACCATGCATTTTTAAGAAACCGTGTAAACTAATTTCGACCAATAGGAAAATTCCATTTTTTTTCTAATTAAATTTAATCAATAAAGGTATTTCGGTCATTTACAATATTTTCTATTAAATATAGAA
>NC_037529.1:17133772-17139107 GCF_001531365.2 Cynara cardunculus var. scolymus
GGTGCATAATGTATTTGGTTCGTCATGAAATAATTGCATGATGAAAGGGGTACATGATGAATCTGCTATAGAATCTTGAAGATTGTGATCTGCTCCAGAATCTTGAAGATTGTAAGGCTTAAATGAATGAATTCATCAAATCAGAGGTGAAATAAGAAAATTAATGTACATGAAATAGGTTTCATGAAGATGAAACTGGTTCATGTCATAATTGAACATGAGTAGTGAAACGGGTGCATAATGTATTTGGTTCGTCATGAAATAATGCATGATGAAACGGGTACATAAAGAAACTGCTCCAGAATCTTGAAGATTGTAATATGCTCCAGAATCTTTATAATTGCAAGGCTTAAAGGAATGAATTCATCAAATCAGGGGCGTAATAAAGAAATTAATTTACATGAAACAGGTTTCATGAAAGTGAAACTGGTTCATGGCGTAATTGAACAATGAGTAGTGAACTGGTTGATGGTGAATCTCGTTTCAGTGACGTTGAAATGCAAAATAAAACGGGTGAATAATGTATGTGGTTCATCATGAAATAATTACATGCTGAAACGGATTCATTATGAAACCGGTGCGTCTTGAAATCATTTCCTAATGAATAGGGTGCATATTTACATGGTTGTGTGAAAGACATTGAAACAATTTCAGGATAAGGAATAAAAAGGTTGTAACATTAGCGAAAAGTGAATAAAGTTCATTATTAATATCATGGAATAACAAATGACGCATCAAACCATGAGTAAAATTTCATGTTTTATCATAAAATTCTATGAACGCAGTAAATAGTTAAGACAATGAAACTATTTTATGTTGTAGTATAAAATTTTATGAACTCAGTAAACAATGAAAAATTTTCGTATTGTAAATGTAACGAATCCATCTACCAGTATAATGAAAATTACGAAATATGATCAGTATTACGTTGATTAGTTTGTTGATGAAATTTTGAAACCAATTTCGTTCATATAATGTAATTCAAATTTTGAAACGATTCATTATATAGAATTGAATATGGTGTGTTTTATTTATTTTTTTGATATATTTTATTGATGGATGTTATTTAAACGTAAAAATAATATATTGCTTTACAAAATAAATTGTTTCATTTATAATATGATATGAAGGATATTGTTGCCTTGAATATAATGTATTTTTGTTTACCATTTTGCCCTTATTGCTGATATAAAATAAATTTTTAATATATATATATATATATATATATATATTAATTTCCTAAAATAAAGTAAACTTATCTTGACCATTGATCAAGAAAGTGGATGTATGAGATTGGTTTACACGGTTTACACAAATGGAGGCGGTTTTCATTTGAACGCTCATCTCTCTCTCTCTCTCTCTCTCTCTCTCTCTCTATATATATATATATATATTATATATATATATAGGGTTGGGTTTACGTGAGACCCGTGAGACCACCTTTTTACACTTGAAACTTCACAGCAAAAACACTGTGAAGGTAAAAAAAATATGAATCTTCACAGCAAAAACACTGTGAAGGTTACCTTCACAGCATTTTACTGTGAAGTTTCAAGTGTAAAATAGTGGTATCACGGGTCTCACGAAAACAGGTTGGTCTCACATGATCTCAAGTCTATATATATATATATATATATATATTGTTAATTCTTTTTGGAAAACATCGAGATGGTTTGAATTTTGTATTTGGAGAGTTTATCATGGTTTTAGTAGGAATCAAATTATTGTCCCAAGAAAAAAATGACCCTCCAAAATTATAATCATGTTTAATTTATTTATAATTAGAAGGGTACTCGTGCAATGTAATGTGATACATCTCAATTTTAATGTTTAGTTTTTTTTTTTTTTGTCTCAATCGATGTTATAATACGGTTTTATGTGATTTTAAGAAAACGATAATGTTTTTTGTTTAATAAAATATAAATAAGAAGATATCACAAAATAAGATATCATAAAAACTTGAAAAATATATATTGATATTAGTGCCAAAGTATCAATTTAAAACTTCTGGTTTTTTGTGTAATTTCTTTAATTCATTTTTTTATTTTTTATTTAATAGTATAATTTTTATAAAGATAATAATTAAGTATTTTGTTATAACTCAATGTTTATCCTCTATTTGATTATGTTTATCTATAGTTAGTTACACGAATTCGAACATGAATCTTTAATCAAGTGTACTTACGTACAATTTATTTGCAATCTTGAATTTTAAGTAATATGCATCAATAAACAATACTTAATGCATAAAAAATGGTTTTTAAGAGTTATCAAATACTTTATAATATAACTAGAATGATACTCGCGCAATGCAGCGAGATACATCTTGATTTTAATGTTTCTTTTTTATATTTTGGTTCTATCGATGTTATAATGCAATTTTATGTGGTTTTGAGAAAAAATAAAATGTTCTTATTTTTGAATGAAATATTATAATTTTTTTTAAAAATAAAGCGAAATTAGTATTAAATCAACTATTTAAAAGTCATATTTTTTATGTAATTTCTTTAATTTATTCTTTTATTATAATTTAATTTAAGTTTAATAATAAAATAATTNTTTAATTTATTCTTTTATTATAATTTAATTTAAGTTTAATAATAAAATAATTTATTTTTGGTTTAATATTATAAATTTTATAAAGATAATAATTAAGTATCCTGTTAAATTCAATGATTATTCTAATTATATTTTAGATTTTTTATATTTAAAATGAGATGGTTATCCTGTATTTGATTATGTTTATCTGTAGTTAGTTACACGAATTCGAACATGAAGCTTTAATTAAGTGTACTTACATACAATTTATTTGCAATCTTGAATTTTAAGTAATATGCATCAATAAACAGTATTTAATACATAAAAAATGGTTTTTAAAAGTTTTTGTCAATTATAATATAAATAAATCAATGGCATTGTAATAAACTTTAACGAATAAAACAGGATTTATGGCTGTTCAAATTCAAAATGATTTTAAATCTAATTCAATATAAATTATTATAAACAAATCTATTAAATCCATTGAATTAGGAATACAGTAAAGTGGTGTCCAAACATGTTTTGTGCGATAATCCACCAACCACCCAGCGACGTCGTATGAACATATAACTTGATGCACGCCTTTCTGTTAACAAAACCATAGGCAATTAGGCATGGATTGCGTCCATGGTTTTCCCAAGTCACGAATCCTGAAAATGCTTTGGAGCCCCTCAACTTTCTTCTATTCACAGAAACTTCCAAATTTCTAAACGTTTGTTTACAATTAACCCTAACAATTTCGTTTCTTAATTGCTTTTCAAGATCTCATATATATATATATATATATATATATATATATATATATATATATATATATATATATATATATGGGTTGGTTCAAATACTAACCAAAATTTTTGTGTTAACCAAGTTCAACCAATTATATTCCATCTTTTCTTTAGGTTCATATATAACTCATATATTAATGACAAGAATAATTAAGTAATTTGTCATTTATGTAACTCCCAAATCATTAATTGGGAGTTACAAATCTAAAAATCTCAATAATTGATGATTATGTAATATTCATTTTTTTATACGTGTTCATGTTTTGTAATTTCGATTTATTCTATTCATAATGATATTGATTTTGTAATTGTTAAAAAAATTCCGATTGTAAAGATTTCGATATTGTCCGAGTAATATGGATAAACCTATTGGAAAACAGATCGACAACAATGAGAATGAAAAGGTTAAAATCGTCTATGACTACAATCGGAATTCGAATTCATATGTAATTGTTAAAGAATTGTTCACAAGTGTTCATATTGTGTTCACATGTACACTAGTTGCATATCTCAACATTGGCTTGCTCCTGAATATGTTCATAATGAAGGAACTATTGTTCACAAACTGTTCATATTGTGTTCATATATATACTAGCCGCATATCTCAACATTGGCTTGCTCCTGAATGTGTTCATAATGAAGGAACTATTGTTCACAAACTATTCATATTGTGTTCATATGTACACTAGTTGCATATCTTAACATTGGCTTGCTCCTGAATGTGTTCATAATGAATGAATTATTGTTCACAAACTGTTCATATTGTGTACATACCTGTTTTTTTATTTATTTACTTTCGTGCAACAACTATTCTTATTATATTCATATTGTGTTCATAAATGCTATATGTCAATTTTTGTTCGTATTTTACACAAAGGTTCATATATATATATATATATAGAGAGAGAGAGAGAGAGAGAGAGAGAGCTTGGTTCAAATACTAACAAAGATTTTTGTGTTAACTTTGTTAACTCATCTTGACCATTGATTCTTACAATAAAGGGTTGTGATTAATCATGATAAAAAATTAAATTTTTAAATTTACAATTTCAAAGAACATATGTGAACAAAGAGGAAAAGGGTATTTAGGTAAAAAAAAATTATGTAACTCTCATATCATTAATTGGTAGTTACAAAATCAAAAAATCTCATTATTTTTATTAATTTATTTTTGTTAAAGTAAGAACCATATGAACACACACACACACACACACACATATATATATATATAAGAACCATTGTGTCAAATACGAACAAAAATTGACATATATATGAACTTGGACTGTATAACATTTATGAACACAATATGAATATAATAAGAATAGTTGTTACACGAAAGTAAATAAATAAATAAACAGGTATGAACACAATGTGGACAGTTTGTGAACAATAGTTCCTTCATTATGAACACATTAAGGAGCAAACCAATGTTGAGATATGCAGCTAGTGTACATATGAACAAAATATGAACAGTTTGTGAACAATAGTTCCTTCATTATAAACACATTCAGGAGCAAGCCAATGTTGAGATATGCAGCTAGTGTACATATGAACACAATATGAACACTTGTGAACAATTTTTTAACAATTACATATGAATTCGATTCCGATTGTAGTCGTAGACGATTTTAACCTTTTCATTCTCATTGTTGTCAATCTGTTTTCCAATAGGTTTATCCATATTACTCGGACGATATCGAAATCTTTACAATCGGAAATTCTTTAACAATTACAAAATCAATATCATTATGGATAGAATAAATCGAAATTATAAAACATGAACACAAAATATCAATATTACATAATCATCAATTATTGAAATTTGTAACTCCCAATTAATGATTTGGAGTTACATAAATGACAAATTACTTAATTACCCTTGTCATTAATATATGAGTTATATGTGAACCTACAGAAAAGATGGAATATGATTGATTGAGCTTGGTTAACAAAGTTAACACAAAAAATTTGGTTAGTATTTGAACCAACCCCTATATATATATATATAT
>NC_037529.1:17139192-17166534 GCF_001531365.2 Cynara cardunculus var. scolymus
TTAATAAAAATAATGAGATTTTTTGATTTTGTAACTCCCAATTAATGATATGGGAGTTACATAAATTTTTTTACCTAAATATCCTTTTCCCCTTTGTTCACATGTGTTCTTTGAAATTGTAAATTTAAATTTTTTTAATTTTTTATCATGATTAATCACAACCCTTTATTGTAAGAATCAATGACCAAGATTGGTTAACAAAGTTAACACAAAAATCTTGGTTAGTATTTGAACCAAGCTCTCTCTCTCTCTCTCTGTGTGTATATATATATATATATATATATATATATAGTTGGGTTCAAATGAGACCAAGGGTTTTTCATGAGACCCGTGAGACCAATTTATATTCATTGATCAACTTTATAAGTTAAAGATCTAATGGTCTAAAGTTGCACGGTGACAATTTTGTGATTATGAATGTTTAGATTGTAGATGTAATCCAAGGATTGAGAATTGGTCTTACGGGTTTCACGAAAAACCTTTGGTCTCACATGATCCCAAGTATGTATATATATATATATATATATATATATTAAAAACAATATCCGATAATATGAACTTTATAAGGTATGTCTTGAATTTGTTGGTATATGGCTGATGGCCATTGCACGCAATGTTGTTACTCGAATATCATCTTTACTCTGTTCTAAAACATTTAAGTCATATTCTTAAAATTCAAGTTTACAACTTATTTACTGTAAATATTCAACTTTCTAAAGCACCATGTTTAAACTTCATAAAACCAATTGATAAGCACATTCATCAGATTTATCTTTCATAAAAGATGTACAGTTTCTTAGGTTGACACAGTTCATCTTTCATAAGCACTAAAACTGCTAATGATATTTATAGAGTATCTTTTGGATGATATACACATAATAGACTGAAATCCATACCAAAGTACTTCATAGTCAATGCATGACTCATCCATATATGCACTGAGCTACGCAAGAACCATACATTCATAGAGTTAGTATCGAGATCGAGAGGGACATAGAATACTAATTTAACATGAAACATGATTGCTATTTCAATTTTTCGACTTTAAACTCAAGATTTTTTGTGTCGTATGGCGCACGATTGCATTACTGGTTTTAAGAAAACCGTAGGTATGGATTGCGTCCATGGTTTTCTCAAATAACAAATTATGAAAAATACTTTGGAGCCCTCAACTTTCCAAAAATATCCAAATTTCTAAAATGTTAAAATTATGACGCTTGTTTAAAATGAAAGTAACAATTTCGTTTCTTAATTGCTTTTAAGATCTCATAAATATATTGAGGACTTTTTTTTTATTAACTTGAATATCCAACCCGCTACACAAGCTGACTAATATCAGGACAACCATCTGTTTTGCAGATAGCCCGGAGTCACCGCATTTGAATCTCCGTGGCCACAAGAGGATTTTTATTACTCTTTGAATTTGAACCTGAGACTCCTGGTACTTTTGACCTTTGGAGCCAAGCTCAAACCAATCAAACACCACACTTATGATTTATTGATGTCTTTTTTGCGTTGATAACTGTAGGAACTTATATAACTAGTCAAGATATGCAAAAGTTATCCACATAAAAAACCAAAAACAAGTTTATGGTGCAAATTGAAAAGAAGTGGTGAAAGTAGGAAAAACCAGCAAACTTTGTAAGTATAGAGACCTTAATGTAACTAAATTCCTTCCCATGGGAAAACAACAGCCCTCTCTCCGCTTCCAAGCCTCATCCCTGGGCGCCGCGGGAAAGAGTTGGAGAGTAGCTTTGAAGGAATAAAACCATGGAGGATTATTACTAGATAAAAGAGCAGTGAAAGCTCTTTCGCTTTCTAATTCGTTCATGGCGATTTAAACAAAGCCACTCAGATTCTCGTCATTTCAACTTCTGGGTATTTACTCCATCCTTTCTTGATTCCATTTCTGTCTTCTTTTGTGGGTTTGTGATGATTCAGTCTATGGGTTTTCTGTGTTAATGTTGCTTGATTTGAATATTCATTGGTGGGAGTTTGTTACTTTGATCTTGGGGATGATTTTATGCAATAAGCTCGATTGAATCTGTCCCTGTGTTAATGTTGCTTGAATGATATAAATACGTTTTCCATTTGAAATTTGGGATCCAGAAAGATTTGGTACTATCAACTGCTGCCCATTAATGGTATACTTTTCTTGCATTGGATTTAACTTTTTCAGTTGGGGGAAATGTAGAAATTTGTGGTAACTAGGATTGTTTGGCATAAGATCGATTATGGTTGACTTTAATCCAGAGCGAGATGATCTGATGATCACTTCTTAACTTCTATTTTGTTTGTCATAATCAGTTTTTGCTCATTTACGTATTTGATTTTTTGTGATGATTTATAGTTTGTAAGGAGTGTATTTGATCTTGAAATAAGAATTCAAATGAATTTGCAGTAGGAATTGGTAGATTTTTGAGGGATTTTTTATTCCGGCAAACTGTGACCACAAGAAAATCAACTCAGTGGCCACAATTGTTGTGTACTTTGAATCGAACCCAGGGTAGATTGGGATATTCCATCACATCCCCTGGACCTCAACCGCTACGCCACAACCCTTGTGGTTGATTTTTAGGGATTTCCCGGATCAGATGTTTCTCAAACTATCAAGGGTTCATATGCTGAATTTTGGGAACGATCGATGATTTGATCGGAAAGATTAAAGAAAGTAGAATAGGGTTGTCTAAAGTTTTTTAAATTAAGATTCAAATGTCCATTTTTTCATGGTGCTATTGGATTTCATTTCAAATAATATTGACAAAATTATACCAACTTTTGTTTTGTTGATATCTTGCTTACATATATTTCTCATTAGATTATGATCTCATCATTCTGATGTAAAATGCAGGGGTTACTTGATTTTTTAAGGAACATAATCATCTGAATGATCTTGTTCTGTCATCTTGATTAAAAGAAAAAATACCGAAATTTCGGGTTAAAGATGTCTATCCTAGCAAAGTTGCGATGTATTACTGTGGATGTGACGGGGACTTTGATGGCGTACAAGGGGGAACTCGGTGATTACTATTGCATGGCCGCCAAAGCCATAGGGCTTCCTTGCCCGGATTACAAGCGGGTGCATGATGGCTTTAAGCTTGCGTACACGGACATGGTGAAGAAACATCCGTGTTTTGGGCATGCGGAGAAAATGCCCAACATTGTATGGTGGAAAAGTTGTGTGAGAAATTCATTTGTCAAGGTAACATATGCTACTCTTACATGAATTTTTGTACCAAGGTTTTGAGATAAAGTAGATGTTGCAATTTTTTACTGGATAGGGTGACTAATAAACACACTTTCTTAATGGGTCACTAAACGCTTATAAGAGATGGTGGTCTTTGCCAACAACCTTACTGTGCCATTTTTTATTGACCAAGAATCTTACACGGTAGGGTGTGACTCTTAGGGGCTGTTTGTTTGGTTTTTCATGAAGTCCTGTATGGATATAGCTATTTGTGTGGATCATTTGTCTGTATATATTGGAAAGGTTTTTGTTTGGAAGTGGTCTATAGATGGAAGGAGTGTTTTTTTTCTAATCGGGAGGACAAGTTTGGAATTTTTTCGGCTTTTTGCATAAAGCTCCTCCCTGAAGGTTACTGAATAAGTCACTTTCTATATCATTAAGTCACTACCAAACAGTCATAACTGACTGAATAAGTAGCGAGTCCCATTAAGCTCATTAAGATGCTAACAAACAGGCCCTTACCCTGTTGGCACTTACCAGTTAAGAAACTGTTATACTATGCTATTTTGATGATCGAGAACCTTTCCTTAAGCGAGGGTGGTGACTCTTTTCTGGTAAACACTTGCCGAATTTGTGTTTAACCCAGTTTGTGTTGGCAACCATAAGCTAGCCTATTTTTTGTTTATTAAAAGTCTCTTGTTTGGTTAACCATAACCAATAATCTAGTTTTCCGAAAAGCTATTTCAAGTAGCATTTCAATAAGTTTGTGCTTTTTTCCACTTTTCTTTCCCAATTAGATTTTTAAAACGTCATTTTACATTATCATCTTGTTTATCCACTATTTTATACCAAAATGACTAGTTTTTGGCTACCAGCTAACTTATCAGACAACAACTAACTTATGAGCTAGTTTGCAAAGGATAGCCTAATGAATGTTGAGAATATAGTACTTCAGTTGATCCTAAAAGTCAACTTATACCTCTCTTTTTGGAATGCAATATCTTTGTGTTACATGAATAGATGTTTAGAGGCAGAATGATATAATGTTCGATTAGGCAGGATATGATTTTGACGAAGAGACGTTTGAGAAGATCTTCAGGCGCATATACTCCACCTTCGGTTCATCTGCACCTTACACCGTCTTCCCTGATTCCCAACCATTCCTAAGATGGCTTCGTACACAGGGTGTGACTGTTGGAATAGTTAGCAATGCTGAGTACAGGTATCCGGATGTAATTCTTCCAGCTCTCGGCTTAAATCAGGTCAGTTAGTTAGTTACTACTTTCAAATATTACACTATAACAAGTTTGGATTTATAGGACGCCAAAATGTCCAAGTGTCCTAATAAACTTTTTAGAGAAACAAACGATTGTAAGTCTTATATAAAAGCATTGCAAATAAGTTTATTGGACGTTTTTGGGCGATTATGATGTTCTTTGAAAAAAAATGTCAGTTAAATTTTTTATATAACACTCTTTGAAAAAGTGTTGTAAAAACCATTGTCTTCTAAAAAAAATTCATGGAGACATTTCTTAGAAGTCTCATATAAAAAATGTTAATAGTTGACTTTATTTTAAAGGTGTTCTAAATTACTTGTTAGAGCATCTCTAATGGAGCGACGTATAAGAACCTTCTTCTTACACTTTTTCTGGTCACATCATTGCCAACTCAGCAAATTAAGATCTACCATGAAACTCCACAATGGTAGCGACTACTAATAGCCTCTTTTTGTGGGTCCCTTGTTTTATTTGGACATCAATAATATGGATATAAAAATAAAATATATATATATATATATATATATATATATATATAAAACTAATAAAATGTCATTTTACACAAATTTCAAGGTAAGAACCATGGTTAAGAACTCCAAAAATATGGGTGACTTATAAGAACTCTCTTGAATGGTAATCCTGTAAACAATTGTTTGGTTCTATAAATCAGTCTATTAAGATATTTAGACATATTTTGGCGTCGTATAAACTCGATTTTGTTGTAGTGCCAGCTACAAAAACCTTGAAAATTGAATCAATTTTTGGAACCCAGGGATCTGAATGGGACTTTGGCGTTTTCTCGGGTCTGGAGGGTGTGGAAAAGCCGGATCCGAAAATATATAAGATTGCTTTAGAAAGGGCTGGAAATGTGGCACCGGAAGAAGTCCTGCACATTGGGGACAGCATGCGTAAAGACTATGTACCAGCGAAAAGCGTGGGTATGCATGCATTGTTGTTGGATAGGTTCAAAACACCCGATGCTGAGAATTGGAAGAAATCCGGGGCTACAGTGCTTCCGGACCTGGTGGCCGCACGAGAATGGTTGACTTCCGAGCATTTGACTTGTTGATAAGGTATTTAGTAGTGTTTTTATCAGGAAAGGACAGTGGTTGATACTCTTCTTGATTCAGTTCTTCATTTACTTTCTGATTTACTTGAATGAGAGGCTCCTTTTTCAGTAACTAGTCGAGTACTATGCCATCCAGCTTATTGTAAATCGAAAATGGAAAATTACTATGGGGTTGTTTGGCATTGCTGAATTGTTTAGCGTAGAATGATTAAGTGGTCAGAATGATTAAGAGGCATTAATGATATAATGCAAAATAAAATATAATTGTTTGGTAATTGTTTACAATGAAATCAAGACACTTAATGGTTAAGGGAGACTGAGGATACAAAATCATTCAGATGGTTTTAGAACCATTAAGATGCATATTTTTTTTTTGCTTTTTGTCAAACAAAATTCACCTCTTAATGATTCAGATGCTGCCTCTTAATGGAACTATTAAGAGGTAAAGAAACAACCCCATGATTTTATTAAAATTAGAAAATATCAAATTTACAAATCCGTAAAATAAAACCCAATATTTCAAAATTGCATTATAATTTAGATTTAAAAAGAGAGTTTTAATGAACCAATTCTTGCCTGCAATTGTATTCAGAAAGTAGATCGGCTGTAACCACAAGAGTGGTGCCTGATTGGTTTGAACTTGGTTTTAAAGGTCAAAAGTACCAGAAGGTCCCAAGTTCAAATCCAAGGAGAAATAAAAATCCCCTTGTGGCCATGGAGGTTCAAATGCGGTGACTCCAGACCATCTGCAAAACAAGTGGTTGTCCTGGGATTAGTTGGCTCGCATAGCGGGTTGAATATCCAGGTTAATAAAAAAAAATGTAAATCGGCTGTTCTAATAAGACGATATGCCAATTGTTGTTCAAACCCTAAACATCCCATACCATACCAAAATCAAGATCCATGAATACAACTTGAAAACATTATGCAAACCAAGTCCAACACAGCAAACCAAACTCAAATCAGGCTTCCACAGGAGCCTGGGTCACACCGTATTTGACCAACATCTTACTCAGGGCATCGGGCGTGCATACCTCGTACTTAACCTTCCCGGAGGACGACAAATAAACCTCGGCCAATTCAAGCTTTTCAGAAGTAAGGCTGGTACTGTCCATTGTCTTGCTTAAAACCTTAAGTGCCAACTGCACAGCCTCTTCTCTACTGATATCATCCTTATAGTCCTGTTTTAGCATCGACTGAGCCGCTTGATTGTTGGCACCCACAGCTGCCGCCTTCCAGCCACCGTAGTTGCCGCTCGGGTCACTCATGTAAAGCTGGAACCCGTAGTTTTTATCCCATCCTGCAAAGAGAAACGAGACCCCAAAAGGGCGGAGCCCGCCAAACTGAGTGTACCCTTGCTTGGTGTCGCAAAGGGACTGCACGAGCTGTTCTACGGGCATTGGTTCTTGGTACGATAAAGTGTAGCGTTGAGCTTGGACACGAGCAGTGTTGATGAGGATGTTGGCGTCGGACATGATTCCTGCGACAGCACAAGCTACGTGATCATCGATTTTGTACATTTTTTCAGTCGAGGTTGAAGTTTGAAGGAGCTTTGAGGTGACTTTTTTTTCACCAACCAAGACTACTCCGTCTTTTGAGAGTATTCCAATGGCGGATCCAGCATTTCCGATGGCTTCCATTGCGTATTCGACCTGGTAGAGACGACCTTCTGGGGAGAAGATTGTTGTACGGCTGTCATACCTTCTCGACATCTAGCATTTAGGATTGTGGACACAAAAAGAGAATGTGTTAAACTTGAAAGCAGCCTCAGTAATTCAGGAAATAGAAACAATGCAAGGTTTTCTTTTCCGAAGATCGCAAGCATGGGAACTCTTTATGGTTTACAAGCCAATCTATTGAAGAAAATGCATTGGATTTAGCATCAATTCGCATGTTAAGTTATGACTCATGAGAACAAATGTTTCATTATCGAAATTAAATGTTTTAAATCTTCGAAATCTAGAATGTATAATAAGATATAGGCAACCAACTCACTAAGGGGCTGTTCGGTTGGTTTTGTATGGATAAAGTTGTTTGCATTGGTTTATCTAAATTCTTGTTCGGTTGTTGTGGTGAATAAACCATCTAGAATAATGAAAATGACTATTTTACCCTATGATTTAAACAACATTAAAGATCAAACTTTTTTATGAACAACAAGATCTGTAACCAAGCCAAAATATCTATAACCAAAGAATATTTGTTAACCAAAAGATCTTTAGATAAGATAAAAAAAAAATTATGAACAAAATATCTGTAACCAAAAGATCAAAATTTATGCAGATCATCCAGATCAGTAACCAAATAGCTGTAACCTACCCAAAACCAAAATTTGATCAGTAACCAAAACCTATAACCCAAATACAAGATCAGTAACTAAGACATAAAAACAAGATCCAGGCCGAGAACGAGGAGGCCACAGATCCAAAATAGTTGTAACCAACCCAAAACCAAAACTGAAGAAGCATGAAAACGAGGCTTCGAGACGGTTTTCTCGACTGAGATGAAGCAACCGAATAGATGAAGAAGAAACCGGTGTAAGAGATGGAGAACAGAGATGGTCGAATATTTGGAGAATTTGGGGATATCAATGTCTTGCAAGATGGAGATCAGAAAGGGATGGGGATAAAAGATGGGAAGGGTAAAAGGGGAATAAAGGATTAATAAATAGAAGGACCATATCTTTTATTTTTAATGAATCTGTTTATTCATTGGGCCTGCCGGTACAATCAAAAAGAAAGCACCAAGCGCGCCATATTCTAGGAGCCCAAACTATGTGATTGAATAAATCCTCTTCTCTCTGTTGCGGGTTGAGGGATCCTTCTCCTTAGTTGCAGCCTGCAATCCGAACTGAGGACGGGTTTTTGCAGTTAGCTCCGTCCGACTTGCATGTGTTAAGCGTTCATCGAAATCAAAGAGAAGACGTGTACAAACAAGATATGCAGCAACAAGAAGATCTCAAATATCTGGAGTTTTTCTTTGTATATTATAGGGATGATCCGATCCGCAAAGATGGCCTCTTTAATCTTTTTTAGGATTATGCTCAACTCTTCACCTCCACTATCATTCACTTCCAATCATATGGAATAAAGACCAAGAAAAGGCCTATTTTCAATGCCTGCAATCTGTGTAGGCTGACTACATATGTAGAACAGGGTACTAGCATGTTAATAAACCGTGTTAACATTACAATGACGTCATGAAGCCTTGAAACTTCTAGGTGTATGTCTTGGTGGTTTATATAACTAAAAGATTTGGACTTGCTGAAGTAAGGGTGTGATCCCTTTATTTAGTGACAAACCTCTAAGGCCATGTTAGGTAGCTTATTTTTAGCTTATCGAGAAAGCCCAGTTTGGTTAGTCGTAAGCTAGTCTTTTTTTTTTTTTTTGGAAAAGCTACTTCTTAATAAACTGCAGGGGAGTTTTCCAAATTCTTTCCAATTAATGCCACTTATATTTTTCCAATTAATTTTCATCATGTCCTTTTACATCATTTTACATTATCTAGCTTATCACTAGTTTCTACCAAGCATGACTAGTTTATCAGCTAGTTTATTGGCTAGTTTGCGAAACATAGCCTAACAGTGGTTGGTCAAGTTCAACAAAACTAGTAGCTACATATGAAAACCTGCATCCTAGGCTCGATTTGTGCAATGTACAACATTCTTTGTATATATAATTCCTGAAAACAACTTCACATATATGAACATCTAAATATTTTCCATTATTTGATGGAACTCAGGGAATGTGTTTACTGTCTACAACCTTGCCCAGTTGTTGAAGCATTAGGTTTGACAGGAAGCCAGAGACAGTCACTACAGCAAAATCGGCTTTAATGAACACCAAAGATGTCTAAATGTCCTAATTGACTGATTTAGGACTTGGTTTATAGGACCGGACAATTATGCATCCTATATAAAGGTTTTAAAAGTGTACTGTCATTTTTTTATATAATATTTTTAGAAGTGTTCTATGAATACATCTTTTTTAGAGGACACTTATTTTTATACGCCACTATTTCAAATAATGTCATAAAAAGACTTTATTTCAAAATTCTGCAAAATACTTGTTAGGACATCCAAAAGCAACCTATGTAACACATTTTTAAAGGACACACAATTGTTTTGTTTGATCCTATAAACTTAAGTCCTATTAAGCAGTATATTAGAACTTCAATATAATACGGTGTCCTATAAAACCGATTTTGTTGTAGTGAGTGCTGCATTCAACATGTGCAAAAAAATAACCAGTAGATCATTAGATCATATTAAGGGGTCATTTACCAAACACTTATCCGGGTAAGAGCTTACAAAGTCACATTAGCTTACCGGATGAATATGGCAAGGACCAAGAATCTTACCCGGTATGAGCGAGGCAAGGACCGAGAGTCTTGCCTGGTAAGTGAGGGCGACGACTCTTACCACGGTTAGCATTTACCAGGTAAAATTGTAGCATTCGACGCCATTTTTGTTGACTAAAATCTTACCCGGTAAGTAAGTGCCTAAATGATAGTGTCAAATTCTACCAGTAAGCGCTTACCGGGTAAGCGTTTGATAAATGGCCCTTTTTTTTTTTTTTTGTAAGGGTGTCCGGGCCAAAGCCCGACTAATCCCCGGCAAATTTGGAGGCTAAACATGGCCCCACTTAAATGTCGCCAACACTCCCCTCCCAGGGCTCGAACTCGGGTTCATGACTATGCCATGCCCAAGCCTTTACCACTAGGCTGGAAGGTGTTTGATAAATGGCCCTTAATGTCATTAGAATCCATTTTCTAAGTACAGATAATCTTTCACATGGTCCCGGTCTCCTAATGGGGTTATATCCACCAGAAAACTACAAAGCATTTACAACCATTTTTAGAAGCAAAAAGAACCCATATATCATCATCAGAACCTAATGCTAATTATACTATGAACCGAGTAGACCCTTAATATTTCTCCAACAGCCTTCAAAGAGTTGAAGTAAACCCCCGAGTTGAAGTAATTTCATCATTAAAATCCATCTCAACTAACAATCTTGTAGAAGAACATTAGAAATAAGAGATACTTTAACTCCTATATAATCTATAGGCATATATCTCTCTTTGACATGTTGATGAAATGAATTTGCAAAGTAATATACATTATGATGGGCTGAATAAAAAGTATGCAATACAGTACTAATTGAATTATTGTTGGGTTCAGAGGTTATTTCATAAAACACGATTTAAAAAGCAACACCAATCTTGCAGGAAACCAAAAGTCCAAAACACCCATTACAACGGTGTATCAAAAAAGTCCTGGAAGTTCTCATGACATCTTACCCGAAATACCCATTATATAATTCAAATGATCTTAGATTAAAGAACACGAAAACCATAAGTACCAAATAAGATTAAACCTACATTATAAATATCACAAATCCAATAATCCACCAAACCGATTAAAAATTAGGGTTTTTTTCTTCGAATTTCATAATCCCTTCAAAAACCGATAGATGAGTGGGCGAAGTGGAGCTTAAACTACCGCATTAACCTCGTAAACTAATCATAGCTGAGCTTAGAGTAAATATAAGCCTAGAATTAAATCCTTGAAACTCCATAATCGATAAACAAAATTCAAATCTAAATATGGAGAGGAGATGAATAACGAACCTTAATGGAGATCTGGAAGAAGCAAAGTTGAATTAAGCTGAAGAATCAAAAACTGGCAAACTGAATCGGGCAAATCTTATACTCGTCCGACTTTTATTGTTCCCCAAGCTTTCTTTACTTTTCTTTTCCAATTTTCTTCTTTGCTCTTTTAATGGTTTTGGTTGAATGTACATAAAATACCCTATAGTTTACACAATTTTCATTTTGCCCCAAAATAAACAAACTCATGCCGAGTTTCAAAGGTGTTGATAAGGAAAATATTTGAGTTCAATTTCTACCTCTGAAAATTCCTTAAATCATAGAATCGGGGATGATTTCTAACTCGAATCTCGTAGATGACGATGAAGTGGGACTGTAGAGTGGGCTTCCTACAATCGGGGGCGAAAGGTATGGTGATGGGGCGAGGATGGGGCGGGTTTTGTAATCCCCGGCCCTGGCCCCAGCTTGTAGTAACATCTCCCGGCCCTGGTCCTTGGCGGGTACGGGGATTATCATTCTGTCCCCGGTCAAATCTCTAGCAATCCCCGGTCAAATCCCGGTAAAACCCGATCAAACCCCATAAAATAATATCATTTAGTTTGATTCTACCGGGGATTCCCGACCCAGGCCTTGGTTTGAGTAACATCTTCCGTCCTCGGCCCCGGTTTGAGTCTACCGAGGATCCCCGGCCCCGGGACCCGTTTTAGCGGGGAATCCCCATCCCCGTTCGGGTCGGGTGAACCAGATTCCCCACCGGGTCGCAACAAATCACCATCCCTAAGGGGCAAGTCACCAAGGCTCAAAATTTTCTTTCCCTTACTTAAGCCTTAGATGTCACCTTCACTCGCTACTTCCTTTTGATGACAAAAATGAGAGAGATGAAATGACCTAGATCAAGAAAAGTTGTCCCTCTAATAGTAACAAACAGGGAAGTTGAATGTGGAATCAAAAAGTAAAAACGCCATAATCAGTAATCATTCGTTAAACACTTATAATGACAACGAAAGGCAGAAATAATTGATAGATAAAGAGGCAAAATGAACATAAAACTTATAGTTTAGAGGACCTTTTTGAAGATGAGATCAGTGTATTTTAACACATATTTGTAACTTAAGGCCAAATACTGAAATCTTTAGGTTTTACATCGATACAATATGACTTATATTTCAAAACAGTTATATAAATATTTATAATTATCTCTCACACCAATGTAATTCACTTATCTTTTAAAAGTGGTACCAATACCACATCTAACGTTTCTTTTATAATTTACTAGTTGTGTATTAGTGCAATGCGGCGGGATGTAAAAAGTCATTAAAATTTATTCAATTTAAAAATATCAAATTCTTTCAAGATGTCATAAAATCTACAATATTTTTACTTACAGTAGATTCAAATAACCATCCATGCGAAATGTTGGTCTTAGTCGATTATGCAATCATTCGTAGAAAAACAAATCTTTTATGTGAAATGTGTATAACAACAAACCTCTTTGTAATTGTAGTTACAGGTGGAGAGAATATGATTCATTTTTTGCAAATCCTTTCTAAGGCCAGATATCCAAAAAAAATTAAAAGCATTAAAGGTGAGGTGATTTAAATCATTTTTTTGGGTTTTGGGTCATTCCTATTTCAAATCAATTTTTATTCATAATGATTGAAAATTAGATCATACATAACATAATTTTACAACGAAAAAAAAATGTGTACCCAAAATATATTTGGAGTATTCTTTTAAATGAGACTTAATTCGATACCTTATTATATTTGATTACATGACTCAACATATTGTTTTCAAGACTGGTCAAAATCAATCTTGCCATTAAAATTTTGTCTAATGACAAAAATAAACAATAATGGTCCATCTAGCTTGATTGAATGTTTTGGAGGGATTTAGAATTTGGAATTTGAGATTTTTGTGTGTTTGCTTTGAATGATTTGAAATGAAATTTATTGTAAAGGATTTATAAGAACAATAATAAAAATAATTAAACTATTTTTTTTTATTAATTGATTATTCTAAAACAAGTTTTTTAAACATATTTATAGCAACATTATAAACAAAGTTTTGTGAAACACCGACTACCGCATGAGATTTCTAAATCCCATATTTGTAGGCAGTGATGGCCAAACCGACCTGGCCTGGCCCGGGACCGTCGGAGGACCGGAATCGGGACCGACAAAGGATCGGTCTGGGACCAGTAAGGACCGGTTACATTTTGGAGCGATTTTAGGGACCGCCCGACCTGGACCGATTATGGGACGGAAGCTACCCGGCCCGGCCAGATTTTTTGAAAACTAGCCATTTATGACCATTGGGACCGATTTTTGACCCTTTTTTTTGGTATTTTTGGCATTCTAAACCATATATATAAGTGTCATGGAGTATGGATTTACATACCAACTTACAAAACGCAAAATAATGTTCACAATTCTCAGTTTCTCGTTGTATTTTGTGACTTCGGCTCGTAATTATTTCTCGCTTCCACTTTACAATTCTCATTTCTTTCTCTCTTTGTCTTACAAAAAATGGCCGGTGAACAACATGATGCATCAAACGAACAAGTTGCCCAAGTTCTCGCTGAGCACGGATGAAAGTCTGAGATTTGAAATTCATACAACTTGGTGATCCCCACGAACGGGAAAAGAAAGGCACAATGCAAAATGTGTCAAACTCTCCTTACGGCGGAAGAAAGTTCTACTTTAAGGCGGTACACCGAAAAAACGTGCCCGAGGTTGAGGTCGGAGGCAGTTCAAGTCAACTGATACTTGACACTCAAGATCAAATATGGTCGTTTGATGCCTAGTTGAACCGATAAATGATAACACAATGTGTCATTCAAGTCGGGTTGCCTTTGGGACATTTCGACAACCCTCACATTACGAAGTTGATCTAAAAAACACTACAACCACGATATAAGGTCGTCAAACCTTAGATGTGATGCAATTAAAATGTGAAAAATGTGTCGAGATGAAATGCAGCAAATGTTTCCTCTTTTGCCTAACAACATTTCTTTAACATGTGATGTATGGAGCACACCACACGGATTGTTGGTTTCTTATATATGCATAACGGCACTTTGGATGGAGCCGCAATCGTGGCATTTATTCAAACGTGTAATCGTGTTTGAACCGTTTGGTGCGCCACATTCGGGTGCACGTCAATTTTCAATTATTAAAAAATATATTGTATTTTATAATTTATCTGCTAAAATAATTAGTATTTCATTTGATAATGCTAGTAATAACAATTTATGTGTGGAAAAATTAAAGTGTCATTTGACATCTTTTTAAACGGTAAATTATTTCATACACGTTGTTGTACACACATAATAAATTTAACCGTTCAAGACGGTTTAAATACTTGTAAACATGTAATAGATAAGTTTAGACTTATGTTGCAGTGAATTTTCACAAAAGGTAAGAAAATGATGCGGAATATAGAAAATATTGCGAATACGTTGGTTTTAAAGCTTTGGGACCGAGGTTCGATATGCCCGTTAGATGGAATTCGACTTATTTTACGATTGAAAATTTGGTAAAACAAAAAAATTATACTTTTTCATTTTATAAACACCATTACCCGCAAAATTCTATTGGGAATCTTAATTGGGCCGTGGTTGAAGGATCGTACGATATTTTAGGCGATTTTAAAAATGCGATAACACTTTTATCCTGTATTTATTATCCAACAAGCCATTTACTTTTAAATCAATTATATATTTTGGAAATTAAGATTGCACAATATGAATACCGTCACGATTGGGGAAGGTTGATGAATTCAATAAAAAAAATTGTTAAAATATTTTATGAACATCCCATTTGCTTTTCTTTGTGCTGCGGTGTCAAACCTGTATTTAAATGTTATCGGTGTTGAAGTTTTAATTACACAAATACGTGTAGCCTTTGGTTTAGATACGGCTACGGCTAATTCTTTTTCAACGAAACAAAGACGTTTGTTTAATCGTAATTTTCAAGATTTATTTGATCATTATAAACATTTTTTTGGGGAAGGAAACCAACAACAAAGCTCTTCAAGTCGTGGATTTACGAGTTTTAGTTCATCTAGTGGTCATCGCCAAAGTCGGAAAGAGTTTATGACTAATTTAATAAACGAGGTTTTAAATGAATCAAGTAAAAAAAAGTAGATTTGATAACGTTTTTTGTGAACTAAATATGTATGTGCATACTAACTTTGTAGCCGGATGTCTCGTAAATAATGTCGAAGATTTTGAAAAAATTGATCAAATAGATTTTTGGAAACAAAAACAACCCCAATTCCCTGTTTTGGCATGCATAACTGGTCGGTTATATTGCACACCTTTAGACTAAAGAAATGGACCACAAAACAAGTATACAAAATGGCCCAGTATCGTCTTTCAAAGTAATAGAGTGGTAAAATACTGGATTATCGTCTACGGAGATTGTAACAAAAGTTTACTGAGAGTCCAATGAAAGAGATGATTTCAGATGATGATTTTGAAAACTTCAGTTTGATATTCAGGTGATTTAATACAGAAAACATAATATATAAGGATAGCAAGGGTGTAAGACTTGTGGTGAGACCCAAACACAAATTCCAGTAGCCAATGCTGTAGGAATGCTACAGCAAACAATGTTTCAAAACTTAGTTCCACCATCTATTTTGAAGATATTCCTTTCGAACTTCACCATTGCAATATATTATAGCTTTCAACCCATATATCTATGTGGTATCCGGACCAGGGAAAGTGACAAGATGGTGTCTTCAAAATATATTGATACACAAATCTCTTTGTTAAAAATCACTCTTCCGAATGGATTCCCATATCATTCAAGTTGGCGTGTGTTCTAGATAGTTCATTTCTGAATCTATCGCACTTTGACACTTTTAAAGAGTGAACAACCCGTCAGGAGTTAAGTTTGAAAGACATAAATGACAAGTTTCATTGTCGGCAACTTTCTCAAGTCTACCTCTTATATCATTCAAGTTGACGTGCGTTTAATGATTTATTTATAAGTCCATGACACTTTAACACTTTCAAAGTGATCAACCCGTCAAGAAGTGTACTTGGTTTTTATAAAAACTCGAATAAAACAATGGAACATCGTTTACGTAAACACTTAGCTACTTTATTTTGGTTTGAAAGTCTCACATTTCCGTCTCACACCCAAGCTAGAAATTTAGCTACTCATAACAATATGTAAATCACAAGTAAAATAAATGATAGAAAGTAAAGACATAAATATAGATTGCAAAAAATAAATGACAAGAACGTAAATGCGGAATATAAATGACAATAAACGTAAAGGAGCGTAATGTAAAGAACGGAAATTAAAAGATAAGAAATTGAAGATGAAAAGCTAGAACAATAACTTGTATTTCTTCCAAATGTTTCTACAAATCAGCCTTGGAGAGCTGATTTTAACCTTACATTGTATTGTTCAAATGAAACCAAACACCTCCTTTTATACCCAAAGGTGCCACAAAAAGACAAAAGTATTACCCAATGGGTAATACCCAAAAAGTACAATAAGAGCATCTAAAGTACAAATTACTTATAAAAAATCCTAACAAAATATTTAATCACATATTTTTAATCAAAAGTCAGCATCTCCAGTTGTCTTCCACAAAGCACAAAAATGTAGCAGCTTAATCAATAAGATCTTCAAAAAGTCACGCATGTATCAGATCGCTGCTGCTCCAATGCTATAACACCAAGCTTTTAAGCAAAAACTTCCATTAACTTCCTTCTTTGAGTACCAACAAGTTAACCACATGATTTAGCTCTATAATAACAAAGATATAAGGAAAATAATAAAAATGACTCACAATAGGGATAAAAGGAAAATAATCTAACTAATAATAAGTAAAACGGGTGATTTATTATTGAATTCTCAACATATATCAATAACACATGATATACTAACAATATAAGCTAGTACCGTAGCTTTGTAGTCCGCATTTTCTCTTAGTGGCAGGATCATTTCGATACGTCAGACAAAACTAGGGCCGGAGTCTGTGGAGTGTTGCATTTGTTTGAAGGATTACTTGGATAACATTGATAGAATTCAACACACGATATCGTTAGAGGTGGAGATTCACAAGATGGAGGAAAATTTGGAAGAAAATGAAATCGCCATGGGACTAAGCACGCTGCCAACTACCAATATCGACGACACTTACTCACAATATGACGATGATGAGGAACTCAACATTAATGACCTTGATGACCAATAGACTATTAGAAGAATTCAAGAGACCGGAACTCTTCAAATCAACCCCACATAGGATACCAATGATGAATAAGTGTATTTTCAAATAATTGAATATTCGAATGTAATTTTAATGATAATAAAACGTATTTTTAAAGTGTATTTGAGGGACCCAATTAAAAAATTTATAATGCATTCAAAAAATCGATTATTAAAAAAAATTAAAAAAATAAAATAAAAATATTTTTTTGTAGGGACCGATTGGGACCGGGACCGGTTACCCATAACCGTTTACAAAAACCCTTAACCGGGACTTGGTGTATTCGACGGGACCGGAACCGGTTACACCGGGACTAGTTACGACTGACACTGTTTCGGCCTGGGATCGGCTTTGGCTGGCCAGGGGGATCGTATTTTGGCTATCACTATTTGTAGGTAAGAATCTAACACTTTGACTTAATTTACCGGGTAAGGTTTTAATCGATTAAAACGACTTCGTATGAAACATTTTTATCCGGTAAGTGCTTACCGCATAAAAGACGTCACTCACATTTATAGCTCTTACCAGTTAAAATTTCTCAATTCTTGGCGTACATTCGATAAGGTAAAGTTATCTGATAAATGTTTACCGCGTTTTAATTCTTACCTTCATTTAACATGTAACACCTCAAGATCCAGGTTGCATAATAACCATATATTTCATGTATGAATAACTCAAAAAGTACGCATTTGGTCCCGATAAGTACAGGAAGCTATAATACAAAATTGACAACCAAATTTTCCATAACATTCTTGTACATAACTTGCATATATAACAAGTATTTCAAAACTCAACAGATAATAAGTTCTTCATAATCCATGCAAGACATAAAAGGAAAATTCACATTTTTCCGTTTCCCTTATCCCTTGAAATTACCTGACTTGCAACGCACATTTTAAACACAAAATGAGAGTTAGACCTTGAAAGTCTAGTGAAAAATCTCTTTTTATGCAATTACAGGATGAAAAATCACCAAAACCTGTTTTAAAATCATATTAGTATTTTTACAACTATATATACCTTTTTATAAAATCTTAACTCAAATATCACATTCTAATAAGGATTTATAAATCTTCCTCGCCACACATGGCACATGACTGCTCAGGTTCTTGCATCATTCCATACGAAATCACCTAGAGCTCATCTGGCAAAATATATAAAGCAAAGTTAAGATAAAATATAAGAAATTAAATTTTAATATATATTTATCAAATTAATAAGATAAAATATAAGAAATTAAATTTTAATATATATTTATCAAATTAATAAGATAAAATATAAGAAATTAAATTTTAATATATATTTATCAAATTAATAAGATAAAATATAAGAAATTGAGTCTGATATTTTTATTAAATTAATATTAATTTGATAAAAAAATATTAAAATTAATTTAATAAGGTATTAATACTAATTAAAATAATTTATTAACAATAAAATTGTATGTTAAAGAAAAGTTGAACCCTATCAAAAGCCTGTGTAGCGGAACTATTTCATTTGCTTTGATGTACAAAGCATGTCGCAATTCCAATATGAAGTAGGTGTATATCATCATTAAGATATGGACACATATAATTAATGGTACATTTTCTTGACATGCAATATAGCAATTACAAGTATCAAAATTAATATCCACATGCAATATAACATTATGTTTATAAGTTATCGTGGACCTAAAATTTCCATAAAACGAGAGTCAAGTGGGCCATGCCCCTTTGTTGTGTTATAAGAAAAGAGCCATTTGCCGGTAGTTTTAAGGTCGGTTCACATAGCGGGTTGGATATCCAAGTTAATAAAAAAAAAGGGTCACACATTAATTTGATTTAAACATAATCACGAGCGTTTAAACTTTGAAACTGTAAATATTTGTGAAGATATAAGAACTTTTTTATGTTGATCATCAAGGGTAAATTACATCAAATAGATTGTATTTCGTTTTGCTTCTTATTTTACAGAATCAGTTCAGGTTTTTTATATATTTTTATTTTGGGGATTGTATTATGCCTTTGATAGATATTTATTTTGTAGGGTTTCGTTTAAAAATACCCGATATCAAAACGCTATGGAAAATACAACCTGATTTAAAATAAGTTGCTTTTTAGAGAACTTTTTTTAAATCAAAACCCATAACGTGTACATAATATTAAATAATATAAATCAGGAGGGTGTTTTAGAATATTACCTTTTAGGGTTTGTAGACGGTTTTGAATGGAGCACCAGAAACCAAGTGTTACAATAATTCACAAACGAACATGTTTGGCCTCAACAAAGTGCTAGACAAAAACCTTTATCTAGTATGTGTTTTAACATAAAAGAGTAAGATTTGTTTACGTTTAATTGATAACCTAAAACTATATACTAATTATGGATAAACCGTAACCCCCAAATAGGGGTCGGGTCCACCTTAATCCATAAACCCATTTTGTAAGACGTTCAAGTCCATAACGTTTTATTTAATTTTATTTTCTTAATAACATTTAAATTGATTTTACAATGTTAATAAAAAAATACATTTACATATAAAATTATGTAATTATCATAATTACATTTTTAACACATATTTTAGTTATTATATTAGAATAATAATTAATAATCAATATCAATATTATTTTGGTATCTGATGATCCAATAATCATATTGAAGCATATGCATTCTCTGTGTGCAACTCTATAAGTTTACGTATTCTTCAAGAGTATCACTGTATGACATGTGTCATTGACATATGAAACTTACATACTTTAATTAAAAGAATTATCATAACTTTGTGAATAAAAATTGTAACATAACTTTTTTTTTTTTTTTGTAACAAATGAGTTTTTTCCAGTTGTTTTAAATAACTTACTTGTCTGAGATGTTTTTATTATATACATATCAGAATGAAGCTTTTGAAAACAGAATTTTAAAAGATAAAATCGAAATAACAAATATATTTTATATTAATACAATTCACTCAATATTAATATTTATACTGTATTTGACAAAAACCATTTTTTATGTATAAATTACTATTTATTGATGCATATTACTTAAAATTTAAGATAACAAATAAATTGTGCATAAGTACAACTTATTAAAACGTTATGTTTGAATTCATGTAACTAATTGTAGGTAAATATAGTCAAATACAAGATAAACATTTTATTTTAAATATAAAAAATCTAAAATATAATTAAGATAATCATTGAGTTCTTACAGAATACTTAATTATTATTCTTATAAAATATTATATTATTAAATTAAAAATAAATTACATCGTTACTAAATCTAAATTAAATTATAATAGAAAAAATTAAATTGAATAACTTACACAAGAAAACAAGAACTTTTAAATAGTCATTTTGATACTAATATTGATATATTTATGTTCGAAATTTTATGATATCTTCAAATTTATATTTTAATCAAAAATAAAAACATTATTCATTTCTCAAAACCACATAAAAACCGTATTATAACATTTACATAGACAGAATAAAAATAAAATATTAAAATCGAGATTATCTCGCTGCATTGCGCGAATACTTTTCTATTATAATACAAAATAAAGTATAATATAATACTAAAAGGATACTCGCACAATGCAACGAGATACATTTCGATTTTAATACTTTGTTTTATTCTTTGTCTCTGTCAATATAATATGGTTTTACATGGTTTTGAAAAAACAATAATGTTTTTATTTTTGAATAAAACATTTGACAAAAAATCTTAAAACCAATATTTTATGCATGAAGTACTGTTTACTGATACATATTACTTAAAATTCAATATTACAAATAAATTATGTGTAAATACAACTTATTAAAGCTTTACTTTTGAGTTCGTGTTACTAAGTGCAGATAAAAATAATCAAATACATGATAAACATCTCATTTTAAATATAAAAAATTAAAATATAATTATGATAATCATTGAGTCTTAACATAGTACTTAATTATCATCTCTATAAAATTATATTATTAAACAAAAATAAATTACTTTGTGTTGATCATCTCTCTCATTGATTTGATGATAATTCTTTTCACCTTATACGAAGTATTTATGTTTCTGTTTTCAATTCCAGCGATCATCACTAAGTCTGTTCAATGATCGCTGAAGAACTTGTAATGTAAATCCAATCAGTGACAACGATACTTCAAGAAGACAAAACTCACACCAAAGAACCTTCAACGAAAGTCAAAGACCGAAACTGAAGATTAGAGATTGGCGAGTACGTGATCTGAAGCGGTATTTAGTGATTACAACCTTGTCTACGTATGTGTGAAGACTGCCTAAGCCTCAGCGAATGCTGAAGAGACCTTCAGGTTATTCCAGCATTCAGCATTCAAATGAAACTTGTTGAACACGATTGTTTTTTGTCTTGTCCTTATACATACAAATGACAAACTCATACCATTTCTAAAAGATAGTACGGTAAGGAGCCGATTAGTTGACTCTAGTACCTACCAACTTTGTGAAAGGATGTCTACTCATGAATAGGTTTTTTTATTATTTACTGTAGCAAAGAACAAATCTTTCTCTAAAGGCTTGACACACGTTCAAACCCTACCACGTTGCATTAAATGTCCATTTAATGAAATGTGTATAAATATATGTGTTCTATATCCATGCAGAGATACTCCTCACTCTGAACTTACTTACGCTTAAGTAAAAGAACACACACATCTAAGAACACAATACACGCATCTTCAAGAGCAAGTTAGAATCTCTTTGTAGTATTCTAAATAGTTCTCTCTCAGATAGAACTTACTTTCTTCTAAGTCTTTAACAGAAAATCTTTTCTTTATTTGCTAAGAATTAGTGTGTAACTTTAGATTGTTTATATAAGTTTTATTTACCTTATTTTTCCGCAAACAATCTTGTAAAATCTGTATTGATCTTTCTTTATCAATATATATTTTAAATTTGAAAAGTTTACTGTATTTATATTCATCCTCCTCTTCTACAAACTGTTATACACATCTTGTAGACCCTAACGGGACCAACAGTTTGTTATTAAATTTAAATTAAATTATAATAAAGAACTGAATTAAAGAAATTATACAGATAACTAGAACTTTTAAATAGTTAATTTAATAATAATATCGATATATTTTTTTCAAATTTATATTTCGTTGAAAAAAGAAAAATATTATCGTTTCTTAAAACCACGTAAAACCATATTATATCAATACTCAATAGAGAAAATAAATAAAATGTAACATTAAAATCGGAATATATCTTACAACATTGTACGAGTACTCTTCTGATAACCAATAATAAATAAATATAGCAACATCAAAGAGATCGAATTTGAGATGAACACAAGTATTATGATGGGCGCATTCAAGTGTGAAAGGGAAGGGTGTACCACCATATACATATATGCATAGGCATTAAATAATTTGATGAGGGTAATATCGACTTTATCAACCAAATCCATTGCTTCTCACTCCACGTATATATATTTTTTCATACAGACGTTTCCGGCAAGGAAACAACTTAATTTATCTGGGTCCCACTATTTTTATTTCGATTGGAATGAATCAAATGTATGAGAGGATATAAAACAGAAATGGTATGTATGTATGTATATATATATGTATCACCAAGTTACCAACTCAATTCATCACCGAATATATACAAGTTATTAAAGCATGCACATATAAACTTTCTGTACAAGTTATCACATCATTAGGACATTATTGGTGAATAGGGGTGTTCAAAAATCCGACCAACCCGATCAACCTAATTCAATGCGAAATAACCTAACCCGAAACAACTCGATGTCTAATCGAGTTGTAAAATTGTCAAACCGTAGGTATTAGGTTGATATTGGGTTACTATTATTTGAACTCAACCCAACCCGATGAACCCGATATCCTTTTATTTCTTTGATTTAAAATGATTGTTGAATTTCTATTAATATATATATTAGGCAATTACACTATCATGTATGTTTTTCATATACACATATTTTCAATCTATTCACATCTGTATATAACTCATTCGTATATATGTTCAGTAAATGTGGGCTCATTCAAGGGAGAACTGATTAGTTTGTGGTAACTGTGAGATCCAATCTCAACCACAAATCAACGGATAAATAAGGAAACTAATAATTATGGTAGTTTGAGTTAAAATTGTAATTAGAGAACATTTTAGGTATTTTTAAAAAACTCATCTCTCCTCTTTCTCACCTCCACTCTTCTTCTCCGGCCTCCTATGTACTTTATTCCGACAGATACCAAGTAATCACAAAGATACACAATGTGATACCCATTGTGATATACTGTGATACCATTGTAATACCAACTATGATACCAACTCAAACCATAAAAACAAAATCAAATCCATTGTGATACACCTTGATAAAACAAGGAAAATAATGAAATTGCATATTGTGATACAGTTCATGAAATAAGGCTATGGAAGAATCATTTGTGGTATTGCCTCCACCTGCCTTCTATGTGAACAAATCTGAGCCTGCAGCCGATGGAGGCGGGACTCATGTTCCATCACATGAGGGTGGATCCAATACTGCTCCTACACAATCAAATAACTCTGGGTTCCACTCGACCATAATTGTCTTGAAGCGTGCATTTGAGATTGCTACAACCCAAACACAGGTGTGATTTACTGGAGGCCTATCGTTGAAGAAACCTCATTTTAAAAATTGTTCTTGGGCGCTCTTTCTTAGAAACAGAGCTGGTGCACTGTGATAACCTGTGATACACTAAACTTTCATTAAACCTATTTAAGTTATAACAAGCATAACCCAACAATTGTAAGTTCATAGCAAGTGGTAAAGACGAATCATTGTCGATTTCATCCAAGATTTTTAAAGATTTATTGGCGTAATGTAAAACTTTTTCTGGATACTCACCTTCTTCATCGAGTTTGAGTCCGATTTACAGGAAGCTAAGCCAAGTTCATGGTGATCGAAAGAAGCATCCATGGATTCAAATGCTTTGATCATTTCTTCATATGTCTTCACACGTTCGAAATCGTCTACAATCTGTGATCTTTCTTTGATTTTTGTTTGTTTTGAAGGTAATTGAGAAGAGGGTTTTCGTGGATTCACTAGGGTGCTGAGATTATGAGATGGATCATGGAGAAGATGGTTTGGATTTCTTGAGAATGGTAAATATCGGGATGTGGAGCGTGATTTTAGATGAAGATTGGGATATAGAGACGTGAAGGCGGTGGTGTGGTTTTTGGAAGAAGATGAAAGGATGTAGGTTTTGATTCTTTTATTTTTATAATATATATTTACCAATTTACCCTTTGTTTTATTTTAGTAAATAACATTAATTATTTAAAATGATTGACTCATATTAGACCTCACAGTATACATTAGGCAATTACATTATCATGTATGTTTTTCATATACACATATTTTCATTCTATTCACATCTGTATATAACTCATTCGTATATATGTTCAGTAAATGTGAACATATATATGTAAATTGAGAAAATTAACTAAATGTGATATACGTAAGAAATATGGATAAGTTGTATCAAATGGTTGATGATGAAAAAGAAATTATGAGTAGAGAAATAGCATATTCAAGGTTAGAAGAATATTTTAATATACCAAAGTATCAACCCGACTAATGGGTTGGGTTGCACTTTGGTTTGGGTTGGGTTGGGTTGGGTTAAGATATTTTCAAACAGCAAACATTGGGTTGAGTTGTTCAAATGTCTTCAACCCGATCAACCCAACCCATAATCACTCCTATTGATGAAGTTCTCAAGGGACTTGATTAAGATGCCTAGCCCATCATTGATGTCCCCATTCCATTTGAGAAACTCTATGAAAAACTAGAACTCATTTAATGATAGAGCACAAGCCTTATAACCTGGGGCGAAACGAGTCAAGTTGAGTAGTAGATTGTTCGAGCTTTGCTTGAAAAAAATAATACCAAACTCGAGTTCGACTCAAACAATAGGGTTCGAGTTTGAATACTTTTTCATCGTTCAAGCTTGATGCTCTTTAGCCAATTTAAGTTACATTAAACATAAAATCAAGCTTTATAAGCTCACTATGGGCTCGAACTTGAGATTGATTAGCTCGTTTATTGACTCGAACTCGATAATGTTTATATTTTGATTGGATCAAAAAAGTGTGTCCCAAATGGTTCATTTCAACTCAGCTCAGCTTGAAATATTTAATCAAGTTTTAGAACGAGTTGAGTTAAATATTGGTGTCATGGAGCTCGTCTTGTTATATTAAACGAGTTTATTTTGCGTCAATGAACCTTATGATGACACTGGAGAGCTTGTAGTTGATGATGGGGCCTCCCTTTTAATCTCTCACTCTCCACAGTCCATACCTCTCATAACTTCATTAGTAACGTTGCTTATCTCTCTTGATTAAAATAATGTACTAACTGAATTTTTGTCTAGTTGTTTCCATGTTAAGGAGATTTCCTCGATGAAAATTCTCATGCATGACGCGAACCAACCACGAGATCTATGCATCGTGTCCCCCCATTCCGACTGTCAACTCTACCATCACAGTTACAATACATGATATGATTGACACTGTTGTAAGGTTCATATGATTTGAGTTTGACTCGGCTTTTATATAGTTGTATAAATTTGAGTTCTTTCTTACAAGATCATATCAAATTAGAAAGAAAACCATGTGGAGTGAAGATTCAATTATATAAGAGAATCCAGGTTCTTATAAGTCATTTTATCTGTAACCAACAAGTTTTGAGTTCTTATACAACTTTGATTCTGACTTCGTTTCAAATATTTTTAGACTTATATATTCACGTTGAAAATCAAACGAAACCCATAAAAAGGAGGTCCTTGTAAGTGACTACCATCATAAGTAGGGGTGCTCAAATAACGGCCAAGGCAACCAAAAAAAACCCTGAAAAATATCAACCCAAGCTAATCCGACGTATAATCGATACAAATTAGGGCAAACCGAATTGGGTTGAAATTGAGTTAGGCCCAAAGTAACCCGACCAACCTGATAACTCAATGAAAGTTTTAGCGGCTTCTCTAAAATTATTTGTATTTTTTTTTATTAACCTGGATATCCAACCCGCTATTCGAGCCGACTAATCCCAGGGTGACCACTTGCTTTGCAGATAGCTCAGAGTCACCGAAATTGAACCTTCGTAGCCACAAAGGGGTTTTTATTTCTTCTTAGATTTGAACCTGGAACCTCCTGATACTTTTGACCTTTGGAGTCAAGCTCAAACCAATCAGGCACCACTCTTGTGATTAGTATTTCTCTTTAATATGTATATGTTACCAAAAATGACTCGGCAACAACAAGCAATTGAATTCATAAGAGGACATTATTTGAAAGCTATATGTGATACATAAATATTTGATAAACTCGTATATTCTTTTGAATGATCGTACTTTAAATGAAGGTTTTCTTTATATTTATGTTCCCAATGTTGATTTTATTTTGTTTAAACACTACCCGACCAAATCGAATGAGTTGTGTTGGGATGGATTGAAAAATTTTAAATCGTCAATATTGGGTTGAGTTATTCATACGCTTTCAACCCGATCAACCTAACACATGAACACCCCTGTTAATAAGATTTTATAAAGAATCAATTTATTGAGTTGCTAATGCTATAATACATGCTCTAAAAACTACAATCGGTAGTTGAGTAATACTTGTAAGCTTGGTTATTGTATATGTCACACAAATACACACACACGCGAACTCAATGCTTTTTCGAACATCGTGCCTGTAAATATATATATATATATATATATATATATATATATATAATATAGATGAATGATCAAATACAAACCATTCAACTTGTACAAATTGTACAAACCTTCCTCATTCGTCAATTTTATTGTTTAATCTTATGAAATTTTTTCCTGAAATTGTTTAATCTTGTGAAATTGTTTCATATAATACTTTTTTTTGATGAAGTTGTTTTATATATGGTTATGAAATTGTTTCATATAATACTTTTTTTTGATGAAGTTGTT
>NC_037529.1:17166939-17193174 GCF_001531365.2 Cynara cardunculus var. scolymus
ATCAATACTTTATATTAAGAAACAATCAGAACTTTTATGAAATCACATATTTATCAAATTAAATGGACGGTTGAGATTGAGTTGTATTGATTGTACAAACATAAAGGTTTGTATAATAACTCAAATCTCTCTCTATATATATCATGTTTCTATTGAAAAACAAATATATTAAAATGAAACAGAAATAAAGCATACAAAACAAAAAGAATGCATGAAGGGACGATCGCCAAATAACCAAGGTTCCAAAAAACTGAAGCAAACAAACAAAACGATCTAATAACAACAAAAGCGACCCACAAAAATGGAAAACACAACAACATTCAAAAAGAACAAAATTATAAAGTAGTGGCGGTCGGGGATTTTATCCAAGCATCCCATGAAAAAGTATATGAATATAGATGTCAAATTAACAAGAAAAATATGATTGTTTTTGGTGTAATATGTTTTGTTAGAATTTTGATCATATTTCTTATTTTTTGATTAAAAAATGGAGGGTGAGAGATTTTTTTAATTTAAAAACAGAGTTATAATCGCATCTTTAATCATATCCATTAAATCAGTTAATCTAAGATTGATGAAGTGTTTTTCGATTTTGTAATTTTTTGAGATTTTCTACTATACCTCTCTCTCTATATAGGGAAATTAATTAAAATAATCATTTTTACCAGTTGGTTTCACCTTTTAGTCATTTCGTTAAAAGGTTTACCGAAACAGCCCTAATTCTACAATTTTAAATTTTTTTTTTTGTGGATCGGGGTGAAAAATGTAATATTTTTTGCAAAGAAGGGTAGAAAGGTAATACAATTTTTTTAATTATTTAGAATTTGTTTTTATAAATTATATATAAAAGTTGGAATTCAATTTCATTCCAAATCCTACTAACCAAATACACCAAATATTTCAAATTATTCCAAATCCAGATACATCCAATTCCAAATCCTTCCACAAATCGAAATCCCTCGATATCATTCCATTAAATCAAACGTCCCCTTATTAATTTCATACTTATATACATCAACTTGTTTTTTTTAACATTTTCGAATCACGAATGATCCCAATAGACACAAAAGAGATTCATTCAGCAACACCATTTTTTAGTCTTTTTTGTCTTAATTTTTTTTTGTTGATTAGATATACAATTACCAAGAACTAGTTAAAGAAAACATCCAACACCTAAGAACGATACAGTTAACAAAACTGATTTGGGAAATATTGAGTATATACTGTACTCATAACCGCTATGCATGGTTTTCATTAGATCATTTCCAACCCAACATTAAAAACGCAAATGACAACTTCTATGAAAATGTAACATACTTTATTCTCATTCTTATTTTATGTAACATACTTTTAAAAACCTTCATTTTGGTACTTAATATGAAAAGTTTCAAATTTTTAAATACCTGAATTCCTGGTGTAATCATTAATTGATTACCATACTGACATGATTGATGATGTGATGTAAAAATATAGATATTGATATGGATTTTAAAATATAAAATAACTATAAAAACATAATTTTATTTTTATTTCTATTAAATAATTAAATTTAAATTTTTGTTTATATATATATATATATATATATATGAAACGAATAAATTATGGTTGGCGGTTTGTCGACTGTGGTCTTAAAATATGTTTATTACACTTTTGGTACTTGTGGTATGTAAAAACGCACGCTTCAAGTTCTCCCCTTTAACGGAATAAAAAAGATTTTGTTAACCAGTTAAGTCAGAGGGTATTTTTGTCTTTTAACCTCTTTCATTTGTCTTTTATCACAGGGACCAAAACTGTAAAAAGTTTAATATACTAAGATTTTTATTATTATTATTATTATTATTATTATTATTATAATAATGATGGTTTTTAGTGTGTGATTAGAGGTGGTTTTTTTATTATTCAATTGACCCACCATTTTTAACGTTTTTAATGTTATTTTTTAGTGGTTAAGTTGGAGATGCCCTTATATATAAAAAGTTAAAAAATAATTATCTTCTTATGGTTTATATATTTAGAACTTAGTTAATTTTTTTGTTTTTCCTTGTCATTTTGTCACTTCTTTGATAATTGTATTCATTAATGAAAGACTTAGGGGTTGTTTACTAGTTTCTGACTGAGCTGACTCGGTCAACAGTCAGCGTGTTTACCAAAATCAAAATCTGACCACAATGCTGACCGAAAACTTACTATATCAGCTCTAAAATGATGCTTACCCCAGTTAGTTTCCATGTTTCCGGAGTGATTAGGTTTTCATCTCTCGCTCCTCCTCCTTTCTCCCACCTCATCTCTCCTCGTCCTTTCTCTCGTCGGTCATCGCTCCTCTCATCAGTCTTCGAAATCCATATCTCGAAACCCAACAACAATCAAGGTTTCCATCACAACCATTTTTGAATTAAAATAGAAGCAAGAAGTAGAGGCAGATGCATCGTTCGAGAAACAAAAGCTGTTGTAAAGTGGTCGTAGATGACTGGTGTAGGGATGAAGTTTACTCCATTGAAAAAAATGTTTATAACATGTACATTATAATGTTAGATTTCCAATTAAAAGTTTATATAAACAATCTTTAATTTGTTTCTTTTATAAATCAGGGACCATTTCTATATTTTTATAATTGTGAGGGTCATTTAGAACATAATTCTATAGTATAAGGGTCTAAGGTGTGAATTATCCAAAGCACGGAAAAAAGACGGCAGAACTGTAATTCCTTTTCCCAGAGGTATAACCACTGAATCCAGACCAACTATCCATTAAGCACTTGTACACGATGCCTTAAAACTTGTACCTATTGATAAAATCTCTTTCTCTCAATTGAGCGAGAAGCGTGCTGTTCAAGTGAAAGGCCATTGTCAATTACTGTGTGTGAGTGGAGTGTGTGTGTGGGGCACCATAATTTCTTAAGAAGACTCTTCACCCTTCGCCAATATACTAAACTTTCTAGATTCATCTATTACAATCCAGAGAGAATCGTAGTTTCCATCTCGCAATTTCAAGCTGTTTTCACCTGAATAGTTTGGGGAAAACAGAGCACGAGTTACGAGTTGTGTGGGGGGTTTATTAATTATTTGTTGATTGAAGGTCGATTCGTAAGAGGAATTGAGTTTTAGGGTTTGAGATTGGGGAATTCTGTAGTTTAAATTAAGGAAGATTTGATTTGTTTGATGGGAATTGGTTGGAGCAGGGGAAGGAAGGGAGGGACATGAGGAAGTCTTTCAAGGATTCCCTTAAAGCCCTTGAAGCTGATATTCAACATGCCAATACTCTGTAACGCTCTCTCTCTCTCACACACACACACATTTGGGATTGAATTTGTTGACACCATAATCTCTATTGGCTTATTTTACTTTTAATTGCTTATGGGTTTTGTATAATTTGGTTGAAAATTATGTTTAAAATCTTATAATTTCCCCCAAAAAGGGTTCTTAATTTATAGAGCCATGCAGATGAAGGTCTGAAAGTTATGTTTATTTCTAAATTGGTTCTCTAAATTAATTGTACTTTTTGATTGATGAACGGGTTTTCCTAATTAATGAAAACAGGGCATCAGATTATCCAAGAGAATACGATGGTGGTTGCCTTCAGATGAGATTGTCATACAGCCCATGTGCTCAGTTCTTTCTGTTCTTTGTCCAATGGAGCGACTGTCATCTTGCTGGTTCCCTTGGTTTACTCAGAATTCTTGTTTATAAGGTATGCATGTATTTCTGGGATATGTATACATATATGTATGTATATGCACAAATGTTTATGGACTTATGTATTTTGGGATATGTATGCATGCATTACAATCAGCAATCAGATAATTCATGAATAACTTAAGGGCTGTTTACCAAAATTTGTAGGGGGTAAGAGGTGTGACAGGAGATCGTGGTTACCAAATGTTCTGTATTAAGTGACGATAGAGTTAAAAAAGGCCATATATATACCCCTTTGTCTGGAGTAAATGTTGACCAGAAATTGTTGTTCTATAATTAGCAATCATATAACTTCTTGATGTTTTATATGTGTTGGTGGTATCCTCATCTATGGAGTGTTGCACATTGGCAAGGAACTCACGATTGTGCATATGTTTTTGTTTGTACCATAAGTTCGTCGACCTCTAAATTACGAAAATGTAACCACTTCTTGAAATGTTTTCTGTGTGTAGTTAATAATTTTATGTTGAATGGAGGAGTTTGATGTTTATTTTCGACATTTTTGAATCATATAAATTTGTCGTTACATGGCATTGCAGGCATACGAGGATGGCAAGACAAGCATGTATATTCACGAGCGCAAAGCTACTCTAAGAGAATTCTATGGTACCTTTTGCTCGATCTTTCTTTGTTTGTGTTTTAGCAAATAAAGTTGGTACTCACTTTGGGATGCCGTGAATAGGTGTTATATTTCCGTCTCTACTGCAACTTCAAAGGGGAATCACTGATATCGAAGATAGGAAACAGAAGGAGTTTTGTGCATCAAAGTATCGAAGAACTGATGAGATGAACAAAGGGAAACTATCTGAAATCGACATGGAGCGTGAGGAAGAATGTGGGATCTGCTTAGAGTTGAACACCAAGGTTGTCTTGCCCGATTGCAACCATTCATTGTGCATGAAGTGCTACACAAATTGGTGAGTTTACTCCATTTGTCACACACACACACACACACACATATATATATATATATATACATGTGTATAGATACGACGTGGATACATGATACGTTTCAATTACAAAATGCTTCTTGGTACTATGCCATAGTGAGAAGAGAGTTGCATATTCATGATATTGCTAAATTACCCCTCAAGCAAAAGACCGAAATAGAAATGCTAGTTTTTCGGGGACCCAATAATGCATACTTTTGTTGTATTGTATTTATACACATGAAGGGTATTTGGGTAAATACATGCAATTCGGATTCAGGTTTTTGATTTTACCGGTCCAACTTGAGGTCAAAAAGGCTACACATTTTTCTGCCCTTTTCCGTAGAGAAAAATCCATTAAAATGCGATGAAGTTTACTTTAGCTCCTATTTAGTGCAACACATTTTTGTTTCTGATCAATCAATGTAACAAGTTGCAAAGATTTTCTATTTTATACCTATTTTGTACCCATTTTGACAGATAACCTCATGATCTTGTATATGATGTGGATGGCAAGTTTATCATCCCTTTTGTGGTAACCCTTTTGTAAAAGGGTATCCACATGAGTGGGTTACCGGTCGTAACGAGTACAAAATAAGAAAATTTGTTACATCGATTGACAAAGAATTCTTCGTTTCACTAAATAGGAAGTAAACAACACTTTGTTGCATTTTCCTCTTTTTCCTTCCTGCATGTGAAAATTAGTCCCGCCATCATCCTTACCCGTAAGATTTGCTAATGACCATATTATAAGTGCATGATATATAGTTGGAGTGTGATTCAGGTGTGCTCGATCTCAATCATGCCCGTTCTGCCGTGAAAGTTTAAAACGGGTAAACTCATGTGACCTATGGATCTACACTTGTCGTTATGAAGTCATCAATTTACCAGCAATTGCCAAGGAGAATTTGAGGAGACTTGTTATGTACATCCAGAAGTTGCCTCTCATCATTGTGGATCCTATTACTATCTCTTATGACCCTCGTTACCGGTGAAGGCGCTGCAGTTTCTGTACAGACGACGTCTATTTGTACATATAATTACCGTTTGATTTGGACTTTTGATCGTCTCCCGGTCAAAAGAAGAACGATATATTATAGGTTCTTATTGTGGTGGAAGTTGTACATTGTTTTGGATTTGAAGGGTTTTTTCTTTTTTAAGTTGTAGATAGGCTTGGTTTGTAAAATATATTTCTTTGGGTTTGATACATTTGAATACACTTGGGAATTGAATATAAATTTGACCATATGTTATTTTTTAAGGGTGTCAATTCTGGTAAATTGTGAATGCAAGAAATTAATCCTGATAAATTTGGCGATGACAAATTTTTTTTGATTGATTTGGATATCTAACCCTTTATGCGAGCCGACTAATCCTAAGGTGACCACCTGCTTTTTGCCTCTGTGGCCACAAGGGATTTGAACCTGAGACTTTCAGACATTTTTGATCTTTGGAGCCTAAGCTCAAACCAATCAAGCATTACCGTTATGGTTTTTGGTGCCACAATTGTTGTATGCCTTTGGAGTCAAACCCTGAGCAGATGAGATATTCGACCACATCCTTTAAGATATCAACCACTACACTACAACGCTTGTGGTTGATTTGACCATATGTTCCCCCTTTCTACTTTTTGATATGTTTCGGGTTTAAGGTTAAAAGCGACTGAATCTTTTAGTGGTCCTTGGAGAATTTGAGCTAATGACATCAAAGACGGATCTAGGAATATTTTCGATTTGAACTAACGACATTCAAAGAATTTTTTGTGGAGTGGTATTATAAAATAAATACAATTTTGTTATTTCTCAGTAAAGTTTGATTCAATTTCCAATATTTTTTTAACGCAATCTTTTTGTGGCTTTGAATTTTTCTATATTTTGATGGTTATTAGTTATTACACTAGTTACTGGTCTAGAAATATTGCATGGTTGAAGCATATCTATGTGAACCAGTTCGAGTTAAAAGGCTATTCGGTTCGTTTTCTATTAAAACCTGCATGAATAAAAGATGTTTGTATTGATAAAGTTGTCTGTATGATAAAATATAAGTTATTGTTCGGTTGTCGTGCTGAATAAACCGTCTGAATGTCATAAATGCCCATTTTACTCCTGATATATATTTTTTGTAGTGTTTGCTAAAAGTAGTGAGTAAATGAATTTTAATTATAGGAGTTACAAAATTATTGATGTTAGACTTGAAAAGTGGTAAATATTTGAGAAGAAAGAAGTGATCCTAACGCTTCATACAGTTAAGATCGGATTTGACTGGTCAATAATTGCTTATTTGACCGGTCAATAATAACGATTTTGACTGGTCAAAAATTGCGGCAATGTAAAAAATAGAGAGGGTCAATTCGTAAATTTTATAAATAGACGGCAAACGGGTTCATATATGAACCTATATGATTCACTTATGAACTATATGTTCATATGTGAACTCGTGTAATTCACATATGAACTATTTTAACTAATTCACATATAACTAATTAATTCATATATGAACCTATATGATTCATATATGAACCTATATGATTCATATATGAACCTATATGATTCACATATGAACTATATGTTCATATGTGAACTCATGTAATTCACATACGAACTATTTAATTAATTCACATATAAACTAATTAACTGATTCACATATGAACTAATTAACTGATTTACATATGAACCATGATTTACATATGAACTAATTAACTGATTCATATATGATCCGTGATTTACATATGAACTAATTAACTGATTCATGTATGAACCAATGGGTTCATATATGAATCAGTTAAATAGTTGACATGTGAACTAATTAACGGGTTCACGTATGAACAAATAGTTCATATGTGTATCACATGAGTTCACATATGAACACGTCTGCCGCCTATTTTTAAAAGTTACGAAACTACCCCTCTATCTTCCACATACCCATGCAAGGAATTATCCGATGCTTCACGGTTAAAGATGCAAATGTTGACCAGATGAAATGATAGGATCACTTCCTCACTTCTCAAATGAATCTTCCCCCCATATATATATATATGTATATATATATGTATATATATATATATGTATATGTATATATATGTATATATGTATATATATATATATGTATGTATGCAAAAGATAGTGTGAGAGGAGAAGTTATACTGAGAAACTTAAGAAGAGAATTGAACCCTTGAACACTTTTAATCTCATACGCACCCATTAATTGCGCTTGAAGAGGGAATTGATCTATTGCGTCTCGGTGCACCTCATTAGTGTTGACATTCAATTAGCTAGTATTGATCATGGGTTCAGATCTCTTCTTACGCTTCTACCATAACTTCCCTTCTCACACGATCCTTCGCCTATATATATAGTAACACAAACCCATACCATTGAAGGAATGTAACAATAATCGACCAACCAAAAAGGAAGTACAACTGAAGATTACAAAAAAAATGAGTTTCAATCGTTAATCGTATGTAAGCGGTCATAATCCTTCGCAAACGTACTGGGCAGACCCTAATCGGTCATTGAGCTAGATTTTGTAATTAATTGATATCTGATGGTCCAAAATGGTCCTTTCTGGGCACACATGCATGCACATAGGAAACCATAAAATGATTAGAGACTGTGAAAACTAATTTATACATGTGAAACATATTGATGTTTTATTTATGAATCATACATGTTCCCAAATTCATACTAGAACCACGTGATTCAATGTTTCACATGTGAAAAAAAATAAATACAAATACATACAAAAACAAAACATGTAAAACACATTGAATTTGAGTACTTAAAATGAAATTAAGTCACTGAATGGTTGTGATTAGTTTCCGCGGGTTGTAAAATTTTGAGTACTTTTTATTTGATTTAACCTTTACATAACTAGTCCTAGGCTAAAAAATCTTTACCAACCATAACCGTTGGGTCGTAACTGGGCTTTAATCGGACCTTTCCGCTCCTGGGATTCGACGTTTAATGTGCATGTGTAAATACAATTATTCATGTTGTGAATATATTCATGTTTTCGAAAGTGTTTTCAGTGTACAAATGAAGAAAAAAGATTGGCAAGTTGCTCATGCCTGCACATGATTAAGCCATGCGACAATGAGCAAGAGAAAAAGATGAATTTGACATTCTTGTACAGTGCGTAACCGCATGCATTTTAGCTGCACGGCCACGCACTACATTTGCAGTCCCGAAAGGGTGTCAAGTTGGAGCATAAAGAGTACAGATTCCAACTTGTTAATGAGAAAATCAAATTGATATTTGTCTAAAGCTTCGTAAAAATATTTGTCAGTTGGCAATTCGTCGAAACATGAGAAGGATTGAGAGTCCCACATTTAATAGCATCCTTTAGAAAAGGGCAATCAACCTCGATATACTTTGTACGCTAGTGGAAAACCCGATTTTTAGGAAGATGTTAGCAGACTGGCATTCACAACAAAGACTGATAGCACGAGGAAGCTGCACACCCAAACTATGAAGAAACCCTTTAAGACATTTAAGTTCACAAGTCACGGGCATCATAGTACAATACTCAACTTCTTCGAGGGATCAAGAGACAATCATCTGCTTTTTTGTCTTCCACAAAATAGGAGAATTGCCTAAAAAACGGTGCCATCCAGGGACAGAATGATGAGAAAGAGGACAACTCGCCTAGTTTAAACCACACCACCCAGATAAATGCAAATCACAATTAGAACACAAAAGAAAACTTTGATATGGACTGCCCACAACCCTCAACGCTGCATCCTAATGATCACGACGAGGGTCATGAATGAATTGAGGTAAGATATGGACTACATATATCAAATCTGGCCAAGTACAAGAAAAATTAATAAGGCGTCCCACCAACCTCCTATATTGCTCAACATTTGTTAATAAAAGGCTAGTCGAGCGTGCCAAATGATGATGTTGCAATCTCAGTGATAATATGAAAGGTATATAAATATTTAAGTTGACAAAGAAAAATAACATCAGCGTTTCAAGATGCCGATATCTTTCATTAAAAGCACCAACTCAAATACTTTTTCAAAGAGGAAAGAGTAGCGAAATCATTCCTTGGAATAATAAAATCATCCACATAAATAAGAAGATTTATACGAACATTTCCTTGTTGTTGGATTGAACCTTTTATTATGCAAATATTTTATTTAATCTCCACCAAAATAGAAAACTAAAATACAGAGGTTATATACAAACACATATTTGATGAAGGGTTGCAACCCTTCAATACCCAACAGACACCACTGTTCATATGACAGTTATTTAACTGTCATATAAAAACTAACAGAAAGTAACTACCAGTTGAATACTTAACAGCTATAATTACTAGCTTATGTTTTAACACACCCCCTTAAGCTAGTAATGGTAAAACTCCCAATCTTTCCCTCATGTTTGCAAAGCTTCCAATCTGAAGTGCTTTTGTAAAGCAATCTGCTAATTGCTCCTTTGATCCACAAGAGGCCACTGTTACTTCACCATTAGATACCAATTCACGAATGAAATGGCATTTTATTCGTATGTGCTTGCTCTTCCCGTGATACACAGGGTTCTTGGTTAATGCAATTGCAGAACGATTGTCACAGTAGATAGTGGTAGGATTACCTTCAGCATGCTCTAACTCTAGTAACAGAGATCTTAACCATAAGGCTTGACAACCAGCTGTTGATAGAGATATATTCTACTTCTGTAGATGATAAAGCAACCACACTTTACTTTTTGGATTGCCAAGATACATCCCCTGATCCTAAATTGAAAATGTAACCTGCTGTGCTTCTTCCATCATCTAAATTTCCACCAAAATCACTATCACTATATCCAATCAGTTTGAAATCCAGTACCTTAGAATAAGTGATGCCGTAATTAAGAGTGCCTTTTACATATTTGAGAATCCTCTTTCCTCTCTCCCAGTGACAGTTTTTTGGTGATTCCATGAACCTGCTGATTATACCAACTGAGAATACCAAATCAGGTCTGGTAGCAGTCAAATACATTAGACTTCCAACCAAACTTCTATAGAGACTAGGATCAACTTCTTTATCCCTGCTTTCTTTTGACAACTTCAGTCCAAATTCCATAGGTGTATTTACAGAATTGCATTCAGTCATGTTGAATTTATTTAACAGGCCTTGAGCATACCTTTGTTGAGAGATCATGATTTTCTCATTTTCTTGTTTCACTTCAATTCCCAGGAAGTAGCGAAGAAGTCCCATGTCTATCATATCGAACTCCTTCTTCATTGATTCCTTGAATTCTTTCAACCATTTTTGATGAATTTCCTGTGAAAACTAGATCATCCACATATATGCATACAATGAGCATCATACCATCAGTCCTCTTTGTAAACACAATATGTTCTTGTGGACATTTTTTGAAACCATTGCTTTGAAAGTAGCCTTCAATTCTGCTATACCAAGCACGTGGTACTTGTTTAAGCCTATATAAAGCCTTCTTTAGATGACACACTTTATGTTCCTCCTCTTTCTTCACATAACCTTCTCGTTGTTCTATATACACATCCTCTTCTAGCTTTCCATTTAAGAAAGCTGATTTTACATCCATCTGATGTACTTTCCAACTGTGTTGAGCAGCAATAGCTAGTACTAGTCTCACAGTTTCCAATCTTATAACTGGTGCAAATACTTCCTGGTAATCAATACCATATTTTTGTTTGTAACCTTTAACCACTAAGCTTGCTTTGTGCTTGTCGATTTCTCCTTTCTCATTCAATTTTGTTTTGTAGATCCATTTGACTCCAATTGGTTTGTGACCCTTTGGAAGATCAACTAAATCCCAGGTATCATTCTTTAAGATGGCTTCAATTTCTTTATCCATTGCTTCTCTCCATATTTCCTCTTGAATAGCATCTTCAAATAGCAAAGGGTCTGCATCAGAAAATAGTGCAAAGTCTGCTACATCATTGACGTCTATCCTCCTTGTAGTGTTGTAGATATCATTTAGGCTCCTAAATCCTCTCTTAGGTGGACTTTCTGAGGAGGATTCTTAAGGATCTGATCTTTGCATATCATATTCTCTTATTGGTGAAATTGGACTTTGATCACCTTGACTTGAACTTGCTAGAGTAGCATTTTGATCAGCATCACTTGTATCAGCTTCCTTAGGTACTTCTGTTCCACTTATGTCTTGAATGACATTGTCGTTTGAACTTAAAGAGTTATTCTATGCTTTTCCTTCCTCAAATGTTACATCTCTACTGACAATAGTTTTCTTAGTAATTGGATTGTAGAGCTTGTATGATTTTGACCTCTCACTATACCCAACAAAAATGGTTTTTCTGATTTGTCTTCCAACTTACTTCTTTTCTGGTCTGGTATATGTGCATATGCTAAGCAACCAAATGTCCTTAGATGTGCAACAGTGGGTTTACGGCCACTCCATGCTTCTTGAGGAGTCATATTTGAGAGGCTTTATGTGGAGGTTCTATTTAGTAAGTAGCATGCACATGAAACAGCTTCTGCCCAATATTGATCATCTAATCATTTGCTTTTCATCATGCTTCTGGGTTTGTTAATGAGAGTTCTGTTTACTCTCTCTGCCACCCCATTTTGTTGAGGTGTATATCTAGTAGTCACTTGGTGGTGAATGCCATTTTCTCTTAAGAAATTCACCACCCCCATCTGATCTAAGGGTCTTGACTTGGTATCCACTTTGTTTTTCAACAAATACTTTGAAAGTTCTAAAAATATCAAATACTTCTGATTTCTCTTTTAAGAAGTAAACCCAAAGTTTTCTACTAAAATCATCCATAAAGGTGAGTAGGTACCTGTTTCCAGAGATGGAGGCTGTTTTCATGGGTCCACACACATCTGAGTGGATGAGTTCAAGTGGCTTGAGAGCTCTCCATGCCTTTTCTTGAGGAAAAGGTTCTCTTGACTGTTTCCCAAGTATGCAGGCTTCACAATTTTCATCTATCTTGTTGATGTTAGGTAGTCCCAAAACCAAGTTATGTTTGTGCATAAAATTTAGATACCCAAAGTTAACATGTCCAAACCTTAGATGCCAAAAAGAGAGTTCTGTTTGGTAGACATGTTAAACGAGAATAAGGTGTCCCCTTTGAAATTGAGAGAAAACATCTTATTTGTGGTCATATTGACCCTCGCCAGTAGAATCCCATTTGGATCTCTTATTTCACAAGTGTTGTTTCTGAAATGAACATCATACCTCCTTTGAAGAAGCTGTCCCACACTAAGCAGACTGTGCTTTAAATTAGGAACAAAGTAGACATTTGATATTTTTTTGTGTCCTAACTTGGTGTCAATCGAGATCTCTCCAATCCCTTGAACAATTAGTCTCTTATCATCTCCTGTTCTTACTTCTCGTTTCTGAGTTTCATCCAATTGAGTAAAGAGTCCTTTATTGTTTGTCATATGGTTACTACACCCACTGTCTATATACCAAGTATCAACTGTTGATACTTCTTGGGTGTTGAGTATCATGAACATTGAGTCGTCTTCATTATTGGCTTCTATATTTAAAAAGGTAGATCCTCTTTCTTCTGCAATTCGTTTTCTGCTATATTTGGCAATATGGCCAAATTTTTGGCAGTATCGACATTTGACTGGTGTTGTGTTTCTTCCCTTGAACCTTTCTTTGTTATCATGCTGTTGATTTATGTCGAATGTTTTTCCCCTTTCTTGTCCATCTGCTGAATGTAATTGGAAGGCTTGTTCAAACGGTGAGATATCGAACTGTCTCATCCTTAATTCATGTGATTGTAGGATTCCAAGCAGATTTTCGAGTGACATGAAGTCTAAATCCTTAGATTCCTTGATTGCTACTACTATGTATTCGAATTTCCTTGCAAGGCTTCTAAGGATATTCTCTTCTACCTTTTTATCTTCTATACTTTCGCCATTCAACCTTAGTTGATTGAGTATCAGAATTGTGTGATTGTAGAATTCTTCCACAGTTTCTGAGTCTCTCATCTTGAGTGCATCAAATTCGCACCTCAAGGTTTGTAATTTTACCAATTTTACTCTGTCTTCTCCTCGGTATGTCTTGTACAACATATCCCATGCTTCCTTTGCAGATTTTGAAGATGTGATGCGTTCGAAGATGATTTCATCTACAGCCTGGTAGATTATGTACAATGCTCTCCTGTCCTTCTTTTTTAAGTTTCAAATTTCTTCTTGTTCTTCTGAGATTTCACTGAATTGATCAGGATATTTATACCCTTGATCAATTACGTCCCATAGTTCTTGCAATTCAAATAACACTTTCATTTGAATGCTCCAATGATAATAAATTTTCCCATTTAATTTTGGGAGTTGAAGGTTCACAAGTTTGATTGATGTTGAAGCCATTTGCATATATGGCTATGATACCACAATGTTGGATTGAACCTTTGATTATGCAAATATTTTATTTAATCCCCACTAAAGCAGAAAACTAAAATACAGAGGTTATATACAGACACAGATTTGACGAAGGGTTGCAACCCTTCAATACCCAACAGACACCACTGTTCATATGACAGTTATTTAACTGTCATATAAAAACTAACAGAAAGTAACTACCAGTTGAATACTTAACARCTATAATTACTAGCTTATGTTTTAACACTTGTAGTAAGGTAAACAATGAATAATCATACTAATTTTGCAAACCAATATGAGGGGCCTGTTTTAACCCATAAAGAGACTTGCGTAATCGGCACGCTTGATCTAGTTAAGCACCATCAAATCCAGAAGCAATTTCATGTAGACTTCTTTAGATAAGTATCTGCGAAAGTCCATCTGATGCAATTCCCAATTCTTTGCTGCAGCTACAGCTAGGAAACCACATATGGTAACCATCTCTGCAACAATCCTGACAACTTGATGATTGTTGAACACCACCAGGAGAGCTTTGAGATGCTCAATACTATCATATGAATAGTACATTATTTTGCAGACCTATCTACTACTAAGTGCTCGTTTTTGGGGAGGAAAATTCTCCATAATCCAAATTCTTTTATCTTCTAAAGTTTGAATCTCTTTCTGCATTGCTTCTCAACCAGCAGGACCCTTCGTTGCATCGTTGAAGTTTTGAGGTTCTATACCTGTTGTCACAGCTACAAGGAAATTCTTGTGTCCATAGAAAATTGGTGAGAATTTACAAAATATGTTACAGGATAAGGCATACCCAAGGAGTGATGTGATGTTGGTCAACATTGGGATGTTGAGGGACTCGACTTTCACAGTGTATTAGTCACAAAGTCGTGCATCTTCACTAAAGGGATATTAGGACACATTCTATGTTGAAAACAAAACAGACGGATCTACTGTATATAGATGAGTGAAGAAGATGAAATTAAGTAAGAAAGATATGCAATCAAAATTGCCTTTTCATTAACTTGAGACTTACAGTACGAGAGAAACAAAAAATGAAATCTTATGCTTACAAATGCAGAGAAAAATAACATATAAATAGGAAGCAAAATAACTGATTAAATGCAAATAACAAGGAGTAGTGGGAGAGCAGAGTAGTGGGAGAGCTGGCTGACTGCTTCTCTTTATTCTACCAAGAAATAAGGAACTTTCAACAACATGCAAATTTGACCCATTCTTCTATTCCACATGCAAAAACGGAGTCGAATCTAGATCGGGTTTGGCCCGCCCGAGTCCGGTTTACACTTCATATTCTCCCCTTTAAACTGGACTAAGCTCGGCATTCGTCACACCGAGTTTACTTCGCATTTCGATAAATGTTACCTGTGGCAAAGCTTTGGTAAATATATCCGCTCATTGATTTTTTTGAGCTGACATGTTCCACTACGATTTGCTTGTCTTCAACACGTTCGCGTATGAAGTGAAACCGAGTGTTGATGTGTTTACTTCGTCCATGAAATACAAGATTTTTCATCAAGGCGATTGCCGATTTGTTGTCGACATACAATGTAATCGGCTCCATGTGTTGACCCGTAAGTTCTTTCACCAAATTTGCAAGCCAAATAGCTTGGCATGCCGCTGCTGTTGCTGCAATAAATTCGGATTCACATGAGGATAAAGCGACCGTTTGTTGCTTCTGAGATTGCCATGTAATCGGATTCTTCCCGAGATAAAAGATCATGCCGCTCGTGCTTTTACCACCGACCGTATCGCCACCATGGTCACTATCTGTGAACCCGACTAAGTGCTCGAACTCATGACCTTTCCCATAATTAATCCTGTAACCAAGAGTGCCTTTAACATACCTTAAGATGTGTTTCACAACTTGAAAATGCAAAGTTGTTGGTCTTTCCATAAACCAACTTGCTACACCAACTGAGAAAGACAAATCTGGGCGAGTGTGAGTCAAGTACCTCAAACATCCAACCACTCGCCTATATTCAGTAGTGTCGACTTCTTCACCACCTTCATTGTTATCAACTTTCAACTTTGGTTCCATAGGAATTTTTGCCGCGTTGCAAGCTTCCAAACCGAATCGCTCCAAGATCTTTCTGGCATAACACGTTTGTCGCAAGGTAATTCCCCACTTCAATTGCGACACTTCAATACCGAGATAATAAGCTAGCAGCCCCAAGTCGCTCCATTCGAATTCATTCTTCATTTGTTCTTTGAAATCTAAAATATCTTCATGACTTGACCCGATAATTATTAAATCGTCAACATAAACACCAACAATAAGCACTTTACCTGTCGAGTTTCTTGTATAAACAGCTGGGTCTTGTGAACTTTTAGAAAAATGCAGCCCTTTCAAGCTCTTATCTAAACGTGTGTTCCAAGCTCGGGGTGCTTGACGTAGACCATAGAGAGCCTTGGACAATTTCAACATCTTGTGACTTTTATCTTTGTGGATGTATCCTTCCGGTTGCAAGACATAAACCTCCTCCTCAAGATCTCCGTTAAGGAAGGCTGATTTGATGTCGAGATGGTGAACAACCCACCCGTGTTGAGCTGCTAAAGCGAGAATCAGCTTTATGGTGTCAAGTCTTGCTACCGGTGTGAAAGCCTCTTCAAAGTCAACCCCTTGTTTTTGTACGTACCCTTTTGCGACAAGCCGTGCTTTATACTTCACCACATTTCCCATGTTGTCTTTCTTCACTTTATAAACCCATTTCAAACCAATTGCTCTATGACCCGGTGGTAAGTCAATAAGTTGCCATGTTTTGTTCTTTTCGATTGAATCCATCTTCGCTCGCATAGCTTTCCTCCATGCCTTTGAGGTCACAGCTTCCATAAAAGATGAAGGCTGATCCATTTCGATCATCATTAATTCTTCTGGGTCGAGAGTTATGTTCTTGGCGTACTTATTTATTTCGGCCAAAGTACAAATTCCTTGAGGTCCAATTTCAGATGAGGAGCTGCTGGTTTGTAAAGCGGGTGATGAAAGTGGGTCAAGGGCTGTAGTATTAGGAGTTGAAACAGGTTGTACATTATCAAGGAAGGGCTTTCCAGAATTGACAGATTCAGTTTCGGGGCTTTCGGGTTGTTCTTGTTCAGTTTCGGGGCTGTTTTGTGAGTTTTTTGGTTGTGTTTTGGGTTGTGGGTTAATTATGGTAAAAGAGTCGGCTACTGGCAAGTGTTCCTCCTTATCTGAACACCAATTCCAGTCTTCCTTTTCATCGAACACAACATGTCGACTAACCTTCAACTTTCGTTCTTGTGGATCATATAAGCGATAGCCTTTTGTTCCATCTTCAACTCCAAGATACACCATCTTGTTGCTTCGATCATCCAAAATTTTCAAGTGAGTTCCTGTAATTTTAGCAAAAACAACACAACCAAAGACTTTTAGGTGTTCAAGGTTCGGCTTTTTACCAAACCAAGCTTCATATGGGGTGATATCAGGAAGTGACTTTGTTGGTAAGCGGTTCACCAAATAAACGGCATATCTGACGGCTTCACCCCAGAATTCTCCGGGTACGTTTCTTCCCTTAAGAAGGCTCCTTGCCATTTCCATAATTGTTCGGTTTCGCCGTTCTACAACGCCCTTTTTTTGTGGCGAGTTAGGTGCTGGCAGATGCCTCTTTATACCACTCTCTTCACAAAATTTCGAGAACTCATTTGACATGAATTCTCCCCCCCGATCTGTACGTAGGATCTTTAGTTTTTGACCCGAGCTCTTTTCAATCATCATCTTATACCGTTTGAACGTATCCAAGGCATCAAACTTTGCTGTTAACATATAAATCCACGTCCACCTACTAAAATCATCAACTAAGAGGAAGAAATACTTACTTCCTCCAATTGACGTAGGCGTAATAGGACCACACAAGTCAGCGTGTACGAGCTCGAGAGGTTTTCGAGCTCGGAAAATAGCTTGATCCGGGAAAGGAGCTCGAGTTTGTTTCGAAAGAACACACCCTTCACACACCTCGTTTGGGTGTTTGAACAAAGGGACACCTGTTGCCATAATCTTCTCGGCTAATCTCCTTAAAGAATGAGAGTTGACATGCCCGAGTCTCGAATGCCATACCCAAACTGGTTCATCTCGTATAAGAAGACACCTTGGGAGACCCGTCTTCAAAGGAATTTTATATAGACGGCTTGGTGATCTTTGTACCGTCATAAGAAGATTGTTGTTCCTATCAAACAACTTTAATAACGTCCCAACCATTTCGACCCGACTCCCTTCCTGTGTCATTTGACCAAGACTTATTATATTATTTCTTAAGCTTGGAATGAAATATACCTCATTAAGAAGTCTTTGGTTGCCATTTTTACAATCGAATAAGATCGATCCTTTCCCCAAAATGGCTACTGTCGAGCCATCCCCAAACTTTACTCGACCCGTGATCCTTTCATCTAGCTCGTGAAACTTCGAACGGTCTCCTGTCATGTGGTTGCTAGCTCCGTTGTCGAGATACCACACATTGGACTGAACTCGGGATTCCCCTGATGCAAGAAGATTAACTAAAATCTCTTCATTTAAGGACATCTCACCTGGTGCAGCTTCTTGTACAAATGCCATCATTAACGTAGGTTCTTCATCAATGGCCTCAGTTAGGTTTGTTTCCTCACTTTGTCTTCTGTTTGGACACTCAGATGCATAATGACCAAATTGTTCACAAGAGAAACATTTGATCTTACTTTTATCTTTCTATGTGAATTTTTGTTCGTTGCGGTTTGTGTTGAAATCACGACCATCACCTCGACCAAGACCACATCCTCGGCCTCTGCCCCGGCCACGACCTCGACCGCCTGACCCACTAAAACAACCTCTTCCTTTTGACACATTTGACGACTCTCTTTCGTTAGTTCTCTTGGATGATCGCGCTGACCATTCGGCATGAGTGAGCAATAGTGATTGTTCTCCCTGTCTATCTCCATAACTCTTGAGTCTTTCTTCATGAGTCTTGAGACGACCCACAACCTCTTCCACAGTCATGTTCTTTAAGTCCCCGAACTGATCGATAGAAGTAACGATTTGCATAAACCGTATTGGTACAGCCCTGAGAAACTTCTTCACTACCGTAATCTCATCAATCTTTTCACCTAGAGATCGAATACCGGTCACTACTGTATTCAATCTGATGGCAAAATCATCCACTAATTCACCTTCCTTCATCCGGATCACCTCGAATTCACTTCTCAAGGTTTGTATCTTAGCCTCCTTTACCCGATCGGCTCCCATGTGCATCGTTCACAACTTCTCCCACGCTTCTTTAGCCGTGTCCTTTTCAGCTAACATCATTAACACATCTTCTGGAAGCCCTTGGTAAATCTCCGCGAGAGCCATGTGATCTTGTCGTTCATCAACATTCTCTCGTTGAGTTGCAACCCACATTCCTTGTGCCTGCAGAATCACTCGCATTTTTAGAACCCACACCGAGTAATTCGTCTTTGTGAGCATCGAATAATGCAAATCGATGGAACCTTCCTTTCCGGTCCTTTGGAAAGGTTCTTCATGAACTTCAGATGAGGCTGTACTTGACATGGTCGGTCTTGGCATATATTTGGGCATACAGTAACCAGGCTTTGATAGCACTTGTTGAAAACAAAACAGACGGATCTACTGTATATAGATGAGTGAAGAAGATGAAATTAAGTAAGAAAGATATGCAATCAAAATTTCCTTTTCATTAACTTGAGACTTACCGTACGAGAGAAACAAAAACTAAAATCTTATGCTTACAAATGCAGAGAAAAATAACATATAAATAGGAAGCAAAATAACTGACTAAATGCAAATAACAAGGAGTAGTGGGAGAACAGAGTAGTGGGAGAGCTGGCTGACTGCTTCTCTTTATTCTACCAAGAAATAAGGAACTTTCAACAGCATGCAAATTTGACCCATTCTTCTATTCCACATGCAAAAACGGAGTCGAATCTGGACCGGGTTTGGCCCGCCCGAGTCCGGTTTACACCTCATATTCTACACCCCATTGTACTTAGATTTGAATTTCATAGAGAACTAGAAAATGGTGCCCCACCATCCATTCCCTCACCTCACCATCCAACACAAGCGATCCATAGATACCACCGTGACTCTTGTACGCCATATTATTGACACCACCTTCACTTTCTTCTATCAAATCTACCACTCCACCAGTTTCTTCTTCTGTATTTTCACTATGAACAACATTATTGGGACCCAACACTACCCAATTATTTGAACTAGAATAATCATAGGACATATCATCATCATCACTATAGAAAAGGTAGAATAAGGATTAGAGGAGGATTGTTCGACTTAGTTGTTATTGTAGCAGAAGGAAACTCCGTTTCCTAAAACTTGGCATCCCTAGAAACAAAATGGTCACCTGTGTCAAGATCATAAAGTTTCCAACCATTTTTTTGTTATGGGGATAACCCACAAACACACATCGTCAACTCTGACTATCAAACTTATCATCTTTAGCTATTTGATTATGTTTATAATATAAAAACCAAAAACATGCAAATTGCTATAAAAAGGAGGTTGACCAAACAAAATTTCATAAAGAGTTCTAAAATTAATTAAACTTGATTGGTACAATTTATCTAATAGCATTCACCTAAGATACATTCTCTCTAAAAATCATTTGGCAAAACTATATGGAAAGAAACATATATTTTACGTAAAGATAAACATCATAGTACACATTCGGTCCCAAAAAGATACAACAAGCTACATCTCAAAAGTAGCTAACAAATTTTTCCACATCATTCTTATACATCACTTACATATATAACAAGTATTCAAGATCAACAGATAACAGCTCTTCTACATAATCCAAGTAAGCATATAAGGAAAATCTCACATTTTCCCTTTTACCTTATCCCTTGATAGTGCTCGACCTGTAATGCATATTTTTGAAACACAAAATGAGGGTTAGACCTTGACGTCTTAGTGAGAAGTATCTTCTTGCAATTATAGGGTAAAAAATCACCAAAACAGGTTACAAAATCATATTTGTAGTTACAACAAATATATATATATATATATATACATACATATAACTTTTCAAATAAAATTAACTCAAGTATTGCATTCAAGTATCTAATATCTTGAAAATTATCTCATATTAAAACTTATCACATCAAATAGGGATTTGTAAAACTTTCTCGCATCACATAAAGCGAGACCACCCAGTTCCTCGCATCGCACTAGTGTGAGATTCTCCGCCCTCGCATCACACTGTGCGAGACCACCCAGAGCCCCTCTGGTCCTTAAGAACCAGACTCCTCCATCAACTATAGCTAAGCCAAACTTAAGACAAGGCCACTTAAAGTTAATAAAAAACAAGGTTTGATAAATAAAAAAAAGACCAACCAGAGGCTCTCTGGACGACCAGACCCTCTGGTCTCGAACTTCAAATACAACCAAAAGTTCAAGACAAACCAGAGCCCCTCTGGACCACTTTAATCAATGCAAAAATACCTTAAGATGGCCAACTTAAAAGTATAGGCTAACCAAAAACAAGCCAATCAAAAGACATGGCCAACCAGAGGCCCTTTGGACTTGAGCCTCTGATTCGCTTAACCAGAAATGAGTTATACTTAGAAAAATAAACTTTAAATATGACCAGAGGCCCTCTGGTTAAACATAAAGATACACCAGAGCCCTTTTTAGTTCATTTGCCAAAGATAACACACTTAAAAGGAATCCACCTAAAGTCAAGCCCAACCAGAGGGCCTCTGTACGACTAGAGCATTCTGGTTGAACTATATTATGGGCTTTAAAGTGTTAATATAAAATTAGGTTTGAAAATAGTTTAATCAAAAAGGATTAAAAGTTCTTGGTACTAAGAGCCCGGATACAGAATGCGAACAGAGCTCGAACTATAGCTCAACTTCCAAATACAGAACCTCTGCATAGCACATGCAGAGCCTCTGGTTAAAGATAAGTTGAACATTTGAAAAGATCAAAGACTCAAACACAACCAGAGGCCCTATGGTTCAATACGAAGACCAACCAGAGCCCCTCTGGTCCTTAAACACTTCTTTTATCACATCAATAGGATGCGACAACCCAAGTCCTCGTATCACACATATACGATAACTTAAGATCATCACCTCATAAGATTTGATAACAAAACCCATGATCAAAAGATCATCATTTCCAAAATAGATTATGCGACCCTTATTACCAATGTACATAACTCCTGATTATGCCACCATTGTTACAAATGTACGCAACTCCTGATTATGCCACTCTTATTACCATTGTACGCAACTCCTGATTATGTCACCCTTATTACCAATGTACGTAACTCATTGATATGCCACCCTTATTACAACACATCATGATATAATCATGATCAAAACCACCTTTTTACCAAAACTGGCAACCAAAAACCGTTTCAAAACAGAAAATCATATAAAGAACCTTATAGTTCTATACCAGATTTACCATAAAGCTCATACATCTTTCAAGAACCTGTTTATCATCTTCCAAAATAAGAACCATACAGTTCCATGTTTCAAACACCCAATGAAGAAAATTGATAACATAAACTCACCTTTTTCACATATTTGAAGATGAATTCATACAACAACAACTTCAAATAAAATCATTGAATCAACTTCTTCTTTTCTCTCACAGGAAAACACACATAAAGGTTTTTCTTTCTTTTCTTTCTCTCTAAAAACAGTAATAGCATAAGATGATTCTTATCTATTACTTTTATACCACCATAATTAACTCATAGGCGGTGGAGTTTATTATTTTAAAACTCATCATTTCACATTTCCTCATGAGATAAAACAAATATCTCATGTTAACAATCATAAACTATAAGAGGCGATGAGAATGTTTAATCAATAAATCACATTCACAATTAAAGCCCCTTAACTTACTATCAACTTAAAAATAAAACCACCCCAAACTTTAATATTTAATACCTGGTTATCACAGATGGGCTTCCCAAAAAGCAATCCTGGTCCGGGGTCAGTGTAGAATGAATGGGACAACCTTAATATTGTGATGGCAAAGCTAACTTCTTGGGTTTCGGGCGAAGAGAAGCAGATGTGGGGACTCGGGTTGGGGCGTATGAATTGGCCAAAAACTGTTCCCTCGCTGATCCGCGAGGGATCAACGAGATAATTCGTTTTTGGCCAATTCCCTCCGTTGAAAGGTTCCCTCGTTGATCCGTCACTAAAAGTTTTCCTCGCTGATCCGTCGCTGAAAGGTTCCCTCGCTGATCCGTTGCTGAATTTCATCGCTAATATGTCGTTGATAGCATTACCTACGAGCTTTTGACTAACGCAGTGATGGATCAACGATGGAAGACTCCTTTAGCGATGGATCAACGAGGGAACTTTCCCTCGCTGATACTCTTCATTTTCGTAGTAATTCAATGTGATTTTTTGTTGTTTCAACATTCTAAATCTAACACCAATCTTACCATTTTTTCCATCTTAAGATTTCTTCATGTAAGTTTCTTTTATTTGATGTGAATTTGTTTCTCAAGTTCTCTGTCTGATTACAAGAATTTAAGCATGTGTTTCGTATTTACGTAAAAAGTCCACAAAAGTATGAAATTTCTCGAAAGTGAAACTTCTTGAAGGCTTGGTGGTTCGCTTCTTTCTACTGGTAGAATGTTCAATCCACACGATTCAAATTTATTTTATGATTAATTGATTATTGAGGTTTGAACAAGTTGGTTTCCAAATTTACTAACTTGTTGAACCAATGAAAAAAGTATTAATTGATTAATGTGCTTAAACTTTAGGGTTTATGAAAAGGAGTTAAATCATTTTTTAACTCTATCATATTAAGATCATCAAGTACATGCCTTGAAGTCTCTTAATTTCTATCAGGATTTTCTCTCCAATAAAATCAAACAACCCATAATTTTCGATCTAATGTGGTGCGATGCTTGAATTCATTAGTTGGAATTGGAGTAAATGTAACAACCCACATATTCTATATACCGATAATCCACATACATATACTCATAAAACTAAAAATAGTATTGTTACAAAACACGAACTAACAAAAACTTTCTTTAATACTTCTATGAGTAAACAAATGTCATCAACACTAAACTTTTCCCTTTCCATTATCTTGCGAGGTATGATGACCTGCAAAACCGGTTAGTCCAACAACTGAGCGTTAGACCTAAAAGGTCTAGTGAGTGTATAAATCTCAAACAAATAACACACTTTCTAAACAWTCAGTTCAGAATCAAACCTGTTCAGATACATATACTTATTTATTTCTCTCGCGGTTACACCGCCATTTCATCTCTCTCGCGGTTACACCGCCATTTCATCTCTCGCGGTAACACCACCATTACATCTCTCTCGCGGTTACACCGCCATTACATCTCTTTCCTTAAAATATATCAAAAATTCTAACACATTATCCGGATTTGAAGTCCGGTCAACCTTATCCGGATATGAAGTCCGGACAAACACTGAGAATATCAAGAGGGTTACATCGACCATGCCTTGAGCGGTTTAAAAACATATCCGTTCAACACTTAAGCGATTTAAGAAAATATCCGGACAACACTTGGGCGGTTTATGAATAAACCGGTCAACACTTGGACGATTTAAGGAGATATCCGGTCACCTCTTGACCGATTTAGATGAGATCCGGTCACGTCTTGACCGGTTTAAGGAGAACTATGGACACTATTTGTCCGGTTTAAGGACTTAACCAAATATTTATGAAATGCAGTTCATAAATAGCAGATTCTAGCAGTAAAAGAAGTAATAACCAATACTTTAAAGCAATATACACTCACTTTAAAGCCAAATGTCCTTGTTTTTGAATCTTTTCCTTCCTCAGCCAAATCCGGACGTCAAGTAAAAATTTTCCTTAATATCAAGAATGTGTAAAACTTTCTTTCTAAAACCTCATTTACTATTTATAGTAAATGGAATTGTGGGAGCTGGCATTCTGCCGACTTCCCTTCTCCTAACAACTATATAATAAAAATAAGTACACCCACACACACACACAAATATATATATATATATATATATTCCAAAATCTCAAATTAAAACTTGATACCCGAATATTACATCATTCCCTCCTTAAAAGAATTCCGTCCCGGAATTCCATTTAAGCAAAAAGGTAGGGATACTTCATCTGCATCTTAGACTTTGATTCCCAAGTGGCGTCTAGTCCCTTGTGATAATGCCACTGAACCTTTACTAACCCAACCTCTTTGTTTCGTAATTTCTTCACCTTGTAGTCAGTAATCTGTTCAGGGGTTTCTTAATAGCATAACTTTTCATCTACCTTAGTTTCAGGTAATGGTACTGCCACATCTGGACTTATTAGACACTTCCTCAAATTTGACACATGAAACGTTTCATGAATCCCACTTAATTCCAAAGGAAGTTGTAATTTGTAAGCCACTTCCCCAACCTTTCCAATAATAGGGAATGGTCCAACATATCTTGGACTTAATTTTCCTCTTTTTCCAAAAGGTACCACTCCTTTCAAAGGTGATACTTTTAACATCACTCTATCACCTTCTTGGAATTCAATCCGCCTTCGACGTTTATCTGCATAACTTCTTTGTCTATCTTGTGCTACTTTCATCCGTTCCCATATTACTCCAATTTTATCTGCAGTTTGTTGAACTAACTCAGGTTTAGCCAACTGTTTTTCACCTATTTCATTCCAACACAAAGGAGTTTGACATTTGCGTCCATACATAACCTCGAAAGGTGGTGCCTGAATACTCGAATGGTAACTATTGTTGTACGCAATTTCCACCAAAGCCAAATGTCTATCCCATGATCCTCCAAAATCAATTACACATGCTCTAAGCATATCTTCTAAAGTTTGGATAGTTCGTTCACTCTGCCCATCAGTCTGAGGGTGATAAGCTGTACTTAGCTTAATTTGCGAACCCATTTCTCTTTGGAAGCTCTTCCAAAACATAAAAGTGAACGGACTATATCTATCAGAAACAATTGATAGAGGAACACCATGTCGTGTTACTACCTCATCAATGTATAATTTTGCTAATCTCTCCATCGAATATGACTCTTTCATAGGTAAGAAGTGTGCAGATTTGGATAGCCGATCTACTATCATCCATATAGCATCATAACCTTTTGATGTTCTCGGTAATTTGGTTATGAAATCCATAGTGATATGATCCCACTTCCAAACYGGAATTTCTAAAGATTGCAACTTACCATAAGGGCGCTGGTGTTCAATCTTTACCTGAAGACATGTCGGACATTGCTTAACATGTTTAGCAATATCTTTCTTCATATTTGGCCACCAATA
>NC_037529.1:17194596-17207448 GCF_001531365.2 Cynara cardunculus var. scolymus
GTGCAACGGGTGCTGCTCCAGGAAGTAGTTCTATTTGAAACTCAATTGTTCGATCTAGAGGTAAGCTTATCAAGTCTTCTGGAAATACCTCAGGAAATTCCTTCACAACTGGAATATCTTTCATCTTTTCTTTCTCTTTCTTCATATCTATAGTATATGCAAGAAAACTAACACATCCCTTTTGTACATACTTTCGAGCCTTCAAGACTGAAATAAAACTAGAGTAACATTCCCGTCGATCTCCGTAAATCACAACCTTTCCTTTTTCTGGTAAGTCTATATGGATCATCTTCTCATCACAGACTATGTTAGCTTGATWTTTAGCTAACCAATCCATGCCTATAATTATATCAAATTCCCTTAGAGGCAAAGGAAATAGTTGTATAGGCACCTCACACTCTTCTATACTTATAAAACATTCATCTATCATTTTCTTAATTGAAACTTCACTATCATTTGCTGTTTTCACAATCAAATCTTCACTCAACGTTTTAGATTCTAAATGTGCGCAGTTAACAAACGACGGTGACACAAAAGAACGATTTGCACCTGAGTCAAATAAAACTTTGGCACATAGTGAATTAACAAGGAATGTACCTGTTACCACTTCAGGATGCTCTTCAGCCTCACCTCTCGTCATCTGAAAGGTTCTCCCTTTTGCATTAGACTCTGCCTGTCTTATCCCTCCCCGTCCACTTGGATTAACACGATTATCCATTTRCCMACGACCTGTTGGCACATACCCAGATCCTCGACCCCCAGAATATCCAGATCCCCGACCTCCAGCAAAACCAAACCCTCGACTCTTTGCTTGCTGACAATCAGCATTTACATGTTGAGATGAATTACAAGTAAAATACCTTCGCGTCATCCGTCAGTCTCGAGCTATATGTCATGGTTCCTGACATTTAAAGCATACTCAAAATTCTGTATTGCAATTTCCCTGATGTATCTTATGACATCGGGTACACGCCCTATCAGTAAATCTTGAGACTAGTCTATTCAAAATTTTCATAAACCTCGATCTACGAAAATCAGTTACTATAGCTTCCCCCTTTCTTTTCTCTCCAACCTTTTCTTGTGGTTGTCGGTTAATGTCTTATTCTAGTATTTCAGCAGCATCAACTGCCGCTTGAAATGTTGTCGAATTCCTAGATATCACATATTTTCGAAGATTCGACTCTAACCCCCAGATATACTTTCTCACTTTACTGTTTTCAGATATAATATAGGCTTCAGCAAACCTAGATTGTTCCATGAAAACTTCTGTATACTGGCAGACTGACAGGTTTCCTTGCTCAAGACGAAGGAAATCATCTTCCAACTTTCTTACTGCAGCTTCAGGACAATACTGCATTTTAAACTTAACCACAAATTCTTCCCACAACATTATTTTTAGAATATTCGGATCTGAACTTGATAAAACTTCCACCAGTATAAAGCACTTGATCTCAAACGAGATACAACAAACATAACTTTGTCCTCTTCTGCACTTTTACTAATTTGCAGACTCAGCTCTATCTCCTTAAGCCAATACATAGCTTTAACAGGATCACGCTCACCAGAAAACTTGGGAGGTTTATAAGCAAGAAACATTTTGATATCTCCTCCTTTTTGTACTGAGGATGAAGTAAGGGTTACAGATGTACCAGTTACCGGTGTACTAGCTCCGGCTTCCTCCTGATAATCAGGATTTCTTACCACTTCTGGATTATTTTGGGTTGTACGCCCCAACAAATTCACCAAACTTTCTTGGAACTTTCCCAACTCTGTTGTCAACATTTCTTGGTAATAAATCTGGGATCAGGAACATTGTGTCCACCCCTTGCCCTTCCTCTCCCATGACCAGACATTGAACTTTCTTGAGCCGACAGTTCCTGTTCTTGTCTAGTACCTCTACCTCTTCCTCGACCCCTGCTGCGGCTTCGCGTTTCTATCGTCATCATATTTTCCGGGTACTTTCCTTGTGTTACGTTTCTTCTTCCCCGACCTCTTCCATAACCAGTAGAGGTTCTTTCTGATTGATTGGGATTATCTGCCATTTCTCAGTATATAACTTTTTCAGTCACATTTAAACACACATAATTATTCTCATAATCATAACATAATAACACATTTATCCTCATGTCTATCCATAACTCAGATTATATCAGTCATATATAATCTATCTTTCTCATAATAGGTTCAGCTATAACATATTCTCATGTTCATAGACCCAGTGAAACCAATTATCATAACTTCCGCACATCTAGTTTAAGTCTAAGTATTTTGCAAATACCCAGATCCCTTAAACTAAGGGTCTGATACCAATTGTAACAACCCACATATTCTATATACCAATAATCCACATACATATACTCATAAAACTAAAAATAGTATTGTTACAAAACACGAACTAACAAAAACTTTCTTTAATAATTCTAAGAGTAAACAAATGTCATCAACACTAAACTTTTCCCTTTCCTTTATCCTGCGAGGTATGATGACCTGCAAAACCGGTTAGTCCAACAACTGAGCGTTAGACCTAAAAGGTCTAGTGAGTGTATAAATCTCAAACAAATAACACACTTTCTAAACATTCGGTTCAGAATCAAACCTGTTCAGATACATATACTTATTTATTTCTCTCGCGGTTACACCGCCAATACATTTCTCTCGCGGTTACACCTCCATTTCATCTATCTCGCAGTTTCACCGCCATTTCATCTCTCTCGCGGTTACACCGCCATTAAATCTCTCTCGCGATTACACCGCCATTACATCTCTCTCCTTAAAATATATCAAAAATTCTAACACATTATCTGGATTTGAAGTCCGGTCAACCTTGTCCAGATATGAAGTCCGGACAAACATTTAGAATATCAAGAGGGTTACATCGACCATGCCTTGAGCGGTTTAAAAACATATTCGTTCAACACTTAAGCGATTTAAGAAAATATCAGGACAACACTTGGGCGGTTTATAAATAAACCGGTCAACACTTGGACGATTTAAGGAGATATCCGGTCACCTCTTGACTGATTTAGATGAGATCCGGTCACCTCTTGACCGGTTTAAGGAGAACTACGGACACTCTTTGTCCGGTTTAAGGACTTAACCAAATATTTATGAAATGCAGTTCATAAATAGCATATTCTAGCAGTAAAAGAAGTAATAATCAATACTTTAAAGCAATATACACTCACTTTAAAGCCAAATGTCCTTGTTTTTGAATCTTTTCCTTCCTCAGCCAAATCCGGACGTCAAGTAAAATTTTTCCTTAATATCAAGAGTGTGTAAAACTTTCTTTCTAAAACCTCATTTACTATTTATAGTAAATGGAATTGTGGGAGCTGGCATTCAGCTGACTTCCCTTCTCCTAACAACTATATAATAAAATAAGTACACCCCCACACACACTCTTACACACACACACATATATATATATATATATTCCAAAATCTCAAATTAAAACTTGTAACCCGAATATTACAGTAAATCTGGTTTGAACCTACTCTAACATAACTAAAGCATTAAGATTCACATGAACTGCAGAAAAGTTTTTGACCCAATTAGCACTCTTTCTACCTAATCTGGTGTGTCTGGTTGTTGCACCAAGGCTCCTTTTTGAAAGTTCGGATAATAGGAATAATATTGTTTTGAAAGCTTGAACAAATTGTTTTGTATTAATTATAGTTACAATAAATAATATCATAGATGGAGCAGAAGCAGATTCATAGTGGGTATGTGATCGATTGCCTCTCTATCTCTCTCTCTCTCTCTATCTCTCTCTCTCTCTCTCCCCCCCTTCCTCCCTCCCCCCGTCAATCCTTACTTTTTCTCCATCTTTGGCTTTCTCCAGGTAAGGCACTACCAAACAAGACAACATTTCCGGCGGCTATATCCGCCTGAAATCTTTCTTTCCGGCGGATATAGCCACCAGAAAAGTTGGCGCCGGTGATTAATTTCTCGGCGGATTTTTCTTTTTCTGGAGGATTATGGCAGCCGAAAAATTTCCACCGATTTATTTAAAAAATCTTGATTAAATTAAGAAAATATTTAAGTTTTTTAAAATGATTATTTTTATTCCTTAAATATTCTACTTATTTCCGACGGATATATCCGTCAATAGTCCGCTAGAAATATATCCAACTGTGTGTAGCTCCAAGTCAAGACACAATTGGAATCCTGGTTGTACCCAAACCCAAATAGACGACCTTTCTTGCTTCCCCCAACCGCCTGCTCTCATAACACTTTGTCAACTAAGGGATAAGTGGAGGGATCATCACCGTATTTTTGGGTGGGACCCGTTGAATAGTCATCCTATATATGGTTTAAAGAAGATTACAAGTCAATTTTGACAGCATGACGGCTGTAAATGAGACGTTTTCAGACAAAACAACAGTGATACATACGAAAATTGTAGCAAAAAAAATCCTAACGTTTGCCCAACAAATGGCAACCCAAACTAAATATTGATATGTAAGAAATTTCCAACTTAAACAATCCTACTATTAGCCCAACAAATGGCAACCCAAACTAGATTTTAATTTAAACGACTCGAACGTTTGCCCAACCTAGATAGATAGTTACATATCCAATTATAAACATTAAAATAGATAAATATACTTACCATGACTTGGCTACACTTAGAGGTCACGTACCCCCCAGAATCCGTAGATGCGACATCTCCACTCGACATCTTCTTATGCGTATAATCGAACAATTCCACAACGGTCAGTGGCACACCATCTTTTGCTCGTGTCTACAAAGGTCAAATAATACGAACATGTGTTAATTATAATATATTATAGAGGTGTTCAAAAAATCCGTTGGACCGCTCAAACCGGCCGAACCAAGTCAAACCAGACCGTTTTTGGCTGTTTGAGCGGTCTGGCGGTCCGGTCTGGTTTGGAAAATAGCAAAATCGGGCGGTCCGGTCTGGTTTGTGGTTTGGAACCTTTTTTGGGCGGTTTGGACCAAACCGACCGCCAAATACATACATACATATATATACATATATATATATACATACATATATATACATATATATACATACATATATATACATATATATATATATATACATATATACACACATATATATATATATACATATATATATATCTATTTTAATATTAGCAAACCAAACTTTTTTAACTTATTATGACCTAAATATATCCCTATGCCTAGCATCTAACATAATCAAAATCGACGACTAAAATCATTAAACCATTGAACATATCGACACATTTGCTATTGACGGTCTCCAAATTTTGAAATCCTTAAAAACTCCATCAATCTATTGACCTTTTTAATCCATGGTTTGATTTCGGCGCACATCATCAAGACATCAACCAAGTGATTCAATCAACTTAGATTTGGTTTCYATTYTGTTYGGTCAAGAACTCAAGACTCAAGAATTGAACCATTGAAGGTTGTGAAGTCGTGAATTTTGTTATTCAATACTCACAGTAGAGTTGTAACTTTGTTAATTTGTTTGTTTTCTAATATGTTATATATATATTTGTTGTACTTTGGATTGCTTCGACTTTGTATTCAAGAGCTGCTTAATTATTACATTTATTTGTTTAGATATTTTGTTTTGTTAAAATGGATATTTAATCTAAAATTCTAAATTATATATGTTTTTTAAGTTTAATAATTAAAGTTCATTAAAGGCCCAAACCGCCTAAACCGGTCAGAACAGACTGCCTTTTCGTGGTCTGGTATGACCGGTCTGGGCACTTGATGTCAAACCGCTTGGTTTGAAAATTTTATAAACCGCCATTATGGTTTAGTTTGTGGTTTGAGGGGTTAAACTGCCCAAACCGGACCGTGAACACCCCTAATATATTAAAAATCAAGCTACTAAAAAGTAATGGGTTTTAGGTCCTACCAGACGAGCACCATACTCCGAAAATGGGATCGATCCACCGATGTGTAGCGCTACTTGGCTATCACGGTTCCCACGTGCCACACCGGAAACGATCCTTTAAAGCCTAATACGATTCATTAATGCCCCATATGATCCATTAAAGCCCAATAGAACTATTAAAGCCCAACTAACATCCATTAAAGCCCAACTAACATCCATTAAAGCCCAATACGATCCATTAAAGCCGGATATGCTCCATTAAAGCCAATACGATCGATTAAAGCCCCATACGATCCATTAAAGCCCAATATGATCCATTAAAACCCAATATGATCTGTTAATACCCAATACGATCTGTTAATGCCCAATAGAACCGTTAAAGCTCAATACGATCCATTAAAGCCTAATATGATCCACTAAAGCCCAACTAACATCTACTGAAGCCCAATAAAACCGTTAAAGCCAAATACGATCTTTTAAAACCCAATACGATCCATAAAAAAAAGTTTGAAAAAAGGGAAAAAAATCAAAATACTGCCAGAAATCCGCCAGAAATCATTAAGTTTTTTTTTTTTTTAAATCTTGAATAATTATTACCGGCGGATTACCGGCGGCCCTCCGTAATCTGCCGGAAATTGGGCAGATTATTTAAAAAATAAATTTTATTTTTAATTACTTCCTGACGGAAGTTAATTTTAAAAAATTAATCAAAAATCCGTCGGAATTCCACCGGTAAATTATTGTAATTAGAGTTAAAACTATTGTAAAATAATTAATTATATAATCCGCCGGAAATCTGAATGAAATATTATCAGAATAGTTTTACTGGCGGATTTTTCCGGCGGAAGTCAACAAAAGTTGCCTTTTTTGTTGTCCGACAATATTCCGGTGGATTTTTTCCGCTAGTTTTCTAGTAGTGAGGTGTTTCTCATAAGACATAGCAACAAGATATTGAACTAAGATGGTTTTGTGTTTGCTTTTGGGATCCGTATTTCGGTTTCCTTCATGGGTTGTTGGGATAGTATTTGGTACTTTTTAAGTTTACTGGGATCAACTAAGGAGTCATTTACCAAACCCTTACTCAGTAAGTACCTACCAGCAAGATCACTACCATCACTTCCCTTATCGGGTAATATTTTCGGCCATCAAAACGGATTTATGGTAAACGTTTTTTTACCCGACAACACTACTTACTGGGTAAGAGACATTTCACTTACATACCGGGTAAGATTATTGGTCCTTGTTATGCATTTTACCGGGTAAGATTCTTGGTCATTGCAATGCTCATTCGAAAGTAAGTTACACAATAAACTTACCCGGTAAGTGTTTGTTAAACGGGCCGTAAGAATACTCTAGGTCAATTATGTACAACTACATGGTCCTATAAACCTTTTCCCAAAGGTTTAAGATTGTTGTCTAGGCATGGTGTCCCTTAAGTTATATACCTTTGGACTTGCAAATGGAGAACATGGTTGCAATTGACATGTCTCATAGTAATCTGCAACAACTTTTTGAAAGATCCCAAGGTAATATATATATATACTAGTTGTGTATCCGCGCAATGCGGCGGGAGCCGTGAATTTTAACGATTTTAAAATTTCATTGATTTTATCATAAAAGATTTAATGATAATATAAGTTGCACTTGGTCTTTACATATTAATACAATTTGAATAAATAAGAGTTATGGTTCCAATTGTAGTATATTGATGAAAAAATTGTATGACAATTTAAAATCCAACATATTAAAACGACTCCACAAATGTGTTCGATTTACACCAAGAGCAAATAATCAAGAGATCGAGAGCGAGAGTTCTAGAGCAATTGAATGTGAGATTAATGAGAGAAGACATAAAGGTATGGGGAGAAGACATAGAGGTATTGGGGGATGGGGAGAAGACATAGAGGTATGAAAGGATGAAGGCATGAGTGAAAGGTGTCAAAAATATTTTGGAAACATGAAAAGAAAAGGTAATAATATGCATTGATAACTTGTATTATATGTTATTTTAATTGTTAATTAAGAGATTTTAAGACTGAATGCATAAAGTAGCAGTACTTAATGCATTTTGAGTTGTTTTTAAGACTTTATGCATAAATGTATAGTACTTTGCGCATTAAAAATTGTTTTTAAGACTTTTGATAAATCTAGTTGTGTGCCCGCGCAATGCGGCGGGATGTTAAATTTGAATAAATGTAACTGAACATATTGATTACGATCTATGAAAATTACYAACTGCATTCGAATTTGTCAGTCCATGAGCTTAATTTGTTGATCATCCAAGCAAAAGCTAAGGCGAATGAAAAATTCTTTTATGTTGAGTTTGAATTGAAACATGCTATAATCAGATGAAAATAGATATGTTTTTACCAAAAATATATTTTTGACAAGTTTTGCTTGTTTCAATTCAATCAATGATCCAAATTCTAAAACAAATACTACAAAGTGTGTGAAATTGGTTTCACAGGAGTCTGGATCACGCTCAAAAACTACTCTTGTACTACTTGTATGTGCTTGAGTGTCACCATGAGCATCTTCCTTCTCTGCATATGTCCTCTTCTCAATCCATGTTTCCTTTTCTATCTCGTCTGGACCGCACCAAGATGACCATTTGCTGTTACGTCGTGCCTCGTGCCCAACAATGCGGTTACCAACATCAAGCCACCTATCAGAGGGAGGTGCTCTATTATCAAGCATATCTCTACCCACATCAACACGGTGATCAGTTTTCTTGCGCTCTCTTCTACCAAGTAAGCCTGTTTCTCTTTCTTCTTCACGCCAACGGCGACCACTTTCTACTTCAATTCCAGTTTTCCTCCAATCTTTCTTGTCCTCAGATCCATCTGAACGCCAAGCCTCCTTCAAATTGGAATCAGAAGAACTTCCAAGAGAGAAGGAACTTGGTGCACGCATTTCCTATATTCATAGTAACAGAGAATATAAACTTTCTCATCCGTGTTCCAAAACACAGCAGTGATGAAAAAAAATACTTATGGTGTTTGCTGCAATATAACCATAATTAATATCAAGGGAGCTGCTAATGATAACATAAAAAAGTAAAAGAAAAATTGGGAGACAATTCTAGAGGAATTGAAGGCCCTCCCCCCTCTGGCCGTCTCCCACTAAAATATTCCAAAAAAAGAAGGACGCTACCATTTTATTTCATTGTTTGCTATGGTGCATGATTGCATGTATCCGCCTCTGCTGGGAAGCCCATGAAAGCAATCCAAAATCATTTCACATGTCTAGCAAAATGTAACCATCAGACATTACCATTGTAAATCGAAGTTATGACGTTTATGATCATTATGAACTTCAAGTTTTATAACAGTTGACCGACCAGAGATTTGAAAGAGAATTGCACGATTAACATATTTCCAAACACACATCAATTGTTATTCTTTGATTGTTTAATAATGATTTTCACTTAATGCAACTCATGATCAACAAAAAGAAACCCAAAATTCATGTTTAAACAAAACGGAGATATAATCATCTATAATAATATAAATCGACACATACAGAGTACGATGAGATACCACTTGAAACATCCGTATGTAGACATGACCTGTAAGAAATGTCTTATGATTATAATAAATACATATTAAGTGTAGTTGTAAAAAATGTGTAATAATAAATACTCGTTTATACCTTATTAATCCCGTACAACTTCTTATCCCATAATCGATCTTTAGGACCTCCAAATGATTCAAGGAAAAACCTTTCTGCTCATATGGCTAATAAAGAAGTTTTCAATCAATACTGTACACAAACGGCCAGCAAAACCAAGTAAACATATTCTCCATTGAACTCAAAGTGTTCACCTTCAAATCTAAATGACGTAGTTGACAAACATGACATCATCTCCATAACCGATAAGAACTTAATTTGAATATTGTTGAATACAACATACTTGAGTAAAGAATGGAAAAAACACTGCAGTTGTAACTGATAAAAGTATAAACAAACTGTCTTGAAGTTTAAGTGATAAATTGAAAATATGTTCAACCAAATCTATCCTAACTGAATAATTTAACTAAAAACGATATTCAGGAAGCTCAACTGCTGGAAGAGAATGCATTAACAGAACAAAGCAACAACATATGTAAGCACCATCATTTAAACAAGTTGAGATCTTAATACTTAGGGAGACAACTGATGAGCTAGTTGTCAATCTGTCATTTACGACAGATTAGTTGCAAGTGTCACTGATGCAGTGACTTAAGAAATGTATGGATGCATTCTACCAAAATCATATTGCAAAGAACTATATCTACCGTACAGTCACATATTGAAGCGAATTTCATGTCGTTAAAAACCTATTGTGTGTTATATAGATGATAAACTATTTGTTGTTACATTCGGCATACCTATATTACTTTAACATGTTAGCCTGTGATCCTTACTTTCTTGGGTGTGAAGCTCTGTCTTTTCTAGCTCAACTTAAATGGTCAAACTTCGTTATATAACTACACTCTTTAATAATTAACCCACATACAGTTTGCTGTCATTCTTTCAGGAACCCCAACTTCTAATTAGTGGTGCATAAAACTGTGGCACATCCCAGACATGTGTGAGTACATGAAGGCACGCACACACACATACATATATGTATATATATATATATATATATGTTGAGAGAGAGAGAGAGAGAGATGGGGGAGGGAGGAAGAGCAAGCTAGCAAAACCCATTTGCATCAATAATAAACCATTGTTAGTCCTTGTTAATTAAAGTATCTTAAAATGCAAAAAGATGACAATCTTTGAATTTTGATTACAAAAAATTGTTTGCTGGTAGTGGTTTTAAACTCCATCTAACCTCCAACATATTCAAAGCTCTCATATCCTCTAAATTGATAAATATAAAAAAGCAAGAGCAAGCTAGCAACATGCCAAGGCAGTACAAAATTTTGAGCAAACGACATTAGCCAGTGTTCAAGAAAGAACCTATCTTTGACGTTCTCGGGCTCCACTTAACTACTCCCAAATAAGGGCCAAGATCTATATTCAAGGCTAATCTCATTTTTCACCAAAAGGTATCTGGTTCTCAAAGAGATATGCTTTAAAGATTAAGGTGCTAAAAGCTACAGAAAACCAATAGGTATCAGAAGTGTGTACGCAATTAATGTCAATAAAAGCATTGCCCCAAAAATTTCAAGAATTCCCCCAAGCAAACTTATGAACTTGATCTTTTAAAAACATCCTTACACTAACTCAATTTAACCCCAGTTATTCCCTAGGTAGGGAGCAAATGTTGCACCTAGTCATACTCCATAATCAACATACAACACCATTCAACAGTCTTGTGTGTCCATCCTTAGCTACTTACAGCAACCCATAGGCGCATACATTTAAGAAAATAAATAAGCAGGTGTAATTTATCAATCCATTAGCATATAAAAGTTGGATATAGTGAAACAAAATCAAATTATTCATAAACATCCAAACATAAGTAATAAGAGTCAACTTCGAACTCACAATTAATAAAAAGACATAAAAAGTTGTAATGGTAACAAATCAAAGTACCATTCAAGACTGTTACTGACCGAAATTATTCAAGAAGAAACCCAAATCACCTAGAAAACAAATACGCCTAGAAAACACGAATTTAGGGATGTAATATGTACTTACCGATTGCAAAAGCAAGAGATACAGTGAAGATCAAAATGGATAAAACCCAAATTGTATTCGATACTGAAATCAAAATGGAACAAGCCAATTAGTTCACTATTACACAAACTTAAACAACAAATGATCTCGTATAGAACAAAGCAAACAAAATTTAATGATTATATACCTAAAATTTGAAACAAATGGTACTCGATTGAAGGGTAAATAGACGAACCTCGAAAAATATGGATCAAATATATATATATGCATCTCTAAATTCTGTTGGAACCGATATCATCTCAAAATCTGTTGAAATCGATATCTCTTGAAACCGATATCATCTCAATTCGATTTCATTCTCATCTTCTATATTCGAACGGGTTTAGGGATATAGATGGATAAGAGAGTCGATTTCATCAAAATCTGTTGGAAGTTGGAACCGATATATCTCAATTCGATTTCATCCCCATCGTTTTGATTCGAACGGGATTCGATTTCATCCTCATCGTTTTGATTTGAACGGGGTTAGGAGCAATTCGATTTCATGGGCTTAAGAGCGCTTTAATAAGTTATACCTTGGGTAATAAAAATTGTAAAATTGAAATTTAAGAAATTTGGCATTAATTGGTAGTACCATATGCTTAAAAGGTTGTTTTTAAAAGTTTTAGTCAAATGGTTTTATAAGATAGTATAAATAATAATTAAGTATTCTGTTAGAATTTAATGATTATACTAATTATATTTTAAATTTTTTATATTTAAAATGAGATATTTATCCTGTATTTGATTGTGTTTATCTACAGTTAGTTACACGAATTCAGATATGGGATGAAATCGGATATGGATGAAATCGTTTAGGGATGGACGGGTTTAAGAGTTTTTAAGAGTTTTAAAAGTTTTAGCCAAATGCTTTATAAGATAATATAAATATATATACATATTTTCAGAGCTTTTGTTTAATATTCTTTTAATTTGTCAGTGATATCTTTGTGATGCTAACATGCTTCCTTGGTTTGTCCCAAATCAAGAGTTGCTTCTATCATTGAAGATTCTAAATTTCAGTTTTTCCATGTTTGTTTTCAAACGGTTGTATCCATAATCTATTGGTGTCAGCAGAGATGCTTTAGCAACAAGCACAAATTGTAGGGTATTTGACTTGTAAGTAGTCATCATTAAACATATGAGCAAGGGGGTAAAATACGAGGAGACTAATGACATCCCTACTTCTTATCAATAGCATCTCTATTCTTTTATATAATGATGTTTTTTTTGTTTACTTTTTGTATTTTTGTCTTTTTGTTGTTTTTATTCTTTTTTATACTAATTTTCTTTTACTCAATTTATTTAATTGTAAATATATTACTATTATAAATATTATTTATTAT
>NC_037529.1:17207580-17209713 GCF_001531365.2 Cynara cardunculus var. scolymus
TTTTAATAGTTATTTATTAAAAAAACAACCTTTTTTATATTACCAAACTACATATAAATTCGATATAATAATAATATTATCAAATCTTTATGTATTATAAAAAAATAACTTTTTTATATTACCATGATATGTAGCATTTTTCGGTTGAAATGATCCAAGTAACCAATTTTTAAAGGTTCGACGATTTATTTATTAAAAAGTATATGTAAGAATGATTTTTTTGTAAATAACTGACTCAGTGAGTTGCACGATATTAACTCTTTTATTTTATTTTCTTTACAATCTTTTAATTATATCATTTTAAAAATATTAAAATAACCCAAGAATTTTAAATTACTACTTTATGTAAAAGTGATAACATTTTTTAAGTCATTTTATAAAAATAACTTTTAAATTATATAATTTTAAAAATATTAAAATAATTTAAGTAATCAGTTTTCTAAAAAAACTCAATCATTTAACTATTAAAAAAAATGCAACAACTTAATCAATCAACATAAAAAGAGTTCAACAACTTATGCAATCGAAAAAGGCTCAATAACTTAATAATTCAAAATGGAACAATTTATTTTATTTTCTGAACTTTTTTCTTAATTTAAATTCAATACAAATGATTTATATAAATATCTAATCAATTAAAATAATTAATTAATTATAAAAATTGAAGGTATTGACCATGGACGGATGTAGTTAGGACTGGTTGGGGTCCTGGGACCCCAACAAAAACTATTATACAAAGCCCAAATTTTTTTTACTTATAATTTTTAATTGAGTACAATTGGGCCCCCCAACATCATGATGTAAGAGGCCTCCTTCACTCTATTCACTTCACCAGTTCACCGTTCACGCCTTCACGCCTAACTCCTAAGTTTCTAAATCGGTATCCTAACCTTGACGGACGACAGACGAGGGGGACAGAGGAACGAACGACAGACACAAACGAGACTCGCGAGAGTAGAGATTGACGAAGACGACAGACGAGGAACGAGGAACGACAGTTCACGGCTTCATCGCTGCCTGCTTCTTCGCCTCGGTTCTTCCTTTCGGCAGTTCACTGGAGTGGAGTCACTGGACTGATTCGACTCAAGCAAAGGCTCAAAGCAACTCTAATAATTTGGGTAAAGATTCTAATTTCCAAATTACTTCTTTGATTTTCTTGTTTGCTTGCTAATTGCTTATTGGTGATTTGGTGGTAAATGCTTTTAGGTTAGGTACTTAGATTAATTTTGTAGGCAATTTTGTAGGCAAATCAAATGGATATGTCAAATGATAGTTTAATTTTGTAGGCAAATCAAATGGAAATGTCAAATGATATGTTAATTTTGTAGGCAATTTTGTAGGCAAATCAAATGGAAATGTCAAATGTTAGGTTAATTTTGTAGGCAAATCAAATGGAAATGTCAAATGTTAGGTTAATTTTGTAGGCAAATGGAAATATTATTAAACCATTGATTTTTATCTTGTTATTGTTATTGGTAGGAAAAAAAATTGTAACATCCCATTCTAACAGGTTAGATAAATATTTMGTTGTTTGAAAGTTTGGGGTAGAATTGTTTTATAGTGTTAATCTAGGGGGTTATAATGTCCATCCCTTAATTTAGTATTAATATATATAGGGGTTTTAAAGAAAAGAAAAAAAAAAGAGAAGGTTTTGAAGAAGAAGTCGGGAGAAGGAAGAAAATGGCGATGGAAGACATCTAGGGCTTCAAACTTGTTTCCTTCTCATCTAATCGACAAATTAAGGTAAGTTCTCTATGTTTTAGTTTGATTTCTTGACATATTTGATGTTTAGGTTAGTATTAGATTCAATTTTTGGGTTTTTAGGGCTCAAAATCGAGTTTTAGTCGGCTGTCATGAGAGGACAGCCGTGTATATGTGTAATTTCTGTGGAAGACCCGGTTTTATGATGTACATTAAGCCCCAATTGAGTCCAAAGGTGTTATATCTTTACTTTGTTGCATTGGAACCTAAAATCCTTCAAGGATTGGAACAAAGTGGGTGTTATACATCTTGATAGTAGAAGTATTTTGTTGGGTAAGTTTACTTCATGTTTAGGATAGTTTTGAGTTCACCTAAGGTGTTCAATCATGAGTGGAAGTTGAGAAATTATTATCTTTGACAATCTTTAAAAGT
>NC_037529.1:17209813-17211290 GCF_001531365.2 Cynara cardunculus var. scolymus
AGTGTATAATCTCATACAACAATATATATATTCCAAACATTCAGTTTAGAATAAAACCTATTCCGAAACATAAGTATATTTATGTTTCTCGCGGATTATACCGCCATCTCATTCTCATATCTCTTTCTCACTCGCGGTTACACCGCCATTATATCACTCTCGTGGTTACACCGCCATCACACTCACGGTTACACCGCCCATTATATCACTCTTGCGGTTACACCGCCATCATATCACTCGGAGTTACACTGCCCATAATATTACTTTCGCAGTTTACACTGTTCATATCACTCTCGTGGTTACACCGCCATCTCACTCGCAGTTATACTGCCCATAATATCACTTTCGCAGTTTACACTGCTCATACCACTCTCACGGTTACACCGCCCATTTCACTGCTCATATCACTCTTGCAGTTTACACTGCTCATATCATTTCAAAATCATTTCTCAAAAACATTCTCATTTTATCCAGATATGAAGTCCGGTCAGACTTGTCCGGATTAGAAGTCCGGACAAAACACTTTGAAAATAAACCAACTCCCTTGTCCGGTTTAGCAATCCGGTCATTATAAACACTTGAAAATATAATCATCTTTGGCCGGTTTAGAAATCCGGACACCACTTCACTTTCTTTGTCATCCGGTTTAGATTAAACCGGACAATACACAATTCAACCTTTGACCGGTTTAAAACAATCCGGTCAATACACCGCACAACCCTTGGCCGGTTTAGACGATATCCGGTCACCACTTATTCGGTTTAAAAGATATCCGAACAAAGCACAACCGGTTTAAGTATCCGGATTACAATCCGGACACCTCTTAGCCGGATTACTCAAGAATCAGCATAAAATGCAACCAAACTCACAGTAACCAGTTCCAAATGCTTATCAAAGTGTATGTAAGCAATTCATATCTAAAGCTCTTAATACACTCACCTTTATAAGCTTGAGAATCAAAACCTTTCTGAGACCTTTTTCCTCTTCCTGTGCAGATTCTTCAAATATACTTGAGAGAAAATTCTAAATATGGAAAGTGTGTTGTGTGTGTTTTCTCTTCACAAAAAAACTTTATATACATATGCACCCACAAGGATTTAAGAGGCGGCTTAATAGCCGACCCCTCTCCCTTCTTTTCTTTAATCAATTACTCCCACACACACATATCATACATACATATATCATGTATATGTATATATTTATAAATAAATATACACATAACTAAAATAATAACCAGACTATTACACTAAAGGTAACCAGAGCCCTTCTGGTTCAATGCACATACTTGACATTTCTTATCAAGTATTTCTTTCTCCCACCCAGAACCTCTGGTTCCAAAGACCAGAGCCTCTGGTCCCCATCCATTGCTTTTGAATCTTACTTTCCCCTCCCCTTTTGAAACCAGAGCTCCTCTGGTCCTTGCTCACTAAAATCATTTATATGACTAAGTGTTTCCAAAGACCAGAGCCTCTGGTTC
>NC_037529.1:17214740-17215987 GCF_001531365.2 Cynara cardunculus var. scolymus
AGCCGACCACAGAAACGAAGAAGACACGATGACCAAGACCCCGATGAAGAACAGCGACTGCACATGCAACACAATCCGCTGTACCATAACCATCACCCACTCAACCACAACCCCCAACAAATCCCATCGAGTTGAGCTCTGCATCCGATGAAGAACCCACTACCCCTCCAACACAAACAAAACTCCTTCACCAACACCACGCCCAACTCAACCATTCATCATCTCCACATCACCAGAACCTACAAACCAACCTACTTCACCCACATTACCAGAACCCACAAACCAACCCACAAACCAACCTACTTCACCCACACAATTAGAGCCCACAACAACCCAACAACCAGAACCTATGACTACCCTTCCTTCATCACCCCAACAACCAAAAGAAACTCAAGAACCTGAAACCACCCAAACAATCAAAACACAACCCTTGGTGCAAGCGGATATTCCCTCTTCCATGGGGCATCCTCCACAGAGCCTAGTGGACGAAATAATTCAGAACATGGAGTCAATGAGGAGAAGACCTCAAGTGCCTACCAGGGAGCCAGTAATGATGGAAAATATCCATCAATATATGTGTCAAGATAGAGAAGAAAGCCTGTCAACCAATCCACCAATCCTATCACCAGAGTCGATGAATCTTTTGCATCATTGTTTCGTAAGACAGACTACTTAAGATCCTCGAGCTGTCTTTTCGAACGATGGTATAAGAAGAGTCTTAAACTTAATAGTCAAGTCCTTTGCCAACAGAGCTATTCGCTACATCGAGTTTAAAGTGGAAAGAGCTCATAGGGAAGTTAGCGTCTTCAACGAGAACGACCTTATCAACCTCAATCCATATGACTTGATAGAGTTATATGGTTACACGRCTCAGCGGCAAGATCATGGTATAAGATTCGGTATGGCTAACAGAGCTATTGTCAAAACAATGGAGTCCTTGGTAAACCTTAGAGACAAAAGCAAGTTTGAGATTGCTTTAAGGTTAGGCATTGAGAGATTGTCCTGCGGTCCACCAGATGAAGATTTCCAGGGCCTGGAGGAGATACGTTCTGCTTCAGACTTGACTCAACCTGAACTCAGACTTGTTTACAAGAATGAGCTTGGGGTTAAAAAGTTCTTTAGAATGTCTGAAKCCTTCAAGTATTCAACAGAAACACTTGAATGGTTTTAGAAAAACATTAGAGACAGACTGGGCAGAAGCCACGTGCCGAGGGAAGAGGGAAACCATCTCATTCAAGAAATCTCAA
>NC_037529.1:17216911-17259955 GCF_001531365.2 Cynara cardunculus var. scolymus
TCCTCTTAGTGTTTTACGTTTTATTATCAATAAAGTAAAACCTTTGAAGCTCAAATTGTTCTTTAATATTCATATATTAATTTTTAGTCTTCTTCATAAAATCATTATAATTTGGTTATTCATAACTAGATTATAAGTGTTATTGAGAGATCTGGGATCAACATTATATGTTTGAATCTTTCAAGTTTATTGAATTGATTCTCATATTTTGAAGTACTTTCGAGTTTTACAAATACTTTGAAGGTTGACTTTTTATGAACGCCATCTGGGTAGTGGCACATATTTAGTTTTATTGGTTTTCAGAACAACCCAATTAATGGGCACATTATTTGGGATGCCTTCTATGGCGGCTTTGTAGTCATGGCGTCCTGCAGGTGAACTCGATCCATAGGGTTAAGCCCAATAGTGGCTTACGTGAACCCACCTTGTGAACTAGGCCGATTTTATTGGCTCCAGGGTGGATGGATCGATCCTAGGATTACCCAACATGTGACCGTGGTTAAATTCACGGGGGACTCGGGCGTGTGCCCGCACGCCGGCCTGATAGTTTGTGTGACTTGGCCACCACATGAACATTACAGGAATTGACGGATTGTGTTTAAATGATGTTTTGAAATGAAAACTGTTAAACGTCTTTATTTCTATGAATTTCAGTTTAATTGATTTTTAAGTCTTTCGCTTTATTATCGATGTTACGTATTATTATTTCAAGTTTATATACAATCTGTTCACTAAGCCTTGTGCTCAACCGTGTTCTTGTTTTCTGACACGGCAGGTTCCAAGTGATACTGATAAGGGACGGGACTTGAGATCGAGCGTTTGACTTTTTGGAGTTGGTAAACTCGTTGGTAGATGTATAATATTCTAAACTTATAAATAGTTGATAGAATGTAATATTTTGAATTGTAAAGCATGTTTTAGAATTTAATCTACGTTTGGAGTTTATTAGTAGCTCTGCAATGTTTGTGTCTTAGAATTAAGTCTGTTAGTGACACCGCCCGTTCCGAACTGTGACAACTGTCAAATTTAAGCTTCTAGGTTAGCTCTTATTAAATTTATATTAGTGTTATTGAAGATAATTTATAAGATTAGGAGTTAGTCAGGTTAGTTTAGTTAAAATTTTTAAGAATTTTCGGCAGTTGCTTAGAAAGTCCGGTTCCGACYCGAAATTATCTGAAACGTCCTATACAGTACCAAATGCTCTAATTTATACCCAATATATATAAAACACTAAGTTTTAGTGTTTTAGATATAAAACGTTTTTATCTAAATAAATTTAGTCATCGGGGGCTTTTAAAGTAAAGAAAAATGTCAAAAATTGAGAAATTGGGCTTTTGTGCATTTTGGGTTTAGTTTTTATAAAACAAATATATATATAGAGGATGGGCTTGGGCTCCCATGGTTGGCCCCTCCCTCCTCCATCTCCTCACCCCACTTATAAATAAGTTTATTCTTTTCTTTACTTCTCATTTTTCCAATCAAATTCAAAGCTCTCCTCTCATTTTCCTCTTATCTCTATCTTTAAACCCAAGAACACATTGAAGCATCCTCACTCCACCCTCTCAATTCCAGCCGATTTCTCTTCTATCTTCTTGATCAAGACAAAGTTTTGAAGCTTCAATCCTCATAAGGTAATGCATGCATCTCCTTGTTACTCTTCTTTGCATATTTTGGGAAGAAAACCCTTTTTCTTGCATTTTTCATCATCCATTGCATGGGTTTCGAAAACTTTGAGTTTCAAGGTGAGATNTGGAAAGAGGAACAACCCTTGACACTACCAAGGTAGTTTCAGTGGAAGTCTTCACTGAGTCTGAAGAAGAGACTTTAGTGGTAGGGATTACAACGTCTGATACTGAAGACTTTTCAGCAGGAGTTGTCTTCGCTGAGCCTGAAGARGAGGCTTCAACGGTTTTCTTCACCATGACTGCAGGAGCAGCTTTTGTGGATAATTTCACCTTAGTTGATTTCTCAGCCTTGGTTACTTTCTTGCTCAAAGCTGGTGAACAAGCTTTGGCGGCAGAAGGACACTTACTGGCAATATGTGTTCTCTCACCACAGTGTTTACAYTTCCTAAAGCTAAGAGTTGCTTTAGGGCCAGGAAGTATTAGACTAGAAACCGGGACCAGCTCCAAGAATTCCTTTTTCATTAGTTCTAGGAGGAATCTTTGAGGAATTGGATTCCTTAGGTGAAAAGTTCACCTTGAGCTGTGACTTAGATTTCTGATGCGATTCAGATTTCTTAGTCCCTGAAGAAGAAGAAGTTTTACTATCTAAAGGAATAGACCTAGATCTATTAAACTTGTTAACTTCTTAGGACGGGATGCTGTGATAATGGATTTACCTTTGTCTTTGCACCCAGAACTCGAAGGAGTTCCTTCAAGATGACTCTCAGTAAAAGAAGAGGACTGAGAGGAAGAAGTGTTGGGAATAAATGAGACAAAGGTACCAAATTTGAGCATGGACCTGTCAATAACACGTTCTTCCTGATCATAGGAAAATCCTAGACCAGTGGGGATCTGAGCGTTAATGATCTCAGAGGCCTTGATGGAAGCTTTGCACCACCCTTCAATAGTAGCTTTCTCGGCCTTGAGTTTAGCGATTGCTCGCTCACGCTCAGCGACAGCCTTCTCACGTTCAACAGTGATGGCTTGATTTACAATAACCTGATCTTTAAGATTTTCCTCAACCGAAGTCAGTTCTTTGATCTTAGAATGACAAATCTTCAATTGCTCTTGAAGATCAATGTTAAGCATCTCAGCTTTTGATTTGCCATTGAGGGCATTGTAAAGGTCAACCGTCAGAGTATCTAGTGCAGAAAGACTAGAAGAAGAAGAAGGTTCATTCAGGAAGCATACCTGAGTAGAAGAAGAAGAATAAGATGGCTCAAAGGAGGTAGATGCTTCAGAAGATCCTTCATCAGCATCAATGGCTATCAAGCAGACGTAGGCTTTATCCTCTTCGTCAGAAGATGATTCATCAGATGATTCAGCCCAGTCATGCTCTTCAGCAATAAGGCCTTTAGTCTTTCGCTGGATGTTCTTCATCTTCTTGTATTTCTCCTTCAGTTTTAAATATTTATCATCTTTGATCCTGAAGGAGGAAGGAGCTTTAGAAGATGGCGTCGCAGTCTTCTTTGATCTGCATTCACCTGCAAAATGTCTGGGCCGGTGACAGTTGTAGCAGACAGCTGAAGCCTTGTCTATTCTTTCAGACTTTGGTTTCTCCCTGAGGGATAGCTGAGGAGACCTTCGAAAGTTGCTCTTACTGACAAACCTCCTAAAAGACTTAGTCAGGAGTGCCAGGGACTCATCAAAATCTGTTAAATCAGATTCTGGAATGTCCTTAGAAGAATCTATCTCCATGATGACCACGAGAGGTAGAGAATAAACAAAAAGGGTAGAAGAAGTTTCGAGTTTCATCACTGAGTGATATATCTCATCAGGAAGAGACATAGCTATTATAGACCGAGCACGCGTGTCTATAGCTATCTTCTTCTTGTTCTCATCGCTCCACTGATGTGGAAGCTTTGGAATCTGCCGTTCAAGAATCGCGGCAGTCGTAGCTGTTGCTGGAACAGCCGGAGCAATAGCAAATGGAATATATGGTCCATTTTCTATGTAATGTGGAATTTCATGATCCACACCTTCCAGAAAGAGGGACATTCGGTTCTTCCAGACTAAAGTTGTCACGGACAAACCGGGGCGGTTTGGCAAGAGAGCCATTATCTTATGTGTGTGTGTTTGCAATTTGTAAAGCCATTTGTAAGTAGTAAAGTTATCTTAAGAAGAGATAAATAAATATAGAAAAAAATAGCTAAACACAAGGAAAGAAAGAAAACACTGCTCTGATACCACTTGTTGGTCCCGTAAGGGTCTACAAGAAGAGAAACAGTTTGTAGAAGGGGGGGATGAATAYAAACACAATATTTTCAAATTTAAAATATATATTGATAGAGAAGATCAATACAGATTTTACAAGATTGTTTGCGGAAAGATAAGATAATAAAAATCTATCTAAACAATCTTTGGTTACACACAAAGCTTTAGCAATTACAAGAGAAGAAGTTGCTAAAAGAAATATCCTTTACTTAAGCTAGAAGATGCTTGAAGTAAGAATTAGGTTAGAGAGAGAGATGCGCGCTCTCTGCATGGAGAAGAAACACTTATATTTATACCTAGTGTAAGGTAGGTTTAAAGTGCGTGTCAAGCCTTAAGAGGAAGGCTTGTCCTTTGCTACAGTGAATAGTACAGAAGCACTATTTCTGAGCAGATATCCTTACCTAAAGTTGGTGGACAAAGAGTCGACTAGTCGACTCCGTACCGTACTAACTTTTGTAAGGGTATGGGTTTTGTCCTTTATGTGCATAAGGACAAGACAACAACAATCGTGCTAAGCAAGCTTCCTTTGATCGCTGAATGCTGGAATGACTTGAAGGTCTCATCATCATTCGCTGAAGCTTGAGCAGTCTTCACACATATGTAGGCAGGCTTGTAATCACTGAAAACCGCTTCAGATCACGTACTCGCCGGTCTCTAATCTTCAGTTTCAGTCTTCGACGTTTGCTGAAGGTTCTTTGGTGTGAGTGTTATCTTCTTGAAGTATTGCTGTCTTTGATAGATTTACAATGCAAGTTCTTCAGCGATCACTGAACATACTCAGTGAAGATCGCTGGAACTGAAAATACAGAAACATAAATACAACGTGTAAGAGAAAATGGATTATCATCAAATCATTGAGAGAGAGGATCAACAATTTCTTGTCTCTTTCTTTTCGATTTCTTCTTCTTTTTCTTGATTTATAATATCCCAGATTTGGTCCTTCCTTATTGTACAGTTTCATAAATCTGCAAAGAAAAGGAAAGGGGTTCTTGGCGACGCTCACGAGTTCAAACTAGCAGCCGACTCTCAAGCAACATAATCGATTTTCTTTTCTGTTTCTGCAAGTTCTACTCATTTTCTTCATCTTATTGTTTATAATGTTCTCGGTTTTTTTCTCTATTCTCTTTGAGTATGGGTGTTATGTTTCCACTTTTGTATCACAAACTCATCTACATTCCATTTGTTGTAGAGGTTTCTGCAAATGGGTTGATTTTCTTTTTCTATTTTGTATTATGTGATGGAGGGAGCATAATAAACTAGTTAAATCCATATAAAAATGACAGAAACCCATAATAATTAAATACATTGAGAAATTTGTTACCTACTTATGAACAATAGATAATCAATCAGAAATTTGTTCAAACCAAACAAGGGTGTAACAGATTGATGGGTTTCTTTTCTTAATGGTGGATTAACCCCAAGAAAGTTACATGAAAGAACCCCAAACAAAACAACGATGTATCCAGACCAATCTGTTGAAATCCCTAGGGCTTGACCCACCTTATATATTCCATGGAGAAAGAATTGTTAGATTTTGTAACATAATCTATCTGCTACGAAAATGAGGAGACTGACCTTGCCAGGCCCAGTAAGAAGAACTGGCTTCTCTGTACCCAAACCCCGACGTGCTTTTATGATTTCCACCCTGAAACTCACTCCAAAATCATATCATTCAAATTCAAAGTTCCATTGAAAATTAACTAGTCTCTTTCTATTTTGAAAATACAATGGTTTTGTTTTATGGAAATTCCAATATGGGAAAAGGCAATTGACCTCCAAAAGCTGTTTTTGATATATCTTTCTTGTTCAAAGGGGATCAATCGTACTACAAGCCAACCCCATATCATGGAACTAATTTTGGTTGCCTTTTTTTGGTAAATTATTGAAAGTGGCATATAACTACTCTTTATATGTAGAAATCTTATGTTGGTCTTTTTATAATCATTCTAGTTTATGTTTACTTGGTTTTCTTTTCCTATCTACACTATTTTTATACATCCATGGTTTGCATAATGGTGAGAGTATCAATTTTCACTTTTTTTTCCTTGTTTGTAGATTCACTAATCAAATATACTATAAATCTTTAGTTTCATGGAATATTTTTTATTCCACCTAACTAGTTTCTTAGACTAGACTTTTTATGTTTTGTTATGCTTTGCAATTTTGCATGAACCATGGATAATTGGACCATAAGTGTCAAACCCCATGGTTACAAAAAAAATGACATTGAACTTGGGTTCTTGGACATTGACTCTAGATCTTTGAAGACATTTAATTATATTGTGAGCCAAAGGCAAATGAAAAACCATTACGACTACCTCAAAGGCAAATATGGAGCTTAGTCAAATTGAAAAACAAAATTGGAAATATCTATAATGCGTCAACAAACTTTTTTAAGTTGTCTAAAGAGGAATGACAAATGGAAACAAAGGTCATATTCTTTATTTTTCTATTTTTTATTCTTGTGAAATTATTCTTTTTATTTACACATAATTTTTTTTGTGAACAGTTTAATAAATATGTTGAAAAGTTGAGGACTGCACCACTACCATTTCTAGATCTTTGTGTTCAACTTTTTTTATAGAGTTGCTTCCACGGGCATTGAAAGTTGGGGGCCGATCTCTTTTGTTCCTAATCCTACATGCATTGCTCCCCAAACACAAAAGCAACAAAGTTCAAAAACATTGTCTACACGTGTTACTCCTCAAACACAATAAACACAAGATCAACAAAGTTCAGCAACATAGCCTTCGGTACAAGAGTCTTCTTCATGTTCTCAATCTCAAAGAAAAAAAAACGAAAAAATGTTCAACCAAGCAGTTCAGTAAATGATGAAGAAGTGTCTAAGCTTGTCATTTCTATGCAAAATGCTTTGGACAAAAAACCCATGGAATATGAGGTAGGTGCTTGCATTGAAAAACTGGAGAAATGTCGGTGGGGAAGTCCGTTGTATGAGGCAGCACTTCATCTTTTTAATCTAGGCCCTGACTATAAGAATATATTATTGTGCTTCAAGGAGGATAAGTTTGAGGGTTGGGCCAAGTTCACGAGACGTCAACTTGGGCTTATATAAGCATTACGACGTTTGTTTAGACATTAGAAGAAGATATTTTTATGCGCTCTTTTAAAACCTTAGATGGTTTATATGCGTATTAGACTTTTTGATGCACTTTTTTTGAAACCTTAGATGGTTTGTATGAACATTAGACTTTTTGATGCACTCTTTTGAATCCTTAGATGGTCTGTATGAACATTAAACTTTTTGATGCGCTCTTTTGAAACCTTAAATGGTTTATATGCGCATTATATGTTGGTTGGTTTGTATATAACTTTTATCGATGAATGTTATGTTCAATGATGATGTTGTCTTTTGTTTGAATTTTGGAAGATGTTTTGGTCTTTGTATGGACTTTTGACGGTTAATGTTATATGTGTTTTGTATTGCAAGGTTATTGACAGGAACAAGTTAATTTTGATTGTGGTGGTTGTTTATTTGTATTTGAAAAAAAATATTCGTCAAGAACAGAAAGGATAAAAGACAACACTTAAGCATTGAATAGACATGCATATACACAAGAATTATTAAGTGGATCAAATACGCAATGTCATGAATTGATGCATTTATCATGTGATGCATACATATTATTATGCAGTTACTTTAAAGAAAAAATTGGGTGCACTCAAGTAGGTGTATGAGCGTCGAAGTGAAAATGACCATATTTTTTATAATAATTGGTCACAATGAACGCTTTCGAATGGTTAAACGAAGATTTCAACACTCTACGTAAACCATTAATAAATGTTTTCATGAAGTACGAAGACGAATGATGAAATTCGTGAGAGAAGTCATAGAACCAACATCCTTTGAAGGAACCCCAAATATGTCGGAGCGATTTACACGACTCAAAAAAATATTTCCAGTATGTTTTGTCTTGATATGCTGAATATTCTTAACATATATAAATACTTTCTAATGTTTTATATTTCATAAACAGGGGGTTATAGGTATGCTAGATGGAACCTTGATACATGCAGTTGTGTCCGTTAGTCAACAAGCTAGGTATAGAGGAAGAGGAAGAGGAAGAGGTGAATGCTATCAAAATGTTTCAGCGGTTTGTGATTTTAATATGATATTCACATTTGTTTGGGCTAGATGAGAAGACATTGCACATGGTTCTCGAGTTGTGACAAAAGTTGCATTTAACCCAACTTCAGGATTACTTTTTCCTCCACCAAGTATGTTTCATTTTTTTTCTTGACATTTGAACCTCGTTATGTCTTATACTTTTAAATTGCATTTTGTAGTTGCAGGTAAATATTATCTTTGTAATACCGCATATACCAACACTCGTGGATTTATGACCTCATATCACAATACAAGGTATTGGTTAGCAGATTTTTGACGCCGACGTGCCTTGACTAAAGAAGAACGGTTCAATCATGCTCATGCACAACTTATAAATGTCATCGAGCGTGCATACCGGGTTTTGAAAGCAAGATTTCCAATTTTAAGACAAATTGCTCCTTACTCTTTTCCAATACAAAAAGACGTAATGATTGCTTATTTCGCAATTCACAATTTTATAAGGAGATGTAATATTCAAGATCGACTATTTATGGAATATAATGAAAAAAACATGTTTACCATCAAGAACAAGACGAAGGAATCAAGGAAGAAAGCATCGAGAAAGAAGATGTTGAAGGAACACAATGGGATTCCCAAGGCAATGAATATATGACTAATTTACATGATCAGATTCCAAATCATTTAATGTTGAATGCTTGAAATTAAACTCTGTAAGCGAACTATTTGTACGCAAACAATTATGTTAAAGGTTTGTAATGACTTTTTGTTCGTTATTTCATTCGTTGGTCCTTATTTTAGTCTTCTTTGTTTCTTGTTGTGTTTGGTTCGTTTCCCTTTTTATTATTTTGTCTTTTGCAGATCTCTTTGTAAGGTTGTTATTTTTGTTGGTTTAATAAAATTTTGCCGTTGAAAAATTGACTTTATGTTCCAAATTATAAAAATTGTAATATGTTTACATATTGAGTATCAATATATTTTTGTAAGCAAAAAAGAATTTGAAATTATATTTAAAAAGTTTGATAAATAACATTTTAAGTTGACACTTAATACAATACATATGATAAACAATAATTTTCAATCAATGCTTACTCCAAAAAGAAGGGTATAATGGTCTTTTTTTTTACTCAATCAACACTTGATACAAAATATTTGGTAAACAAAAAAAAAATCCAATCTACACTTAGGGGCCAAATATTTTGTATCAAGTGTTGATTGAGTAAACGCTTACCTGGATAAGCACTTACCAAGTCACATTACCTTACTGGATGATTATAATAAGGATCAAGAATCTTATCCGATAAGAGCGAAACAAGAACCAATAGTCTTAACCGGTAAGTAAAAACGACTCCTCTTACCACAGTAAGCGCTTACCATGTAAATTGTTGCATACGATGTCGTTTTGGTGGATTAAAATCTTACCCGGTAAGTAAATGATAGTGTTAAATTTTACCGGCAAACGGCCCCTTAGCTCCAATCAAACCTTTTATTCGAATCAGCCCTAACCAAAAGAGCCCCCAAATAAATTTTTCAATAAACTTACCAGGTTCATCCTTATAAAGATTCTTTATTGGTTCTGACCGTAACCAATCAATCTGCGAGATATCAGCTGTATCGGACGATAACGATAGCATAAAGTTCTAAATGCTAACTGAATAACTTTTTATCAAATAAAAAAAATTCATGGAAATTGAATGATAGATCAGATGTTTGCTTTAAAAGATTAGAGGGAATGAAGTTTTAGCCATGAATGGTAAACAAAAGTGTCTGAATAAATACTAACTTCCTTTAAAGAAAGTCTCTCCTCTCATTAGCAGCAAACTGAAATCACATATATCTATCTATATGAAACAAAAAGAAGTCTTCCAAGTCAAAAACTCCATCAAACATTACCCCATTTTATAAGATAATGTCAACACAAAAACAACAAACCATCTATATATCTTGTTTTTGTCTATCACAACTCTGTGTTGCGTGAGAATGACGGCAATGGCACGGATTCCTGTGGACGCAGGATTACGAGCACAGCAAACATACCCATCATGGGAAGCACGAGAAGCCATTTTAGTAATTTGTAGTAATGCATATGAAAGGTTAAGGAGAACTCATCAGAAAACTGTAATTTGTTCTTGTCTGTCATCTCCACCACCACTGTTCCCGTTGTCCTTACTCCTACTGTTGGCAGCTTTATCCTATATTTTCCCGGCTTATCAAACACTTGGTTCCTCTTGATTGTTCTCTCCCCCTGGTAATTCCCAGGAACCAACAATGATGTCTGCAAAACCATATCAAATCACAGATCCAGACAGTTTCTTCAGCACAAAAACTCGTTATAAAGCAAAAAATAAACATCACAGGGTAAACGGTTATTTAATTTCATCCACACAGTTTAATCAGCACAATAAACAAACAAACAATTTAGCTTAATCCATACAGACAGCTTAACCCATACAGGGTTTAATGGAAAAAACACCAAGTAGCTCCTCACTTGTAATATACTTGAGAGTTGAGACTGCTTCAAATGTAACAAACTACTGTTGACATACATGTTCAACTAACCAACGCCATTGTGTAATTGTGTTCAAAGTGCTCCGAAACTCCCCCCTAATGTACTGTTTAAGCCTCATCTTCATCATTTTGATGTCAGTGCTAGCTAACAACTGTTAAAAACTTATTCTTGTTTAAATTATCAATATCGTTTTTAAATTATTAACACAGGATATTTGAGGAAACAAAATTATAATAATGGAATCGAACTGGAATGGACGAATCTAACCAACAGCATCAATTTGACAAGAGTCAATTAGGTAAAGAGGAGTGACCTAAGATATTGGTTTATGATGTTCCAGGATAGTGGGAGCTCTCCTAGATATAATTCTGAAAATCCATAACATGCGTAAAGAAAGAGAATATACCCCTTTCGTCCCATTACATTGCAACAATCAACTCTCCTAATAAAATATCTACAATATTCTTCTATGTTGATAGAATAAGGGGAATCTTATGCACCAAAATACCATCCATCAACTTCTTAAAATTATAGCTGGCAACATATAACTTGGCTTGAACGCTTGACATAAGAGGAAACCCACAAAATATGGGAAAGTGAATCATGCAGCCTAAATTAAGGCTAACTAGCTACCATCCAAGGATACCTGAGTAACTTGGAACATCCTCTTGATTATTTCTTCTTCTTCTATATGCTACCACAATCCACAAAGTTCCATTTCCAGGTCATCTAGTGATGAATGTATTTGCTTTCTTGTAAAAGTGTCAATCCAATATTTACCCACTTGTCAATTAGTAATCATTACAAAATATTGATAACATTCATTATGGATCAAAATATTACCCTATTTTGCCATTACGGTGTAAATTGAAAAAATAGCTAAAAGGCAAGGAGGATGTGTGAGTTCATTTGTTGTACATGAATATCATATACTTCCAAAAAAATATACGCACACAATCAAAGTTGCATTCATTCTTGGCTGAGGGGAGTATTAGTAATGAAAGAGTCTGGGAACACTGTTCGTACCGTGACATTGTAAGGGCCTTGAGAGCCAGATGGTACCCTGTGTTTATCTACAATATCTATTTCGACCCAAAAATGCTTGCCTTCTTCATCGCGGAATGCTCTGGATGAAGGTGTAACATAGACCCCTTCACGGTTTACACGAGCTGCAACATTGTTTCGTCCTTGATTATGCGATCTCCATGCCTGAAAACACATAAAAAAGAAATAATATCAACAATTGAGAACTAGAGACAGTAATATGGATAAATGTATGCATATCAGAAAAAAAAAATTCCTATCCTACCTTGAGAGGATGATGTGGAGCAGGGGTCGAAAAACATAAGACATTGCCATTCATGGTTGTCACAACAAGATCAAGATCATCTCCACCATCTACATTGTCCGCCAAGACCATGCTATAACTGTAGATCAAATAATTCATCGGCTTTAGCTAAATTATATGGGAAATTAAGTAGAAAATGTACCAAATGTTATTCGAGGGCTATGCAATGCAACAAGACTGATTTGTGATACATGGATTAGGGGGTCTAAGAATTGTAATAAATTAACGATAGGGGGTGCCTTTATAAAATAAAATCACACACACACACACAAGTCTGACCAAACCAATAAAAGAGTAATTTTTTTTGCAATTCATCTTTCATATATTACATACATAGAAAACAAATCTAACTTTAAAGGTAAGATTATACATGAAAAAACAAAAAAGAATATGCCCAACAATAGGTTATACTGGCTGGCGAGCTCCTTCAGCATGGTTGAAACGTTTAGGCTCCATAGACGGAACTATGTATTAGGTATTAGGGAGGGGAACAATTTATGTAGAGTATTATATAAAATAAGCATATATTTTCTTTAAAATAATTGGCATGTCCTCCTTCCCTCTTTCAGGCAAGAGACGCAAGTTTTACTTGTAATTTTTACCCTAATTTCTACGTTCATAATTTGTGAATCTTCATCGCTCTTATTTTAAAGAAAACAAAAACTTCTTCATCAGTATCCATGATCAACAATTCGGGGCTGCAGTCAAAGCTACACCACATGAAAAGCTCAACAACCCCCAGTAAAGTGCACCTACAAAGCATCCAATATAGGAAGTCAACAAGTGTAGAAGCTTTTTGTAACATGTAGGGACTTACGATGTTTCGCCAATATCCACAACATCAGCACAAGATGTTGGCCCATCAATGAGATACAAATAGCCATCAAACGATGTTGTCACGATGGTAAGTCCTTTCTTCTTTTCTCTGCGCTTAGCCAAATCAACCAGGAGGACTTGATTCATGACTCTGCCATGAGTTCTATACGGGTATGGACGTACAAATGACCCATCCTTTCCACTGAGAACATAAATATTTCCTGATATAGTTGGAACCACCACATCAGTGTGTCCATCTCCGTCCACATCGCCGACACTAACACCCTAAGGAGAATGGGAAAAGCAATCAAGCCATAATTTAATCGCTTCATATAGCTTGAAACCATAATAACATAATGAAACAGGATAAAACAACACAACCAGCAGAGCATTGTACCTGAGGAATTAAGCTCTTAAGATGGGCTTCCCAAATTTCCACACCATTTGGAGTCCATGCAGCAACATTTCCATGGGTGTCAGTTGTAACCAATTCAATCTTCCCGTCATCATTAATATCAGCAGCTACTACGGCTCCCTGAATTTCAGCCATCTCAAGAGGAAACTTCTCCCTTACCTTGCCTGCAGTAAAATACTTCAGACTTCAATTGCTCAAGGAGTAAGTAGGGGAATCAAATTTTCATAAAAGTGATAAATGAATGGTATTGTATTTCTTCGAAAATTATGCCCACAGTGTCACGACTTGTGAAAGCAAAGCAATGAAAAACAATCCCGCAAATGAAACTATTAGAGTGTATAACAACAAACGAGACAAGCAAGCTTATAGCATATTCTGCTTAGTGTTGGGAAATGCACAAGGAATTTCATGTGGTTATTAGCTCCTCTATCTATCTAATTTAGTCAAGACAGATCCAAAAAAAGCAAAGAGAAGGGTCAAGCAAGTTTGGGAAATTGATGAAATGTGGGTGTTTTAACCCTGAGGTCAAGATGCAGGAGCTGGTGGTTAGGATCTCCAGCCACATCTCAATGACGCTTATTTGTGTAGAAGAGCCCCAATCCAAATAGACCTCCTAGCATCAGACATTGAGAGGGTAATTATGTAACTTTTCAACTTGAAATTTAGAAATTGTGGTCAAGTGGATTTGGGGAAATCTTCTTTGTTTAAGAGGGAAAAGGGTATGGGAGTCCACTTTTAGCACACAAGAATAACCAAACCAAACCAAAAAAGTCTAATATATCCCACCCGAAGGTAGGGCCCTTTTTTTTAAGAGGGGGGGGTGTATGCAAACGTCACCTCTACCCAAAAGACTGGAGCGGTCATTTCCGTGTTAGCAGACATGGATGATTGGTGTAAAGAATACAGCAAACGCAGAAGGAACAATAATAAGACATATGTTCCAAGAGAAGTCCAAATTTCCTCATTAGCCCATATCCCCCCCCCCCCTCACAACCACCCAAAAACCAAACAACACACACCTTCCTTCCCCCAATACCCAACAACTAAAAGAAGGGAAAAACATTTTTTAAAGAAAAATTTCCACTTTAAAACCTACAAATAAATGACACAATCTTCCCAAACTTGCATCACCATCTGATCACGGTTAGTTTCCTCAACTGTAAGAGAAAATCTGGAACTTTGACAAGGATTCTATCTATAAAGCTCTTACAAAACGACTTGAATGTTTCTTTTTCCCGAACAGAGGGAGTAACATACATGAAATACTGGCACTTTCAGATTCTATTACCTTTATGATCCAGGACATAGAATAAGCCATAAGAAGTTCCAACAAGGATGTCTAGGTATCCATCACCATCCAAATCAACCACCGTCGGAGAGGAATATATATAGGCACGAAACTTCCCGGTATCTGTACTTAGATCCAATGCTGCAGTCCACTTAACTTGTTTGGTTTCAAGGTTAAAAACAACAATACCACCACCAACATATTTTCCAATGTCAATACCACCAAGCTCCTTAACTCGCTCTGGGTTATCATAGTACCTGAGAAGGATAACCATGGTGAAAAGAACAACAAACCAATGTGTGCTACCATAGAATAGCTTGAAAGTATTATTAAGTGTTTTGAGGTTAAGTCTTCACATAGAGTACTTATCAAAGACCACTGAATGCAGGTTACAGATTTGGACTCACAAGGCAAAAGGCCTGCACCTCAAAAGTACTAACATGATAGATGGATATTTTTCAATGATTTTGGTACATATAATCCACAAAAGCCCTATATGACAGAGTACACACACAAAATACTAATGGACAAAAACAAACAAAGAAACTTCAATTCATTTTGCGATATGCATAGGAAACAGAAGTTTAACATTAAATGGGGTTGAATTCAAAAGCTTTATGTCTGAGCCCACTGTAGAAATATAATCAACAATAACAGAATATACCAACAGAAAGAATGGACATGGTTGCAATTTCTGAGTCATGAGTAATCCATCTACACCCCTATGAAGATGAAGGAAATCATGCAAAGAATAGATGAATAGATCTCTGCACTCTCACATCACGATTGAAACAGTGAGAAATCGATATGCATGGAATTCGTATTTTAAGCTATGTATGTTGGTCATAGGCCCTTTCCCTATTCATGTTTACTTCAGTTGTAGACGATTTGAGCAGGATGTCATATAGGGTTCAAGAGTGCGAATCTGGTTTAGACATGAGCTCTCACGAGTGGTGATGGTCTCCCATTTATAGCAGCATTATCTCTTGCCTCTACTTATTTGAGGGTCATTGAGGAGGTATCATATAACTCAAGAATATTCTGATGTGAGGGTCTATCTAAGATCTGAAGATTAAAGTAGCTCATTTCCATCTAGCTCAGGCCAACATGCGAGTTGGAGGGGACTGCCTTTCTAAGAAAGTTATCAAATCTGGAGTGAAAGTGTTCCCTTATGTAAGAGCATGTTCAATAATTTAGTGTGTCTACATTTACTTAGCTTGGACACATAAAATTAAATTCAGAATTTCAATTGTATCACTTGCTTATTTGAGGTAAGCATGGGTATATTTTGTAGCACCTTGATCACTGTCACTAACAAAGTTCTCTAGAAGCTATGAAGAATTAGGTGAAGAAAGAGCCCTTGTTGCTCAATATAACTTTCTTCAAGCATGAAGAATTCCTATACGAAGGAAGAATCTTTGAACCACAAGTATTCTTGAAGCAGGATTCTGGGAGATAGACAGGAATGAGTTGTAAGAATGTGTTATCTGCTCTTGGATTGCTTATGAATCTGCAAGGCTTCTTTGCCTTTAAGGAGGATTTGGTGATTAATAGTATGCATCATGTGCCTCTTATATAGGTTTGGTATTTTTTTTTTCTTTCTTTTACGGTTACTGTTACATTTACATGAATAAGTAACTTCTCTATGTGAATATAGCTGCAATCATCGTGGTTTTCAAAAGCGTGGGAAGCATACCCAAGATGAGGCATCCAAAAAAAGTATGTGAGGCGGCGCCTCAAAAGGGTTCCCTGGGCCGTACGTTTTGGTTGTTAGGAGCGTGGGCAGAAGCGGTGAGGCGGTAGCTTTTGTTTTTTCCTTTTTAGTTTATTGAAGGACTACAAAGGGGGAAGCATCAGATATCAACAGTGCTTTTTCTCTGAATTTTCTCCCTCTTTCACACAATCATAATATATATATAAGATTGGTTGCGGTGAGAAGATGAGTTAAGGTGAGAAGTGTAAGAAGGGATCTCCACCCTTAGATGCACATTAGGATAAGATGCACCGAGATGTACCCGATCAATTCCCGTGAGAAGCGTAATTCATGGGTGGGAAGAGATTAAAAGTGATCAAGGGTCCAAATCCCTTCTTAGGCTTCTCACCTTAACTCTCTTTCTCATACGATGCTTCGCCAATATATATATATATATATATATATATATATTCTGAGTGTTTTTTCTCCCTCTCACACAGAATCATAAAATATATATACACATACATACTTTTCCAGTTCCACCTAATGCTGGAATCCGAAAAGTGTACCTGCTTGCTTCTCCAATTAACTTTTTGGATAAGGATTGCAATTGAAACTTATACATGATGCAATCGGACTTGTAACACACACACACACACACAGAGATATACGTATATGAGTGTGTATCTAGCTTTCTGAGGTGAATACTTTACGTATAATATATATATATAGGGTTGGGTTCACGTGAGACCAGCCTGTTTTCGTGAGACCTGTGAGACCACATTTTTACACGTAAACTTCACAGCAAAAACACTGTGAAGGTTTTAAAAAGTCGAACCTTCACAGCAAAAACACTGTGAAGGTTTTAAAAAGTCACCTTCACAGCATTTTTGCTGTGAAATTTCAAGTGTAAAATGTTGGTCTCACGGGTCTCACGAAAACAGGCTGGTCTCACATGATCCCAAGTCTATATATATATATATATATATATTTCTTTGTAGTACAATTTTTATATATATTCTCCAAGTATACTTTATGTATTTTAATATATATATATATATATATTCCTTTGTTAGTATATATAATATATATATATGTGTATATATTTCTGAGCTGGGTATACTTTATGTATATTAATATATAAATACATTTTTTTTCTTTGTTAGTATAATATTTATATATGCATATCTGTCAGTTTGCATGTATTTATTTTGTACCTGCTGCATTTTCATACTTTACAACCTTGTATTTAGTATCTACTATATATAATATAAATCTTGTATTATATATATATATATATATAATTTCTTCCACGGGGCTTGCGCCTCAAGGCCCGATTCCGTTTTTTAAAACCTTGGCAATCATGTTAGATAAATATTCGATTCTAGTGTTTGAGCACTTTTTCAAATTGTTTAAACTTGATATAAAAGCTCGTGGTAGTTGACAACTATTAAACGCTTTGTATATGATAACTGTCTAAATGAAGCATGGTCGAGTATTAAAATGTTAACCTTCAATGTGTACTTGTGTTTCATTAATCGAAGTCTTTAATCAAGCTTACAAACTGAAATTAGATTAAACAAAAAGTTAGACAATTGTAATCCAACTTCACCATGATAATAACCTGTCTCTAGGATGCCAATTCCCTCAATCCTACGGGAACGGTCCTACAATCTATTCTAACTAAAGCTTGAAGGCATAATGCCATAGTCAAGGCATCTTCTTAACATAAGGAAATTTCATAATTGGCATAGAAAAGAGAGAGAGAAACGCCAAACAGATGTTAATTTGATGATTGGAGGGAGTAACACTTGGTTCTTGCTTGGATGGAATCTTAATTGATCATACAAGGGAAACACTATTAGGGATGTTAATCCATTATCAGCAACATATCAGAAATATCTTTGCTCAACATGCGGCTTTAATTAAAAAACCCACCTTGGGAATCTAATGGTGAGTTTTCACCTTTTTTCTCTTCATTTTGCCACTATCAGTCCATGTTTTGGTGTATACTTGTGTTGGGTCCAAGGTTTGAGTTTTGATAGCTGGAGGCAGCTGAAGGAATCACATGCAAAAGACATGGTGGTGATGTATGTATGAATCTTGGTGATTCTAATGGATGAGTTTTCATCTTTTCTCCTTCATTTGCCACTACCAGTACCAGTTTTTGGTGTAGATTTGTGTTGAGTCCTAGTTTTGAGTTTTGATAGCTGGAGGCAGCTCAAGGAATCGCACACAAGAGACATGGTGGTGGATGTAGGTATGGATCTGGTGATTCATAATTATGGACATGGTAAGCAGCAATTCACCACAAAACCACTTGAATTTATAAATCCATGCCATTTCACCCAATCAAAGATGAGTATAACCTGACACAAGCTAAAGAGCCATACAGGCACGATAGTGTGCCGCCTTTCAAGCAGATACCACTCAGATTGAATAAACCCATAGTGAACCTGGGTTATAATGCTCATATAACAAACTATACATATATACATGGACATAACAACATTCGGTCATCTAGGCGCAAACCAGATAGAATAGGAGGATACTTACTCATGGTCAAAGAAGTATGACACTGCAACAATCATCTCCGAAATCCCATCCTGATCAATGTCAGCTATCACCTGAAAAAAAGGAATAAAAATTGCATTTCATTCCAACATCACATAACCATAGTCATAACTACTAAGGTCCCTGCCATGTAAGACTTACAGGAGTGCACAAAATGTGTGAATCAACATGCACATAGTTTTGAGATGTCTCATGCTGTGCTTCAGTCCACTCCTCATCCCCCCACATTGTTTCATCAACATAATCATCATAGTCATAGTTATACTCATCCGCCAGCTCCTCATTGTCACGGAATAACTCAAAAGACGAATCAGCATCAGCCTCCAGGCCTTCATCATTTTCCACGGTTGCCACAGGAACATCCTTGGGATTATTGATATTAGTATGTAAAGCGTCCTCTGATTTTTCTTCAAGAAGTCGTCTTCCACTCTTCGTTTCACTAGGTGTACCTTCTACATTATTCGGTGCAGCATTTGATGAGATATTAAGTACGTCCTTTGGCAACTCGATATGTACACTAGTTTTATTTTGTGCATCACTGCTGCCTTTCTCCAATGCATTTGTACTTGCATCACTCTCATTCTGTGGATTTCTGACATGTTCCTCAAAAGAAGTATTCCTTGTATTCTTTGGCGGTTCAGATTTCAGCTGCATTTCATTCTCTTTCCCCTTATTCTCCTCCACGTCAGATGTATGGTTGGCTTCTCCGGGGGCTGGAGAAATATTTATTGAAGTGTAGGCTCATTAGATATCTCTGGGACATTTTTATAATTTTGAGTTTGATGTTCTGATCTAATTTTTAAAAAGCCAGTATTAGAGAAGTTTATTGTTAGTCAAACTAATTTATGTTTACAATTGCCACTTGATTCAAGCAAAAGTCGTAGGTTAACCTCAGATGCATACAACTGCAACTGATGATGAAATAGAGGTCACAAGATGGTCATAATGTCTGATGAACAGCTCCTCGTATATAACTGATTATCGAGCAAAAAATTAATTTCCTAAACCTTAACTACAACATATGCATTCCTTTAGAAGAACCCTTACTATCTCAAGATATTTCTATCCCCACTTTCAGATGCTCTAAGACTTCATTCCTACTTTGTTTATATGACCCACATTAAGATACAGAAACTACCCTATTTAATCACCAGTACCCTCAAAACTCTGCACCTGTCCCTCTTCCAATACCTTATAATAGAAAAGAGGAAAAAGTGTTTCCATATTTATTGCTAAATAGAAGAAAAAAGAACTTTTCTATAACCGGTGCTAATAGAAGAAGAAACAGCTAATTTTTCCATAATCACTACTAATAAAAGAGGGGAAATAAACTTTTCCATCTTCGGAGAAAATAAAGGGGAAATCCATCCTTCGTAAAAATAATTCCCATCCAATAAATTGGAGGAAGGAGTGCTAGCATATTAATCACTTCAAAAAAGAGAAAAAGAAAGTTCAGATTGAAAATTGTAGTTGCGTAATTTGCAGAAGCATTACCACTGCTACACTTAATGCTAAGTTTTCTTGAGCTACAAATGATGTAGAAAACGTACAAACATATTGTCCATTACACCATTATTGAGTTCTTATAAGTGGCTTCTGTTTAATACTAATCAGAATGGATATATCTCAAGTAAATGTTATGTTAAAAAAAAGTTAAAATCAAACAAAAAATCGATAATCCATGGAAGTTTCAATAGAAATTTACTGCATCTTTTTTCGTATCATAAGATCAAGCAACTATGCAAAGACTAAATCCTTCTTTTAAAGAAATATCTGTTTGGCCTAATAATATCGAGTAAGATATCTTTTTCCACTCTACTAACAAACAAAATATTTATTTGGCCAGTGTACCTTATTTCCCAACCACCTTTTGCCCACTGGTGCAACTTTTCGACAAAAGAAGTGACTTGACCAGTTGGCTTCAAATAATTACAAATCAGTCAAGTCACTCTTTTTGACAAGTATGACTGGTGCAAAAAAGTTTGGTCCCAACTTACAACATGAGTAAAGAAGCCAAAATCCAAAAAATCCAAATAAATCCAAATAAATAACTTTTCTGGCAGAGTGGCCAAAGCATATTTTACTCAATCACAGGAGCATAATTCTATTATAAAGCATAAGGACGTACGAGGCATGGAGTGCATAACAGCCTCCTTAATGAGTAGATCGTCATGAACATCTGGATGTGAGTGGTCCACTGGATCTGGAAGCAACCCCACATACCAATCCCTTTTAGCTTTTAGCCTTGGAACCTCTAATTTATCTGACATCATATAACCTGAAGTGCTGCAGAAGTGTAAATAAAACAACACTGAATCTGGATGTTCCATAGCCTGCAATAAGATGAAAAGGAAAAACGCTGCAAAAATGAATAAAACGGTTGTACCGGAAGAAGAGCACCTCGCCATTGTATGTAGCCAAAGCTATTTCTCTCACACCGTCCTTGTCTATATCATATAAGAGTGGACTGGCATGAACAGTGGACTGATGAAAAGCAGGCCATCCTGATAAATCATATAACAGAAGTTATAAGCTCAAACTAACAATAGAATCTTTATAAGTGCCATGAGAATGGTGTATTTGCCTTAACCATTAGGGCTATGACAAGCTAGTTTGCTTTCTGCATGCTCAGTCAGCCTCATCTGCTTTTATACAAGACTTGGGTGGAACACTCACTGTAATACTAAGAGACTTGTCGAGTGAATTTCTTAGAAGCGTTCCTAGATTTATGGGATTGATTCTTAGATATGAGAAATGAGGATAGCAATAAGGAGCATCAAAATTCGAGAAACTTCTAGAGCTAGAAACATTTTAGGGTTGTACTAGATTACGTCTAGAATGCACCTAAACATCTGAGAATTTATAGGAATCTACATGACATGCGTGTTTTACTGTATTTCGAGCAACTCAACTTCCCTACAAAACTTTAGGACATCATGGGGATTTTGTGGAGAGTGCTTGTTCGGTGGCAAGAAGGCACAAATTGAGCATCAAATACGCCCACACAACATCACCCACGATTAGATGATGCAGATGCAAAACTTTGATACCCCCCCCCCCCAAGAAAAAAGATAGCAACAAACAAAAATTGGCCTACTACTGTGAGTTCCATTTGCAGCAATCTCAATGTCTTGCTGAAGCAATGTTTTTTAGTCGCAAACATTCTGCTAGAACAAGCTTGTTGCAGCAAAAGGATTCAGGCCTGATAGGTAGTCTTATCATGCATTTTGGACTATGTAAGGACTCAAATCAATCTATTTCCTTTGTGTGTGTTTTTTGGAAGGGTGTTCCAGGCTATGCCTGGACTAATCCTGGCAAATTGTGACAGCAAGAAATCAGCCCTAATAAACTCAGTGGCCACAACTGTTGTGTACACCTGGAATGGAACCTGGCCAGTGGGATATTCCACCATACCCGCCAGGACCTCAACCACTATGCCACAACCCTTGTGGTTTATTTCCCGTGTGTTACTAGTTTTGATTGATCAAATGTTGAAGGCTGATGATTTGCTGATTGTTTTATGGAACTCCATTGCTTTACCTAGACTTGGTGTTGGTTTTTCTGTTGACTGGGCATAGGGCAGGCTTGACTTTTTGGGTTAAGAATTTCAATCGACTTCATAATAGTTTTGAACATTTCTGGTTTGAGTATGATTCCTTTTGACTATATAGATGTTTGACCATTTGGTTTTCCCAGATCAATCATGATTGGTTTTCCCAGATCAATCATGATGAGGTAAAAGGTAAAGCTAAGAAAGGCATTACTGTTAGTTGCTATGAAAGGTTTAAGCACAGTGGAAAGACTTTGCAGCAGCTTATGATAAGAGTATCAGATGAGGTCATTCCCAGAGATACTTTAGTAAGGGATTGGAGATTTATTGGAGACACTCAGTCTAGGGGTTTGGTTGCTTCACAGAGAGCAAGGTTCCATTATCAATGCATGCTACATACTGCTTCCACTCCTATTGCCAAACTTGGTAAGGTGGAACTTAATTTTATCAACACTTTCCGCCCTCTAAGGAGCAGGCTATTTGTCATATCACTGCAAGACAAGCATGAAATCATAATAGTTGTTTATCAGCTTTTGCTATTTCAACCACAACAAATGTGTTTTATCCACATTATCTCCATGCACACTTTATCCAAGATCGTTAATAACTCTCATTCCACATGGAGTATAGGATTCATAGAAGTAAAAATCTAATAGTTGAAGTTCGCTTATGTTTGATATACCTACCTCATCTAGTAACTACTTAAAAAATCACCACTGCTCAAATTGTTCAGTTACTTTCTTTTCCTACTAATTGCACTTTAAACGAACACAAAAGTGCCTAGACAGAACATGAATGTCTGCACTGGCTTGATGGACCTCTTTCCTACATTGCTTATATGAGTGGTAAAAGTATATGAAATGTACCCCATCAATTGGGTCATCTTTCTTGGAACACCGGAGAGGACATGACTCGGTGTTTGCATTTTTCCAAGAGTTATCAGCTGAGCAAAACCTTTCTAGGAATGAGTCTCAAGCAAGTAGTGATTTTATGTTCTGGGGCGAGCCTAAATATGTCAAAGTCTGCTTGTGGATTTAGGTAGTTGTAACCTTGTTGGATGATTTCTATACACTCACATGGATTTATGATACAAATCAATTTGGCAAAATCAAGACTAGCAGCCAAACGTACCGCTAATCGGATACTTACGGATAAATCCTGGAATTCGAGAACCAGGGAATCTCCAATGTCAAACGACAATAATAAAAATATCTTATTGAATGCCAATAATGGGGTGGCCGACCCCTCTAAATAAAGCCGTACCCTAATCCTAAAAAATATACCCTAGTCCTAAAAAATAGGAAAACATATTTATCCTAATAAACTAATTAATATCTTTCCTAATCAACTAATTATGAATAAGGAAATTGCAAATAGCCCCCCTCTACTTGTTTCCTGCCTCTCTTTTGCGAAACTGATATATCCGACCCCAGTGCGGGTCGAGCTGAGACGTATCATTACCCCCGCCCCAAAGATTCACCTTGTCCTCAAGGTGAAAGCCAGGGAACTGCTCCACCACCTGAGTGTACTGACACCTCCATCGCATCCAAGTGCGCGTGAGTTTCCGGTGTTACCTCTTCCCCCTCGTCATCTTCATCATCCATTAACATGATCCGCAGGGATTTCTCGGGGCAACGGTGTCTGGGTGTGAACTTCCCGTCACATCGAAAACATAAGCCCTTAGCCCGTTTATCCGCCAGTTCCGAGTCTGTCATCCGTTTAAACGGTTGTTCGTTACCCCCTGTTGTAGGTCGTTGGGTTCCGTTGGTGGGGCAGCCATCGGCCGTGAGCCCCCCACTCCGGTCCGCACTGGCCGACTTTTGTTTTCCCCTTTTTCCGCGTTCCCAGTGTTGACAGTTTTATTTCATCTACCATAAGAGCTAGTTGGATCGCCTGATCTAAGTCCACTGGTTGAAGCAACCTCACGGAAGTTCGTAGCTCCGGTTCAACACTTTTAGGAATGTACCCTGCATAATCTTCTCAGAAATACCCCTTAGCTGTGCCGATACTGTTTCAAATTTCCCTACATACTCGCGTGCCGACCCTTCCTGTTTAATTGCCAAAAATTGTTCGTATAGGTCCCCTTCCTGAGATGACTGGAACCGAGCCAACAACCGGTTTTTTAATCCTTCCCAGTGACGAAAAGGGTGCCTATCATCACTCCATCGGTACCATGCAAGGGCCTATCCCTCCAACCCCAACACCGCCGCTCTCAACTTCTTCCCCATAGTAACAAATCCCTGAACGTTGAAAAATCTTTCCATGAGGTACACCCACCCATATGCATCAATTCCATTGAACAGCGGCATCTTCAGCTTACGAAGACGGTAGTCCGTCCCCGGCACCCACCCCCGTTCCCCCAAAGGTCCTGAGCCCCTTCCATACCTGCTGCCAAACGGCCTTTCAATCTCAGAAAAAGCAAACATACCTGACTCCGAAAAAGGAATTTCCTGAGTGCTGATGGGCCTGTTCAGTTCCCTGGCCGTACTGCTGGTTGCATGCCAAGACGGCAGGGCACCCCATTCTCATCAAAAATCGGATTCGATTGTTGCATTATGGGCTGTGTGGTGCAATCAGTGAAGATTGGTGATGGCATGGCTGCTGTCGACGGTGGTGGCGGCTTCAACGCCTGGAACTGTTGCAACATGACCTTCATCATCTCCGCATGTCGTTTCTCTGTTTCAGTGCGCAACGATTCCATGGTGGTGTCCAAGTTCTCGAACCGCTCCGTCGTCTCAGCGCGGAACTGATCGATGGCAGCCTTCTGTTGGGTCAACTCGACTTCAAGATCCTAAATCTTGGTCATGGTAGCGTGGATAAAATCACAGGCACAAGATCGATGCTTTGATACCAATTTGATACGAATCAATTTGGCAAAATCAAGACTAGCGGCCAAACGTACCGCTAATTGGATACTTACGGATAAATCCTGGAATTCGAGAACCAGGGAATCTCCAATGTCAAACGACAATAATAAAAATATCTAATTGAATGCCATTAATCGGGTGGCCGACCCCCTAATCCTAAAAAATAGGAAAACATATTTATCCTAATAAACTAATTAATATCTTTCCTAATCAACTAATTAAGAATAAGGAAATTGCAAACAGCCCCCCTCTACTTGTTTCCTGCCTCTCTTTTGCGACGCTAATATATCCGACCCCAGTGCGGGTCGGGCTGAGACGTATCAATTTACTTATGTCACAAGTACTTTAGGTACTTTGTTACCTTAATGGATGATTTCCCTAGAGTAATTTGGAGTTACTTGTTCGAAATGCACGTAGAGATTTTATCAATTTAAAGTATTTCTGTACTTGCAAAAAAATCAGTTTACTTTTATTAAAATCTCCCTCAGTGGTGATGCATGTAAATACCTCTCGCATGAAATTACCAATTTTTGCATTCTAATAGTATAGATTATGTATACACCTCAAGGGAACAAAGATACTGAAAGCACACTACAACATCCATTAGAAGTAGCATGCTTCATTCACCAAGGTGTACCACCAGTATTGATGCAAGGGGGTCCTTATAGTTGTTTATTTGATTAAGCATATGCACTTCCCATGTTATAGAGTTAAATTGCCTATCAAGTCTTATTCTCTTGTGCTCCCTTGTACCAACATATCTTGCTAATCGTGACCCCTTAGTATCTTGGTGTGTCTTGGTAGACTATTCTAGGGCACAAAAGCATGAGGCATTATAGTCATAGCATAAGGCAATAAATTTTCTGTGTACATGTTACCTATCTTGATTCTAGTTACTTTTTCACCGTACAGCCTACTGAACTTTTGTCTGCCCTTTGGTTGAAGCTCTTTGCTCGTGTTTTTTTGAAGTGTTTAATATTTATATACAACAAATACTCAAGCACCCTCCTCACCTTTGGTGAGTTTTGAACCCTTGACCCTTGGAAGGTTGAGCTCTAATGGTAACCAAGGTGTCGTTGGGCCAAATGCCCTTTGGTCCTTTTACTCATGTTTTGCCTTCTAACAGGAAAAAGAAAATCAACTTGATTGAATATTACTATTTCTACACTTCAAAGAGGAAATATGAAGATATTAATCTTGTTCCCATGATCCTAAATGCAAGATTATACCTCCACCAACATTAATCCTTTACAAACCCTACTTTTACTACGTCAGATACTTTAAAAATAATCATTGTTAAGAGCAATTGTTATTGAAATTGTATTGGTAATCATATCAGTGTATAAGCTATCTTATTTCTCACCAATCACCATGTTCATTACAACTGCTTATCCTCCCATCACTTCGCATTTATGCCTACGATGGGTAGTTTATCATGTCCCCAGCTCAAGCTTCATGTTGATGGAAAGCTACATAGAGCAGGAAACATTTGCTCCTTTAGAATGAAATGTACATTTTTGTTGTTCCTTCAAGGAAGACCTTTGTTGGGTCTAAGAGGGTATACAAAGTGAAAGTATTCCTAATACTTCTTGATAGGCTTAAGTGTAACATTGGTTATTAAAGGTGATATTGTCCTTGAGTGCAATAAGAATTATCAGGGAGACATTTGGTATTTAAGTCTATGACTTCAAAACGTATTATGATTGCTTAGGCCGTCACTCATCTTGAGCAACTTTGTGAACTTTATATCAAGAGAACATTTCTTAACATGTTCTTTAGGAGACTTACATTGTTTTGCCATTCACAAGGAAGCCTCCAAGGTTTTTCGTTTCATATCCTTGTTTGGCCTCAAAAAGACTCCCTGAGTTTGGTTTTCTCCAAGGCACCAAAGAGACTTGGCAAGGTTTGTAGCTTCTACTACTTTTCTTCAGACATAGGCATGGTAGAAAAGTCATTTTTATAATTTATGTGGGTGACATTAGGGCACAGGTAATCACTTCTTTGCAAGTAAGGTGAATAGATTCCATCAAGAGCCGCTTCTTCCTTATCAAGTGATGAATGTCCTTGATTGCTTGAGGTTGGGAAGCTAGACTATCAAGATAAAGGTGTATTCTTTGATGATCAAAGGAGATATGAGAAGCTAGTTGGAGAGTTAAACTATCTAACAGCCACCATTTTGAGTGTGGTGAGTTGTTCATGTACTTTCCCCATACTAGCCATTGGAACGTTGTGGTACAAATCGAAAGATATTTCAAGGATGCAACTTTCTTATAGCGACCCGATCCTCAAGGGATCAAGTTGTTGATATCTTGATTAAGTCAATTCGTAGAGCTCGGATTAAAATTGTATGCAACAATTGTGCACATGTTTGATATCAACGCTCCAACTTAAGTGTTAGATATATTTAATAGTAGCGAGACCGGAGCGGTGGGGGTGCTCCAAACTATTTATGTAATATCATATGTGGTTTCATGGCTGCCATCCATCTCGTAGTTTTTGTAATGTGCTTTTCTTATGAAAAAAATATCCCTCCTAGTCCCTTTTATCTTCCAAACGTAAAAATGATGTTTTCATGCTAAAAAATAAGTGATAGATATATTATCAAGTGGATTACCCATTAGAAGTTATTCCATAACACATTATCCGAAACCATGTCATCAAACTGCTCCTCATAAACAATGCAGAGAAATAAACAAGAAGCAACTAACTATCACAGATGACATACCTGGCATTTTGTCTCCATCAGAACCTTCTAGGACTTCGAGGTAGTGAACAAAAGATGGAACAACAACATCAAGCTTGCCATCACTGAGATACAGAAAAGCAACCACAAAGAAGATCAATATCAAAGCTGGGAATTTGGAAAACTAGATAACCAACACTCATAGTTTTAGCACCGCAACCCTTCAACAATTAAATTTAAATAATAGACAAGGCATGAAGTCCTTGGAACTTCCATCCAGAATTAATCTATATATCCTCGAATGAGTAAGGTAGCTTGAAATACTACATGAAGAGGCCGAACGAAAACAGTTTTTCCTAAATGGAGGTACCGCCAGGTTTGAAACTTCAATCTTTTAGCAGCTTGTGGTGCCTGGCCTGACCTTTAGTTCTTGAGTGAAAGAATGGAAAAACATATACCAAAAAATTGGTATAACAATGTAGTTACATCAAGAAGACCGTTTCCGACTCTCTTTTACCTGTTAACGTCAGCAATCAATGGTGTTGCATATATGCTAGAACTAACTTCTGTCTGCCATCTTAGTTCCAAATTCTGAGGGCATTGTTTATTTAACAATTCATCCTCATTGCTACCACAACAAAAACAAAAAGTTAGTCATAGCACTAACTGTAAAAGATGTAAATGGTAAGACATAATTACCAAGAGCATTAAAATTGGAACACTTAAAAGTTCACTTATATTAACTGCCTATCACACTGTCATTCTTCCCACCCTCGTAATATATAGACAATAAACGAGACTAAACAAAATATCCAGACACAGAATGCTACCCACCTACCTGGTAACAGGACAGGCCGCAGCTAAGGGTTTCTAAGAAAAGGAATTTTGGGGGGATTCAAATTACTATCATCAGTTAGAAGAATTTACGGTTGTCTTAGTTGGTCTGCTTTATTAAACAGTATGCTAAATAGGTACGTATTAGAAAATCTACAGATAAACTTCCTTGGTTCCAAAGAAACAAAAGCAAAATATGGTTCATTTTAATTTTGGATGTTAAAACTAGTATTTATTAAATGCAAAATTGTTACAAATTTTCCTTCAACTAGAACAACAAAACAATTCTAATTGTATTACCTGTTATCATGTTTAATGATGTTAGCGAATATTACTGAAAAGCTTTTAACTCCACTTCAATTTAAATATGAAAAATAACCCCTTTGATCCAAAGTCGAGGTGTGGCTCTTAATCGACTTTTATGACTTGGCTTTTCCATAACCAACTAGAAGATGTCAATAAAACGTTATCAATCTAGAGCGTTGTAGTTGTCCTCCCTTCCCCCCATCCCCAATCAGCAACCACGATGAGAAGCTATAGGATCACCTACTAGAAGCCCTATAATCAGCAATCAAGACCAGGTTACTACAATCCCTGTTTACAGGCCACACAACACAACCCACAACCATCATCCAAGTTCAAGCTACTTCACCTATTTGAGCCGTTAATAATCCAAATCTAGCGAGCTGACCAAACAACCTCAAAATCAGCAAATCTCATGGTAAGGATTGCTTCTAGGTCTTTATTAGGAGCTCATAATTCAAAATAATTAGAATGCGAAACACACGGGTGAGGGGATGTCTCAAAAAACATATAAGTAACTCAATAATACAACAAGAAACCATTCATGCAAAAGATGGAAGAAATTCAAAATAACAAATAAGAAGACTTACAAGTTGGGATAACCTAAATCATCATCAGTGGCCTCACGTTCGCGAAACTTGTTAGTTTTTGCTTCCTCTCCATGGATGAAAATGAATGATATGGAAAAGACGAGTAAAAGAAATAAAACCCTATTTTTCATGAAGAATACCTTGATCTTACTGAGTCTACTAAAAGATCAAAAGACAGAAATCGTACAACAATGGTGGATCAAAGGTACATGTGAATAAACCCTAGTGATTCTTCTTTGTAACAAAGAGTTGGCGATGATCCGGGAAGAAGGACGACGACAACAGTGTCTAATAAGACCTCAATTGGAGTCACAGAAGACCCTCTGCCAATTTAATCACGCCTTAATTCCATAATTTATATATATTTTTTCGACCCTCTCTTTGCATTCAATTCAAACCCAAATTTTCTTTCATATTATTTTTTTTCATTGACAAATTTAAGAATTTATTATCGTCATTTCATGTCTTAAACCAACCATTTGGGATGATTGAAGTTTTATTGCTAAAGTTTTTTAAAATTAAAGTTATATTGATATGGACTTTGTTCGCTAATCAATATATAATGATTCATAAATCAAAAATAAGGGGCTGTTTACCAACATTTACCCGGGTAAGTGACAGGCTATGATTATTCGTGTTCTCCTAATGGGCAGAATGTCCCCACAGTAGCGGTGCAAGAGCACGCCGACACTATGATCGCTTGCAAGTAATAAAGTGGTACAAAGTACCGAGATCGTTCCCACAGAGAAGATAGAGATTTAGAGACTTTTCATGAACTTCTTGCACGAGTTTCTAAATGTAAAATAAAGTTGGATTTTTGTTTATAAAAAGACCGAAATAGGACCGACTAGCTAATTAACGAAATAAACTTCTAATATTAAATGATGGGCATGGGTGCAAGTGTTGTTTAAGATAAAATTAACAATAAAATGGTTAGACTTTTACGAGTTATTTATAAAAGTTCCGATCTCTCGAAAGTGAACTTTTATAACCGAGCCTCATAAAATTCCACAAGGTTTTTACGTTTATCACTTCGGAACTTGCCGATCTAGCTAAAAAGTAAAATGAATGCGGTTCTTACCCAAATCTCTTGTGATAAAAATACATATTGCTTAACCCCTAGCTAGATGCATGCAAAATTCGCGTCTCCGCGTAATTATTCAAAGACCCTCTCGAGTTCATTGTGCATCACTTAAGTCGTATTTCGGATCCGCCCATCTCTGGGTCTAAGATCTAATATTAACACTTCAAAGTGATCAGCTTATCCGCATTTTAAGCACCGTCTTAAGTGACCAAGTTACGAAGTGATAAAAGATAAAAACACCCAAATATTATATAAACATCCTAAGTTAAACTCACACCCACACCCATACGAGTAATTTAGCTAGACATAATGAAAGTAATTAAAAACATAAAATAATACTGAAATATAAATTGCATTAATATAAAACTAAATTACAAGTACAAGGAAGTAAAAATACTAGAAATTAAAGACATAAATTAAAAAACATTTAAAAAGCATAATATTAATTACTAAAAGAGAAGAGACACACTTAGAGAGTTATGTCTTCAAAATGGTGTTTGGCACACCTCAAAATGGCTCTCCCAAGCCTCTTCATATAGGAGAGAGGAATGGGGGCAAGGACAACCAATCATTACCCAAGGGTAATTAGTACAAAGTTAAGAAAATACAAAAGAACATAAAATAGAAGAAGGAAGACAACTCATAAACAGCTGTAGAAAATATCTGAGGAATCTTTAAGCTGCACGTTTCCCAAGAAGCTGTAACAAGATTGGTAGACTTCCCACAGTGGTGCCACAGTGGGCAGTGCTGTCAGAAAAATACAAGTTTTTGGAATAATACCTCTTCTTTTGTGTTTCATCATCTTTTTAAAACTTTTTGGAATAAAGGATAAAAACAAGAAAATTTGGTATTTAAAAATAACAAAAAGGGAGGAAATAAATAGGAAATAACTCTTAAAAATAAAGAGTTATCAGTAAGTGTTTATCGGTAAAATTTAAAACTATCAGTCATTTACCGGGTAAGATTTTAGTCCAACAAAAAACGGTATCGTATGCAACAATTAACCTGGTAACTGCTAATCATGGTAAGAGTCGTCGTCGTCACTTTACCGGGTAAGATTCTCAGTCCTTACCTTCGTTCTTATCGGGTAAGATTATTGGTCTTTGTCATATTGATTCGATAAGGTAATGTGACTTGGTAAGCGCTTACTCGTTTAAGGGTTTGGTAAACGGCCCCTAAGTATTTTATCGACAAGGATATTGCAAAACCACATTACATGTAATCAACCTAGCAAACATAACACCGTTGTTTGTCCTCATGATTGGTCAGATCAATGTTTTTTAATATTTTTTAAATAACATAAAAACTTGTATAAAAATGAATAATCTATGCAGACAAATTCTAAATTGACCAGTTGTAGGGAGAGGGATGGGAGATGGAAAGGTGGAGGTAGAGGGTCGATTAGCAAAGGGTTATAGAGCTGACATTTGGATTGTGTCCTAGAATAGTTAGAGGTTACACTTTGTTAAGCTATTTAGTTTTTGGTACTTTAAGTGGGATCATGCTGACAAGAAGGTAGAATTCGACATTTGGGAATCAAATGATATCTTGGAATGACATGTTCAAATATGTTGGCTTCATGATTCAGAAGGAGAGAAAGGTCGAAGATGATGTAACACATATAATAAAGGCATGGTGGTTAAAGTAGAAAGTTGCCACAAGAGTTTTTTTGCAACATGAAATTCCCACTGAAATTAAGAGGAAATTCTTACATGGTGCATTTGTGCCTATCGAACCAGCAATGATGTATAGCTTCGAGTGTTAGGCGATGAGGAAGGCACAAGAGAGAAAGTTAAGAGTTGTATAAATGATGATGCTCAAGTATGTGGTCCGACCAAGTTAGATATGGTACTAAACAAGGTATTTTGTGTAGAGTTCGAGGTGCTCCGATCACACATACAGAGAGATAGGGAGAATATTTTGGAGATCTGAATACATCTGCAAGAGGCCAATTATGACAACATTAGTGAGGATGATAAAGAATATGGAAGTGGAGGGGTGAGTGAAGGAACATAACCTCTGATAAAGAGTTTGATAAATGCATAATTTAACATATTTGGATCACTTTTTACAATATTTGCCTTTATTTTATTTTCCCAAATATAAAAACAGATTTTTTCTTCTTATTTTACCTTTCATTAAGCCTAGAGCTAAAATAAAGATGTGGTCTTGATTAAGCTTAATTTGGCAAAGTTAGTGATATTTTGATTGCTGTAACAGGGTTGTCACAACAAGAAGCACCAGGGGATGACAGAACTTCACAATCTTTTTGTTGACTTTTGGTGATCTTATACATTCTTAGAAGCAAAAGATGGAGAAAGTAGATAAAGCATGTAACTGAAGTCGGTGAATGTGTGAAAGATAAGGGATGACTCTAGAATTGAATATAATATTACTCCTATATTATCCTTTGGATATTATGTCTTTTGTCATAAGTATTTATTTTGTCAAAACTAGTGTTCTCCCTCTAAGTATAAATAGGGAGGCATTTCATCCTTCATTTTGCTCATAGAGCTCAATAGTTCAAAACTTGTTTCCTTTCAAGATCTAAATCAAGGTCAGTGATGAATCTTTTGGTACTTTTTATCTTCTGTAGCTTGTTGTGTAACATCCTAAGTTTTATTAATCTGAATGATATGTGGGTTGTTAGAACCGTGCGAGTCATATATCCGGGCGGGTTTACCCGTGAGTCAAATATTCAGGCGGGTTTATGTACTTTGTATATCCGAGCGGGTTCACACGTGAGTTTAGCCTTGTATAAACCCGCATTAGGGTTATTTTTGGGATGCAGGTGACTTTTCATATGGGTTTAGCAACGTATAAACTCGCATTCTTGCCCAGATCAGTTTAAAGCCAATTAGGATTTCTCATACTCTCACCCAAACACTTCTCCTCCACCATTTTCTCTCAAATTTGAGTTCTTGGGAAGCTTGAGGTCCAATTTTGGGTCTTGGAAGAGCATTTCTTGGTGATTTCAAGTGTGTTTGATTGAAAGGTAACCTTCGCATCTCTCATCTTTAACAGTTAGGGTTTTTGGGTTCTTTCCATCCTCAACCATTTCCCTCTTTGTGGTGTTTTTGGGTAAGATTGGAAGTAGGAAATGAGTTATTGGGAGCTTCCCATCTTTGATTTGGGAGTCTAGCTTGAAGATCTAAAGTCTTCACCAAAGGAAGCTCGAGATTTGGGATAGAACCTAGATTTAGCATAAATCTAGCTAGATGAATTTAAGTTGCTTTATAAAAACTACGTACATGCCAAAAATGTCTATTTTGATGTATTGAGTTGTTTTCCTTGATATTTTTCAAGTGTGTTTATTTTATGGGATTTTGATCTTTGGTACATTTGATTTTAGAAATCTTAAGAAAATCCTTATATTTGGGGGTTTTGGATATTTGATAAACAAATCATAAGAGTGTGTTATTTTGATGGTCTATTGTATAAAATGGGATTATTTGATAATGATGCATTTGTAGAGTATGAGGTCTTATAAACACTAGGAAAATGCAAGCAAAAGTGGTATGGGGTATTTAAGAAATATAAATTATGTGTTTTTATGTGGAAAATGATTTGTCCCAACCAATAGCGGTTTTGGGGTTAATCATACTTTTGGAGCATGTGGTGTTATTGGCTTGTTTTGGCCCATTTGAGTTTTGAGAACACTTGTCCGATTTAATAGCTCATTGTTGAACTTGGGCAAGATGTGCATGTATTGCATATTTATTTGGGAAATTACATGTTTTCAATTCATGTAATTTAGACTGTAATGCATTGGATCCATGGGTATATGAGTCATTCGTGTTTGATAAATGAGGAGTTTTGATGTCCTCGCTTTGTGACCAATGCTCGTGTAGGAATTATGGTCATCTTGGTCGCGGAGGTGAATTCTTATGAGTCGAACTCTGAGACCGTGAGTATTATGTTTTTTATGAGTTAACCCTTATGCATGAGGGTTAAATGTTTTGTGTTATCAAGTAGGAAGCTTAATGTTCCTATCTTGAATGCTAGTGGTAGACACTAAAGGTTGAATGAAGACTTTGAGGTTGAAACTCAACAAGAGAACACATAGGTACTAAGATTTGGTATCCTTACGGTGATGCTTGGTAGGGAGTGTGCACTAAAGGTATTGTGACCTTGGTGACGCTCGATAATGTGTGCAGTAAAGGTATTGAGGACTTAAGGTGACACTTGGTATAATATGCACTAAAGTCACTAGATCTGAGATACAATTTGATAACGTTGATATGTGGTCTAATTTTATGTTCTGCGCATTTAATGGATACAAGTCTCCCCCATTACCAAAAGGTATTATTTTTGGATAGTGTATCATCCATGTTTTTGGTGTTGTTTTGGGTATGGAGTGTCTTGGTAGCAGAAAATCGTATAGGTCACCTGTATTGCCACAATGGCGGTGCAAGTACACGTCAGATACTATGATCGCTACAAGTAAAAGTGGTAAATTATCGAGATCGTTTCCATGGGACTAGACAACTACTAATTAGAGATCTTTATGAACTTCTGGTGCAAGTTTCGGGTTTTGAGAAAATAATTAATATTTGATGAGATTTTTCGTTATGCTAATTTAATGATTAAAATGAGACAAGTAATTAAAAGAAGAGGGCATAGGTGTAAATATTATCTAAGACATCTGTAGTAACTTCATGGTCAGAAATAAGCACCAGAAAACATTCATAGAATCATTTTCTTTCGAAAGTGAACTCTCACAGAAAATGGTCATGTTTCTCCACAGAGGCACCACTTTTGCCAACTCGAGACTTGCCGATTTAACTAAGTCGACCTCTAAGGATCATAGCTCTATGGTGTGGAAGGATCTATACCCTCAAAAGGTGATAATGACAAGTAAATCATGCAAGTATACATAACTTACAAGTATTGTCCAAATCAAGTAATAATGGTAAGTAATATCAAATATCGTTCCTCAGAGATTTAAATTGAAAAGATAAAGTCAACTTTAAAGTGAGATTTCAAAAAAGGATTTTGGAAGCAATAAATCTTCAGAGAGAAAATATCTTTGTGATAGTTGGTAACCAAATATTAAGATGCAACATTATTCAAAAGATAGTATGGATACAAGATCAGGTTGGATTTCAGCAACGAAGTGAAATGAATATTGCTCTACAAATAGCTCTTTACAACACTACTGGATTGAACGGCCTTCCAAGGAAGTGCAGATTAGACCATCTGTTGGAAGTGTACTTAGTGATGCATCAATCCCAAACTAGTACAAATCTTGCCTTCCTTTCCATATTGTTTTGTAACCAATAAGATTACGGCGACTCTTTTATAGCCTCTATAACACAACTAGTAAAAATATTTGTGGTGTCTTAAAGTTCAACTCATCTGAATAAAATAACATGTGTCAATTTGTCAAAAATTACGAGATGAAATATTAATACCATTTGTGAATAGTAAAATAATTTGCTATTAACGAGCAAATATCAACTAACACTTAGCATAATCTCACAACCTTCACTTACACCCATACTAAGGTATTTATCTTAGCATGACTAAATGCAAGTGCTTAAAAATAAATGACATAAATAGAAATGACTTAATGTAAATGACGTAAAAATAAATCTTGCACGAAAAGTAAAGAAAGCTGGAAAAGTTGTTGTAGCAACAGACAGTAACGAAGAACACTGAAAAATACTTACAAATTAAAAAGTAACAAGGAACCAAAGCTTAGATTAAGCTTTGTTCCTGATGACAGTTGTTCCCAAGGTTACAAACAGTTACAATTTTTACTCTATTTTGTTCAAAGGATTACCCTCACTATTTATACTAGGAAGAGGGAATCAAAACAACAAAAATGGTTATTGCCCGTTGGTTAATAACCAAGGTCAAAAGAAAGATGCTTAAGTACAAGATGCTTAAGGCATCTTGCCGAAGCATCATCTATCTAAATCAGCTTCCAGGAGTACTAGAAGATGCTTCTTCAAAACCTTGACTCTTCACATTTTTCAACGGGATTGAGCATTATGGTGCCAATATCAGCGTCCAGTGTTGCAACAACTTGTACACCTGCTATATCAATGCTTGTGTTAACATTTTACTCACCAAATATATAAGACATTACCATTCCTGCGTCCTAGCTCCACTAAATGTAAAACCATAAGATAAGAATAAAAGCCTCAATATAAGATTGAGAAAGATGTAAAATGAAGTGAAATAAACACATAATTGGGTGCTAAAGTGTATGTTTTTGCACATTTATCACTCTACCAGTATGGAAATAGATATGTACATCTCTTTGTGCCACCAAAACTGAACGACATTTGAACTTTAATTAAAATCATACAAAAACCCGTATCTCTACGTGCTTATAAAATATTCTCTCAATTTTTTGCATCACTCAAGCCGCATTTCCGAATTCGCTCATCTTTGGGTCTAAGATATAATATTTAACACTTACAAGTGAACGATTTTTCCACGTTGAGTTTAAATCTCGACTCAAGTGACCAAGTCTAAGAGTTAGTACAAATGGCAACACCCAAATCGTCTACTAGTCTTAGTTTTGGCTCACATCCACATCTAAGGGAGTGTTTAGCTCATAATAATAAAAAGGTAATGGTAGAAGAAAAAGAATATGTAAAGATTACTTGCATAAACGAAATCGACTAAACTATCACCACTTGTGTCATCATAGTGGTGAAGCTGTTACAAGAAAATAAAATTACAAGGAAATTAAATATAACCAAGACTAAGAATTTAATGAGAGTATGAGAAGTAAATGCTAAGATCTAGGTTTGTGCTTTGCTTATGGAAGTGATGATCTCCAAATGGTAGCCCAAAGCCTCATATTTAGTAATTTTAAAAAGACAAGGTGTGATGTTAACATATCATTAAGAACTTTTTGATGGAGTGTTGAAGCTTCTCTTGACTTTCCCATCTGTCTTCTTCCTCCGTTATTTCTGTGAAAGCTTAGTGTTCTCCTTTCTTTGCTTCAAACATCGGATTTCCATAAATATTGAAGGATTGTCCAAATTGAATCTGCTGGTCTTTGCCACTATGGTGACCAAAGTGGCAATTTTGTTGCACAAAAGTTAGAAAAACCGAAATTTTGCAACGTTGGAAATTCATCATGGTATTAGAACAATTTAGACCAAATGAAGAGGGAAGAAGGAAAAATGGTTTAGAAATTGATAAAAATAAATACGAAAAGATAGGAAATAACTCTAAAACATCGAAAGTTATCATACCCCAAAACTTGAATTGCTACTTCTCCCTAAGTAATAAAAATAAATAAAAAGAAAAAGCTCAAAACAATGATAAATGAGGTTGACGATTTAGATTTTTGCTCTAACAGAAAACTTACACCTATTTTTCCCATGATTCTCGAATCTGTATGAATTAATCACGGTTACCGTCTAGTTTGAATGATGTACAACCTTCTTTCATGTTGTCCATAAGTTGAACTTAATCAGTAAGGCTTGTTTTGGGTTTATGTAAAAGAAAAAGGAAACAATTGGAAAAGACATTTGTTCCATAGAAACAAGTGATGAAATACCAAGGACCATCACAGTCCACTAACCTATGTCAGGGTGGCCACCCATGGCCCCAACTTCAGTACTTCAATGGAGTAAAATGATATGGACGATATTTGAAACTCAACATGCAGGGTCATGGAGGGTTTTCATTTTCTTTTTCTTTTTGCAGGCTTTCGAAGGAGGATAAAGGTGAGAGAGAAAACTTTTCTTGAATGGAAAGATGAAAGTAAAAGGTAAAAGATGGGGGAATAAAAGGTGTTGGTGGTTTTTTTGAGCTTAGTAGGATTCAAGAAGAAAATTGAAGGTTTAAAAAAAGGGATTGATGGTTTTGAAGGTAAATACGATGGAAATTAGAGGGGTTTTAGGGAGACATAAGGAAGACGGGAAAGAAAAAGTGTGATGGGATTAGAGGAAGAGAGTGATGGGAGAGGTAATTATGGTTAGGTTTAGGATGTGAGGTTTACTTTTGGAGTTCTTGGGAAAGGGTTTTGGTTTTAGCTTTGAGAAACCTCTGGTTAATAGAAGAAAAGGATGAAATGATCCTTTAACCTTTGGTTTATGTAAGACAATAGGGGAGGATGGACAAAGACATTGAATATTTTTGTTAATGACTTAAAATATGAGATTTTGGTTGTTGATGTGAACCTTGTTCTCATGATGGAAGAAATCTTTTTTTAAATAAAATACTTTATCAACTCAAAGATTTAAAAATCTCGTCTACATTGGAGTTCCCCATTATGGTGATCAAGGTGGCCACTTTGCATCACTCAAAAATTTCAAGATCCATTCAACAAAAATCAAAAGATGTTAAAAATAAATAAAAAAGAAAGCATATTATTAAGAAGGTTGTTTCTAGCCTTTACGATGGGGCTCAAGAAGAGGGATCAGAGGGCGATGACACACCATTCGACAAAAAACTATTTTTTTTCTTGTGTCTATGGTGGCTCAATCTCACTTCTATCAAACATCGTTTTTTTCAAAAAGAAACAAGCAACTCAGCTCGAATGAAGATCAATATCTTTGGATGTAAAATCACGCCAATCCCCAGCAACGACATGACTTTACAAAGTGGCCAGGTTTTCTACCAAAAACTTGGTAGCGGAAAATCGTATAGGTCCACAAAGTGGCCACATATGTTGCCACAGTGGCGATGCAAGTGCACACCAGACACTATGATTGCTACAAGTAATAAAATGGTAAATCATCGAGATCGTTTCCAGAGGGATTGCATAAATAAGAATTAGAGATCTTTATGAACTTCTAGTGCAAGTTTCGGGTTTTGAGAAAATAATCAATATTTGATGAGATTTGTTGTTATGCTAATTTAATGATTAAAAAGAGATGATTAGTTAAAAGAAGAGAACATGGGTGTGAGCATTGTTTAAGACATTTGTAGTAACCCCATGGTTAGAAATAAGCACCAGAAAACATATATAAGAATCCCTTTTCTCTTGAAAATGAACTCTCACAGAAAGTGGTCACCTTTCTCCACAAAGTTATCACTTTTTCCAACTTGAAACTTACCGATTTAACTAAGTTGACCTCTAAGGATCGTAGCTCTACCAGTATGGAAATAGATATCCAAATCTCTTTGTGATACCAAAATCGACCGACATTTGAGTATTAGTTAAAATCATACAAAAACCCGTATATCTACGTGGTTTATAAAAGACTCTCAAATCTTTGTGCATCACTCAAACCGTATTTTTGGATCATTCTATCTCTGGATCTAAGATATAATATTAACACTTATAAGTGATGGGCTTGTTTGTGTTGAGTTTTATTCTCGATTCAAGTGACCAAGTCTAGGAGTTACAAAAAATGGAAACACCTAAGTATTGCATATTTGTCTTATCACACCCACACCCAGGGGAACGTTTAGCTCATAATAAAAAAGTAGACATTATAGAAGAAGAATAATACATAAAGATTACTTGCATAACCAAAATTACACAGTTATCGCCACAGTGGTGAAACTGTTTCAAGAAAAGAAAATTACAAGGAAATTAAATGCAACTAAGGGCTTGTTTGTTTCTTGAAAAACACCACTTAATACCTCTTAAGTCCAAACCGGTCAGATGTAAAGTAATTCTTTTGGTTTGATTAATATGTATTTTGAAAACTTGTTGTTACCCGGTTTTTACTTAAATCGGACAAAGCATGTCCGGATTATTTTTAAACCTGTCAAGGCATAAGCGGATTAAGCCCTAAACTGGTCAAGTGTTAAGCGATTTAGTTTTAAACTAGCCAAACATTGAGCGCGTTATGAATATTGAACTTATTTAACATTTTGAACGGAGAAGTATGAATACGACCATGTGGTGACCGGATTATTTTAAATCGGTCAAGTTTTGGACGATATATTGTCCGGACTTATTATCCGGACAAAGATGTTGGAATTTATTCTAAGTGTTAAATCGGACAAGCTTTGGGCAATGAGTTGTCCGGATTGGGTAAACCGGCCAAGACTTGACCGGAGATGAAGTCCAGCCAAGCCTATGTTGACCGGATTTGTATTATGTCTTGTATGATTGATAAATTGTTATAAAATGGGAATTTTTATATAAATGATTTTGGATTGATAATAATTCCATTGACTGCGGTCTATTTGGAATTGTTTTGTGAAATATTTTTGATGAGGAAATAAGGGTGACATATAAAGGAGAGATGTACCATGGGATAAGGGTGACATATTAAGGAGAGGTGTACATTTGATATAATGGTGGCATTTGTATGTGTATGGTATGATATAACTCTTTCTATTATATGCATTAAAACTACCGTGATCTGGAATCTTTATTTCTTTGTGATTTAAAGATTTAGAATCAAGGTTCTTATTGGAAATCATAGTCTGGATGTTATTGAGGAGAAAATAACAGGTTTGGCCTGATACTTTAAATAAACCTTGTTGATTTGAAAAGGTTAAAAAGTGGCATTATATGGAACCTAGTTGGTTCAAAGGTATGTGATTTGAATAATCTGAATGCTTGGCATTGAAAAGTGGAAAGGTACTGGTAATATTTCCCTATTTGTTCATATATTTGTTATATATATGAAAAGTTGTTTTTCATAAATATTTTGGTGATTTTCACCCTGCAATAACATAAAAAGGGTAACTCATTAGACCTTTCGGTCTAACCCTCGTTTCGTGATTTTAAATATGTATTGCAGGAGGTACGGACGGTAAGGGAAAGGGGAAAATGTGATATTTTTCTATATGCATTTCTACATGAAGATCTGTCTTTGATGTACAGTTTTGATTGATGAACAATGGTTAGTACAAGAAATGTATTTGAATTTTTGGACCTTGTATTCTGTAATGATAGATTCTTGTACTAAGGGACCTGAATAATATATAAACATGTATTTCTTCTGTATGAAATATGTGTTACATGCAATGTGTGGTATGGGGTGTTACAGAAAGTGGTATCAGAGCCCGAGTTTAAGGGATTTAGGTATTTAACAACATGATAACTAGACTTAAACTGTTTTTATTGCATGTTAAGGGTCCCGGACATAGTTCGCTCCATTGGAAATAAATATGATGGGTTGAAAGAACAGTGTGTAAGGTAAATTTTAATTACATCTAGCCAGTGTAATTATGAATTTACAGGTAAACATCTGAACTTGAATACTTCATTATATTTGGGAATGTGAATACGTGATTATTAACACTAAAATCTACAGATGTCTAGCCGAACCCGAAGATCTGAAAGAATGGCTCATCCAGAATATGAGGAAAGGGAATAATCGCCCGTTAATCTTCCTAGTAGCACGTCTGGAAATAGAGGTCAGGGAAGACCAAGGGGATGAGGCAGAGGAAGAAGTCAGTCTCAGGGAAGGGGTCGGGCTGAAGTACATTCTGAACATGAAGAATCCCATTCTAGGAATGTTCAGGAGAGATCGGTGCCACACCCTGAATATGTAACCAGGGATATGTTGGCTGAAGAAATGGGAAAATTACGGGAAACTCTGACATCCATTATGGGAGTACCGGCCAGGGTAGAAACAGAGAAAATAGAAGTTCGTCCCTCGGTACCAGTTACTTACAACAAAGAGGGGGATATTAAAATGTTTCTTGCATGTAAGGCACCAACATTTTATGGAGAAAGAGATCCAGTGAAAGCCGTGTGCTAGATTAAAGAAATGGAATCAGTATTCAACACCATTCGGTGTTCAGAAACAGATAAAGTTTGATTTGCTGTTTCTGTATTAAAGTCAAATGCTTTATTCTGGTGGGAAGTTGAATCGTCTGCCAGAACGGATGTTTTACAGACTTTGTCTTGGGTAGAATTCATGGACCGATTCAAGAACCAGTTTTGTCCTAAGACAGTAGTGAGGCAAACAAGGAAATGGAACAGTTCGAGAATATACTGAAAGATTCATTGAATACTCTCGCTTTGCTAAACATTATGTTTCAACCGAATCCAGGAAGATAGAAAGGTATATTTGGGGTTTGAAACCCTCAATTAGAGAGTTTGTAATTGCCATGAACTCCAATACCTTTTCATTAACGGTAGATGCGGCTGAAGTGACCGAACGAAATAAGAATCGACAGCCAGAAGGAAAAGTTGTAGAAAAGAGAAGGTGAGAAGGGCCTTCATCTTTCCGAGGGCCGAAAATGATAAAATATGATAACAAACCCGAGCAGAAAGTCGGTGAGAAAGTTTATACGCAATGCCGACAGATACATCAGGGTGAGTGTAAGACAGATCCAAGAAAGTGTTATAAGTGTGGTGAAGCAGGTCATCTGTCTAGAAATTACCCAGCTAATCGAAGATGTTTTAACTGCAACTCCCCGGATCACATTCAACCGAATTGTCCTTTGTTAAGAACTTCGCAGATAACAATGGGGAGTAACGCGTCGGGTACTCGGGGAAGGCCTACAGTGAACAGAGGAGGGCAAGGAGGGGCGAGAGGACGGTCCTTCCAGATGACTAAGAACGAGGCAGAAGCATCGCAGAATGTAGTAACAGATACATTTCTTCTGAATTCAATACATGCTAAAGTGTTATTTGACTCT
>NC_037529.1:17261895-17263191 GCF_001531365.2 Cynara cardunculus var. scolymus
CTCAGTTTCTTTCTCGTTTTCTCTCTCTAAAAACTTTCGTCTTCTCTCTAAATTTGGCGTCAAGTTACTAAGAGGATCGAAGTAACAATTATATATTCAGAATCCATTCTCCGAACTCYTCTTAAAGRTATAAATTTCATTCAGTTTCATTAAGGTGTTTATTTTAGGGTTATTTAGACCGGTTTATAAACTGTGTTTATGTCTAAGTTTACGGATTGATGTTGTCAAAATTATGATATATTTGATGCTTAGGATGCTAGGACTGGTTATATTGATGCAGAAATAAAAAGGGTATATTATAGTTTCATTATAATTAGATTGTGGGTATATGTTTAACCGTACGCCAATTGTTCGGTTAAATATCGAAAGGAGTAAAAATGCATGATTAAGCTTAGGTTAACGACCATTGGACTTGTTTTACTGTTTAGTATGTTGAAGTACGTTTATAGCATGTAAATATAGCAAATCATGAAAGTTGGATCATAAAAGTTAGTTGGGAATTACGGAATCGAATTTTACCGATAATGTAACTCCCGTACTTTGACAGTGTATAACTCACAAACCGTAAGTCGAATTAAGCTCGTATTTTGCAGTCAGGAAGATCATACTGCATACTACAACTTTCATTAAGGTTCAAAATTCCAGTTATGACTCTAAGTGGCTCGAAATAGTGTGTTTTTGAGGCTGTTTACACTATATCTGGGATTAATTTACAGTTTTATAAAATTCATATAAAATAGATGGATGATCCAAATGAGATGATTTCAAAAGCAATAGACTCGTTTGATACCAATCTACAGCTTCCATTTAGACAATATAATCTGGATTGGTCTCTAAGTAAGGTAAAAATGCTTAGAAATAAGAGGGACGGAAGTGGTTGGATCGAAAAAGAATAAGGCGAAGTTTTACGTTTGAGTTTTCAATTCGTATCCAGCTGTCCTTCTTGATGTCTATGTTATTTAAATACATTAAGATCTAAGTGATTTTACTAGAATAGTTATATTATGGTTTCTATGCTTTATAAATAGTAACTCGTTTATGCATTCGTTAGGCACGTGGATAAATCAAACTTGATCGTGAATTTCCGTTTGATCGTGCGTTAATTGTCAAATTTGGTTAAGGTACGGATTACATATCTCACTTGACACGGGGATAGCCATTTGCGTAAGGCTTCCTAATCCGGATAATCTGTGATAAATTCCGAATAATTTGTTCTGAATTTCCTTTATGCTTATCAAATGTTATTGAACTTTGTTTCCTTTTGAATTACGACTTATATTCTTATTCGGAATATGG
>NC_037529.1:17264076-17270363 GCF_001531365.2 Cynara cardunculus var. scolymus
AGATAATTCTAAAGATAAAGAGAAGCAATCTACTGCTAGTGGTCGAGTGTTTACACTATCTGCTGACAAATCTACTGCGGGTATGGTTTCTGGTACCCTTTCTATTGACAGTAGAGATGCATATGTTTTATTTGATACAGGTGTTACACACTCGATTGTTTCTGAAAACTTCGAAGAAAATCTTAAATCGTATGAACAATCCACTGAATTTCCATTATGTATTACTACTCCCATGGGTAGTTCAGTATGTATATTTGGGCAATTCTCAAACTGTCCGTTATTTGTTGGCGATCGAATTCGGGAAGTTACTTTACTACCGATGAAAATGGATCACTTTGATATCATCCTTGGCATGGATTGGTTGTCTAAACATCGAGTGACCATCGATTGCAAAGCCAAACAAATCATCTTCGGTGACGTCAATAAACCCGAATACGTGTTCCAAGGTGTTTCACCTGAGAAGGAAACTCGTGTTATCTCAGAAGTAAATGTTAAAGCAATGGTATGGTAAGGATGTGAAGGATTTTTAGCTTCACTACAAGATCCCGAAGAGGTATGCCTTAAACTTGAAGATATTCCTGTTGTTAATCAATTTCAAGATGTCTTTCTAGATGAACTTCCAGGAGTTCCCCCGGAAAGGGAAATTGAATTTACAATTGATTTTGTTCCGGAAGCTGCACCTATCTTAAAGGCTCCGTATCGTATGGCTCCGACCGAAGTGAAAGAACTTAAGGAACAACTTGAAGATCTTTCTAATCGGGGTTTCATTCGACCCAGTGTATCTCCGTGGGGTGCACCAGTCCTATTCGTTAAAAAGAAAGATGGATTGATGCGGTTGTGTATTGACTATCGGGAACTAAATCGGGTTACGGTACGTAATAAATACCCTTTACCTCGTATTGACGATCTCATCGATCAACTCCAAGGAGCAAAGTATTTTTCTAAGATCGACTTAAGGTCTGGATATCACCAACTCCAGATCAGAGATCAAAATATTCCTAAGACTGCATTTCGTACTCGATATGGTCATTACAAATTCATTGTTATGCCATTCGGATTAACTAATGCTCCAACAGTTTTTATGGATCTTATGAACCGTGCTTTGAAAGATTATTTGGACGACTTTGTTATCGTTTTTATTGACGATATCTCATATATTCAAAGTCGATAGAAGATCACGAAACTCACTTGCGTATTACTTTAGAAACTCTTCAAAATAAGAAGTTGTANTACGGAGATGACAATATTGAAGATAACTCATTAAGTCATACTTTTGTTAAATTTTTGATGACTATGTAGATATACTGGTATTTTGTGACCGTATTTTGAGACACGTTATCTCCGTCTGTGGTTATGTAATTATCTTTTGGAAAATTTTATTAACTGCTCTTGTTTATATAATGCGTTGTTTTATTCCAATTGTGGCATCTCCCGTCTTTGACCACGCGGGACGGGGGTGTTACAACGGGCATTATGAATTCTTAGTTATGCCATTCGGCTTAACTAATGCGCCTGTAACCTTTATGGATTTAATGAATAGAGTATGTAAAGAGTATATTGATAAATTCGTTATTGTATTTATCGATGATATTCTTATATACTCTAAGACCAAAGAAGAGCACGCGGAACATCTTCGTCTGATATTGTAATTGTTGAGAAAAGAAAAGTTGTACGCAAAATTGTCTAAATGTGAGTTCTGGTTAAGAGAAGTTCCATTCTTGGGTCATGTCATCTCAGAAGCAGGGGTAAAAGTGGATCCAACAAAAATAGAGGCAGTTGCAAGACGGGAAGCTCCGAAAAATCCTTCTGAAGTCCGAAGCTTCTTAGGATTGGCTGGTTATTACCGTAAGTTTATTAAGAACTTTTCTAAAATAGACGTGCCATTAACTAAGTTGACTCGGAAGAACGTTAAATTCCAGTGGGAAGAAGAACAACAAGAAGCCTTTCAATTATTAAAAGATTATCTTTGCAGCGCACCGGTATTAACTCTACCATATGGATCTTAAGACTTTGTGGTTTACAACGATGCATCATAGTTAGGGTTAGGATGTGTTCTGATGCAGAGAGGAAAAGTAATTTCTTATGCATCAAAACAATTGAAAGATCATGAGAAGCAGTATCCAACCCAAGACATGGAATTAGCTGCAGTGGTGTTTGCTCTGAAGATTTGGAGACACTATCTTCTGGGAACAAAATGTCAGATTTATACCGATCATAAAAGTTTACAACATTTGTTCAGCCAGAAGGAATTAAATATGCGACAGCGTCGGTGGATTGAACTGGTTAATGACTATGATTGTGAAATCTTTTACCACTCGGGAAAAGCTAACGTGGTGGCTGACGCTTTAAGCCGGAAAGAAAAGAGTGGAACCATTAAAGCTGTGGCAATGAGAATGAACTTAATCCCCGACATTCGTAAGGAAATTCAAAGATGCCAACAAGAAGCTATAAAAGAAGAATTTGTTAAAGTAGAAAGGTTGGGTAAGATAATCTCAACCTTGGAACAGAAAGACACAGGATTAATGTGCTTTCAAGGGCGAATTTGGATACCATATTTTGGAGATATCTGAAATACAATATTAAATGAAAGTCATAAGTCTCGATACTCTATTCATCCAGGCACCAATAAGATGTATAGAGATTTGAAACCTTTTTATTGGTGGCCAGGGATGAAAAGGGATATAGCTAGATATGTGGAACAATGTCTGACGTGTTTACATGTTAAGATTGAACATCAGAAGCCGTATGGAAGTCTTCAATATTTAGAGATACCTGTATGGAAATGGGATCACATTACCATGAATTTCGTTATGAAGTTACATCAAACTCCAAGGGGATACGATGCTATTTGGATAATTGTTGATCGTCTGTCCAAATCTGTGCATTTTCTACCAATAAGAGAGAAGTACTCTTTAGAAAAGCTGGCGCAGATTTATATCAAAGAAATTGTTACCAGACACGGTGTTCCATTGTCTATTGTCTCTGATAGAGATAGTCGGTTTACTTCAAAGTTCTGGGAAGGGTTACAGAARGCTTTGGGATCTGAAATCCGACTAAGTACAGCTTATCATCCGCAGACTGATGGGCAGAGTGAAAGAACTATCCAGACTCTCGAAGATATGTTAAGAAGTTGTATTATTGACTTCCGGGGATCGTGGGAAGATCATTTGCCGTTAATGGAGTTTGCATATAACAATAGTTACCATTCCAGCATCCAAGCGGCACCGTATGAAATGTTGTATGGACGTAAATGCCGAACGCTGTTATGTTGGAATGAGATGGGTGAAAGACAGCTGACGGGTCCTGAAATTGTCCAACAAACTTCTGAGACGATCGAACAGATCCGCGAAAGAATCAAAACAGCACAAGATCGCCATAAAAGTTATGTAGATAATCGTCGAAAGCCGATTGAGGTATAGGTGATTTTGTGATGTTAAAAGTTTCTCCATGGAAGGGTGTCATCAGATTTGGAAAGAAAGGAAAGCTCAGTTCAAGGTATGTGGGGCCGTTCAGAATATGTAAGCGAATTGGGCCAGTATCATATCAGTTAGAGTTGCCAGAAGAGCTGAGTCTGATTCACAATACTCTCCATGTGTCAAATCTGCGGAAATGTTTGGCGGATCTGAGTCTAGCTATACCGATGCCAGAGATTAAATTAGATAGTAAGCTGAACTTTGTGGAAACACCAAAAGCTGTAGTTGACCGAAAGATCAGGGTGTTAAGAAATAAAGAAATAGGTCTGGTAAAGGTTCAGTTGAAGTTTCACAAAGGATCGGAAGCAACATGGGAACTAGAGTCAAAGATGAGATCAGAATACCCTTGGCTTTTTGATTAAAGGAATTCTGGGACGAAATTCTTTTGAGGGGTGGATAATGTGATAACTGGATCTTGGTTATCACCCGAGGTAATATATACGTGATTATTTGTTACAAAATGTTTATGTGACAGCATGATAAATTGTTATATTTGATCATGCTAGTATGTGAAATTATATGCATAATATGGATGCATGCATGATTATATATGTATATGTGTGATGGTATGTATGAAATCAATATCATACATAAGGGATGTATGCATGCATGTGATAGCTACATGTGGTAGTCGACTTTCCTGATTTGGGAAAGGTATAAAAGAAAAGCTTTAGTCTTCATAACATTTTTCCTGCCAAATTGAGAGTAAAGTGAGTAATTTAAGAGAAGAAAGAGTTGACCGGATTTGATTCTCATCTGCATTTCAGGAAAGTTTTTCCAAAAAGGATTCAAGGTGAGTGGTTTAATATTTTAACTTCAAATGTAAAGTAATTCTTTTGGTTTGATTAATATGTATTTTGAAAACTTGTTGTTACCCGGTTTTTACATAAATCGGACAAAGCATGTCCGCATTATTTTTAAACTGGTCAAGGCATAAGCGGATTAAGCCCTAAACCGGTCAAGTGTTAAGCGGTTTAGTTTTAAACCGGTCAAGTGTTAAGCGGTTTAGTTTTAAACCGGTCAAGTGTTAAGCGGTTTACTTTTAAACCGGCCAAACATTGAGCGAGTTATGAATATTGAACTTATTTAACATTTTGAACGAAGAAGTATGAATACGACCATGTGATGACCAGATTATTTTAAATCGGTCAAGTTTTGGACGATTTATTGTCCGGACTTGTTATCCGGACAAAGATGTTGGAATTTATTCTAAGTGTTAAATCGGACAAGCCTTGGACGATGAGTTGTCCAGATTGGGTAAATCGGCCAAGACTTGACCGGAGATGAAGTCCGGCCAAGGCTATGTTGACCAGATTTGTATTATGTCTTGTATGATTGATAAATTGTTATAAAATGGGAATTTTGATATAAATGATTTTGGATTGATAATAATTCCATTGACTGCGGTCTATTTGAAATTGTTTTGTGAAATATTTTTGATGAGGAAATAAGGGTGGCATATCAAGGAGAGGTGTATCATGAAATAAGGGTGGCATATCAAGGAGAGGTGTACCATGGGATAAGGGTGGCATATTAAGGAGAGGTGTACATTTGATATAAGGGTGGTATTTGTATGTGTGTGGTATTATATAACTCTTTCTATTATATCCCTTAAGACTACCGTGGTCTAGAATCTTTATTTCTTTGTGATTTAAAGATTTAGAATCAAGGTTCTTATTGGAAATCATAGTCTGGATGTTATTGAGGAGAAAATAACAGGTTTGGCCTGATACTTTAAATAAACATTGTTGAGTTGAAAAGGTTAAAAAGTGGCATTATATGGAACCTAGTTGGTTCAAAGGTATGTGATTTGAATAATCTGAATGCTTGGCATTGAAAAGTGGAAAAGTACTGGTAATATTTCCCTATTTGTTCATATATTTGTTATATATATGAAAAGTTATTTTTCATAAAGATTTTGGTGTTCACCCTGCAATAACATAAAACGGGTAACTCACTAGACCTTTCGGTCTAACCTTCATTTCGTGATTTTAAATATGTATTGAAGGAGGTACGGACGGTAAGGGAAAGGGGAAAATGTGATATTTTCCTATATGCATTTCTACATGAAGATTTGTCTTTGATGTACAGTTTTGATTGATGAACGATGATTAGTACAAGAAATGTATTTGAATTTTGGACCTTGTATTCTGTAATGATAGATTCTTGTACTAAGGAACCTGAATAATATATAAACATGTATTTCTTCTGTATGAAATATGTGTTACATGCAATGTGTGGTATGGGGTGTTACACAGATCAAACAAACTGATAAAGGTATCTTTATCAACCAAAGTAAGTATGTTCGAGACATGCTGAAAAGTTTGATTTATCCAACAGTTCATCTATGAAGACTCCTATGGCTCCTCCACTCACTCTCAACAAGRATCCAAATGGAAAGCCTGTAAATGTGACTGTTTATAGAGGAATGATCGGTTCTTTGCTGTATCTCACAGCTAGCCGACCCGATATCATGTACTCCACTTGCTTATGTGCAAGATATCAAGTTGAACCAAAGGAATCCCATCTGATCGCTATCAAACACATATTCATATATCTTAAGAGAACTCCTAATATGGGTCTTTGGTATCCTAAAAGTTCAGGTTTTGATCTTATTGGTTATTCGGATAGTGATTTTGTAGGTTGCAAAATTGATAGGAGAAACACCAGTGGAGGTTGTCAGCTTCTAGGTGGAAAGTTAGTGAGCTGGACAAGCAAAAAACAAAATTCAGTGTCCACATCAACAGCTGAAGCTGAATATGTAGCCGCTGGTAGCTGCTATGCCCAAATTCTTTGGATGAAAAATCAGCTACT
>NC_037529.1:17270841-17272293 GCF_001531365.2 Cynara cardunculus var. scolymus
TGAAGCTTTCTCTTTTTCAGTGATAAATGTTTTTAAAAGGTGGTCTCAGTGATTCTCTACACTCACCACATCTTCAAGTATATCTTTATACTTATCTTAAAAATCTAAAAGATCACTGAATCCTTTCTTATTAGTGATCATAACGTTTTTTAAATGCCAGTTTCAGTGACTTTCTTATCACTAAAACTTGACGTCTTAAAACCATCACTGAATATTTCTCTTCAGTAATAAAATGTTTTAAACGGGGTTATCAAGTGTTCCCTAAGACACTGAATGACTCTTCGTTTTCTTAAAAACCTTTTTGTTTTAAAAAAAAATAGTAAATGAACCGTTTTTATGATGACATTCCCTATTTACTATGCGGGACGCTTTGAGACGTGCAAAAAGTTCTGTCATTACGCTACCTCATTAAATGTCATCCATTCATGGATGAGAACGTGGTATATTTTTCATCATGACCACTTTCCCGAAATGTCGTCTTTTCTCTCTCTCATATTATTTCTCTCTCCTCCTACCTATAAATATGAGATCTCTTTTCCACTTTTCTCTTTACGCTTTCAAAATTCTTAGACAAACCTCTGCTAAGATTTCTCCAAAGCAAGAACTCTTTCTACATCTTCAAACCATTTGCTACCTTTCCCCTTAATCTTCAAAGGTCAAAAACTCTCTCTTAATCTTCCTCATTCTTTCTTAGTTACAAGAAATGTGTTTAATATGATTAAGAACTTTGTTCTCTTAATATATTAAACTGTAAAGGTTTTTAATCATTTCCTTCTTGATTATAATCTTGTTTCTGTATATACATTTCACTTGAAAACCCTAATCTTTTAAGGATTTTTCAAAAGAAGTTTTTACTTGTTCAAAAACTTGTTCTATAATCTTAACCATAAACTCTTGGCTTATTTCTAACAAACCTGTTTTCTTTTCTTCTTATTTATACAAATAGATGGCTGCCAAGAACGTCACCTTCTCTATTGACGAGATCTCCATCAAGGCCAACAACCACATTGCCTTGTTGGAGATACCCTCCACTAAAGCGTTTTACCAAGATGCGGTTGACTTTCTCAATCAGTCGTCCTTAGGCTACGCTCTCAACCATGAGCCCCTCATGGTCAAGGAAAATTCTTCAACAGTTCTGGTACACTGCTGAGGTTGTCGAAGTCCAAGATGATGCTGGACGCAAGATGGAGCAAATCCATTTCACTTTCAACCGCATGGAATTGAACTTTTGTGTGTCTACACTCCGCTCAGCTCTCCGTCTTCCCAAGGGTCCTTTCGACAGCAAACCCTCCACCGCCGAGATCATCGAGTTTCTTGATGCCATTGGCTACCAGTGGCCAATGAAGGACTCCAATGCCCCTCTGAAGTCCTTGACAAAGATTGAGAAAAACAAGATGTCAGCTATCTGGCAATACCTGTTTTCTCATTTCATCCAGTGCATGGGTGGAAAAA
>NC_037529.1:17272708-17275988 GCF_001531365.2 Cynara cardunculus var. scolymus
GGGCCTCTCAAAAGGCTTCAGTTATTGAAACTAGCCTTATCCTCGAGGCGTCTTCTGTTAACCCTCCTAGTTCTTCAATGATTTCTCCCATCACTGTCGTATCAGTTGTCGTATCAGTGGTACCTTCACCAATCACTTCAGTGACCCAAATCACTGAAAGTGTAAATACTAGCGCCGCCACCGCTAAACACTCACGTCTCTTTTCGACCTTTTTCTCTTCTCCTCCTTCCTTGGTCTTTACACATGTCGATATTGTATCAGCGACTATCCTTCCTAACACCAAGACACGCACTACTGGACCTGAGGTTGCTCCTCTCGATGCTCCTCTGCATAAGGATGTCCATCCTCTCGAGGACATCTTTGCTCACCAGTGACAATCCTTTAGATCTCACTGATGGCCCCTCAGGTCCTTCTTCGATGCATCAGTCTGATGCTCAGAAAATGGAAGAGGAAGAAAGAGAGAAAGATGATGGAGTAGATGAAGAGATCGATGATGCCTATGATATGGCATCAGACATCAAACTTCTCCTTCCAGCCATTGATACCGTCCTCTGCAGGATCAACGAAGTTCACCAAGAGATGCCCCATGAAGCTGATCTTGATGCGAACTTCCTTGCCCTCCAGGCAGATGCTCAAGAAGTTCAGAGTCATCTCCAGACTCTCCAAGAAGCTGTTCAAGCCAACAACGATGCCATTGCTGTTCTTCACAGCAGGGCTGACGATGCTCAGGCTATAGCTGATCAGCAGACTGGTCTTCTTCAACAGATCCTGGATGCTGTCCGTCAACCAGCTCCAGTACCCTCTTTCTATGCCAATGATCGCGCCCAGCTCCTTGAGACGCGTGAGGCAACGACAACTCTAGCCAATGCTTTACAAAGGCTGGAGGATTCAATGGTTCTCCAGCGTCAGCGCTTGGACGAACTCTCTGGCAAATTCACTCAAGTCTTAGCCCGAGAGGGGGAGATGAGGTCCAATGCTGGTGAATCATCCGATGCTGTGCCTACCCCTTCTCATCCAGTAGCAGCTACAACTGCAGTTGAAGCTAAGGCTCCTAGAGCTGAAGCAATTGCTGCTCATGTAATCCCGACCACCAAAGCTGCTCTAGCTGAGGATGTCGATGCCATCCCTAGGGATGATGCCCATACCATCACTGCTGCTGGTGATGATGATGATGATGAAGATGAAGATAATGATGAAGACGATGATGAACCTACCATTTCAGACACCAGAAATGATCTATATGGCAACAACGACAATGATGATGAAGATGACTTTACCATCAAGTTCCAGAAGCCATCAACCGTCACCAAAGGTGTTACTCTAGGGGATTCCGCATCCCAGGGGGAGCAAAGGCAAGGTGAATCGACTCCATCAGGGAACCAGGACCCCAAGTTGAAAGGCAAGACGGTCGCCTGAAGAAGGAAACTTGAAGGTATTGTTCAAAATCCCTCAACAACCTTTGTTTGAAGACTTTACTTCTCAGGTAGTGATCATTTCAAACTATCAACTTCATATTCCATCAACAACCTGTGGTCGACCGGAGCGGGTATCTGATCAACCCGTCTCTTGTGGTCCAACCGACCAGCAGGTGTCTCAACTGAAGGAGTCACTCGACCAGACTAGAATAAAAATTCCTCTCCGTACCTCTAGGGTGGTGAGTTTGACTTTTTGTCTGAAGCTGAAAGACTCGAGGCATTAAGGGCTGAAGAAGATCTAGAGCTTCAAAAGAAGCAGACTGAAGACAGCTTGAAGCTGGCCAAGTCACTAGCTGAAAAAGTCCTTCCCAAGAAAAAGTCCAAGAAAACGGCGAATGTTGTGCAAGCCCAGGCTAAACTTCTTTCGATTGTAGAAGCTGAATGCAAGAACAACCTGAAGCTGATGGATAAGGACAACCAATGGAGCGAAGAAAAACTAAAAAAGAGACTTTTATCAGCGTCAGCATCAGCGGACGTTCTAAAAACGGTGGAACACTGGTCTCAATGCTCATCACCAGGGACAATCTTGATGCCGTTACTGAGTACCCTTCCTACCTTGGCCGCTACAGATACATCAAATGGATGGAGATCAGACAAGCCATTCAGCAATCGAAGTCGAGACACAAGACACTTATCGAGGACACCATCAGCGAGCTCATCAAAAGGATGTCTAGGTATGTCAAGGTTCCTGACCGGCTAACTCTGAAGAAACGTGGGAAGAAGAAACTCAAGCTCTCTGATCCTAATGATGGACCATTCCTAAGGAACGAACATGAAACAAGGTTCTCCTTAGATGAAGTCCTGAAGGGTCATAAGAGTACATACATTTTTATGTTGAATCTTGACTTGCCAGATAAGGGTCCCTATACACCCAACTCTGTGCATTTTAAACCTGAGTTAGGAGTTATATTTCTTGACTATGAAGGTGAAGTCAGATTTCAGAGAATGTCAGAGCTACATCTATGTCCAATAGATCACTTGGTTTATCTTTTGCTCTGTATAGATGATAGCATGCCTGAAAAAGTCGTAGATCTGAAGATACGAAGGGAATTCCTACGTCGAAGAAAACTTGGTGAAAATGTACCTGGATACATAGATCTAAGATCTCTAGAATAGTTTCTCTTTGTATCAACAATCCACTTTTCTTTGTAACTTCGTGTACTATGTCTACTTTCAGTGATTGTACTTATATTCTGCAAGTTCTTGACATGTACTGTAATACTTGTAATATTTCTTATGATTAATAAAATGAGTATTCCATGTACTTCACTGAAAAAGATCCCTGAAAAAAGTAATASGGACACAAGTCTATGAGTTCCAGTGCTACTTTTCGCATTCACTGACATTCTATAAGTCAGTGAATAAGCTTTCAGTTTCAGTTTCCGTACTTGTAATTTTCTTAGATATAACTTAAGAAATATTCTCAAGCTGAGACTGACCAAACTGAAAAAGATCCCAAAATAGTTAAAAGGGACATATACTTTGTATGTAACTTTTTATTACTATTATTTGATAAGATAACCTTCTTTATGTTATCTTGTTATCATCAAATAGGGGGAGATTGTTGATCCTMTCTCTCAGTGATTTGATGATAATCCCTTTTCACTTATACGTTGAATTTATGTTTCTGTATTTTCAGTTCCAGCGATCTTCACTGAGTATGTTCAGTGATTGCTGAAGAACTTGCATTGTAAATCTATCAGAGACAGCAATACTTCAAGAAGACAACACTCACACCAAAGAACCTTCAGCAAACGTCAAAGACTGAAACTGAAGATTAGAGATCGGCGAGTACGTGATCTGAA
>NC_037529.1:17276003-17281806 GCF_001531365.2 Cynara cardunculus var. scolymus
TACGTGATCTGAAGCGGTACTCAGTGATTACAAGCCTGTCTACATATGTGTGAAGACTGCTCAAGCTTCAGCGAATGATGATGAGACCTTTAGGTCATTCCAGCATTCAACGATCAAATGAAGCTTGCTTAGGACGATTGTTGTTGTCTTGTCCTTATGCATACAAAGGACAAAACCCATACCCTTACGAAAGTCAGTACGGTACGGAGCCGACTAGTCGACTCTTTGTCCACCAACTTTAGGTAAGGATGTCTGCTCATGAATAGTGCTTTTTTACTATTCACTGTAGCAAAGGACAAGTCTTCCTCTTAAGGCTTGACACACACTCTAACCATACCATATTACATTAAATGAACATTTAATGCACTGGGTATAAATAGAAGTGTTTCTTCTCCATGCAGAGTGCGCGCAACTCACTCTCTAACCCTAATTCTTACTTCAAGCATTTTTTAGCTTAAATAAAGGATCTTCTTTACAACAATTTCTTTTCTTGTAATTTGCTAAGGTTTTGTGTGTAACAAAAGATTGTTTAGATAGGTTTTTATTACCTTATCGTTTCGCAAACAATCTTATAAAATATGTATTGATCTTCTCTATCAATATATATTTTAAATTTGAAAATACTGTGGTTGTATTCATCCCCCCCTTTACAAACTGTTTCTCTTTTTGTAGACCCTCTCGGGACCAACACTATGCTATAAGGAAATAAGTTGCGCCTTCTCCACCAGCAATTGCTTTTGGCGTTGTGGTAAGCTCTTGGATCCTAACATATATTGTTCAAAACTTGCTTTAATCGATGTATCATGTGACTAGATTACTTGATGCATGAAAACAAATGCTATGGAAAATGTTAGGTTGATCGATGTTACACCAACTATCTCAAGAAAAGGCATGTCGTACCTGAATAATAAATTAACAAAATAATAATGTTAAAGAAAATAATAATGTTAAAAAATAATAATATTGGCATTAACATAATAGACATGCATTTTAAGGTACCTATTTGTTTTATATGTGACATCGATGACCAACACTTGTGGGAATGCATGCCAAAGCTCAAATGATCTTGGATGAATGAAGAATAAATCTTCCAACTTGTTTGTTTCGTCATTAACACGAGTCTCAATATCATAATTTTTGGTAACAAAAAAAAATCAACGACAACCTGCATTTGTGGTCTTCCTACATCGTTTGTTGTTCATTGTATATTGTTTTTGACGTAGGTGCATTTCTTATATGTCTACCCTTTAACGTGGATAAGATGTATCGTGGCTTGACATGTTGGGCTGATAGATCTTCAACTAGTTGAGCTTCAGTTTTATTCAGCCGCATTGCATATGCATGACCCTCCATATATTGTGCAAAAACATGATTATGTGCAATGCATACCACCGTTAACGTCCACCAACTATGTTTAGCCAAAAATAACGCTATCAACTCAAATGGGCATCCAAACTTTTTTGTTCCCGTATGATGAAAGAAAATTGTTTTATTTTTGTAAACCCCGCCGTGTTCACACATAAACACGACTTTATAAACATTCTTATTTGGCTTTGCCTTTGATCTTTTCGTAACAACAACACAACCAACTGAACGTCCCACGTTGTGCACCCACTTAGTTATTTCTTCCCGAGAATTGAACACCTGGAAAAAAATTATAACTTTCATTAGTACAAGTAAGTGTTAATAAACCCGAATATCAATTAACATAATATTGTACCTCGTTGGTGAAAAATTCTGGTGTTGTTGTCAAACAGTCTTCCATATTTGATGTATATTGAAGAATGAGAGAGTTATATATTGAAGAAGAATGAGAGAGTTATATAACTTTGTGAAATATCGAATGAACGATTCATTCGTTCGTTCGATATATATATTGATTTTTTTACTTTATTTAAAATCAATAGCTTTACTTTATTTCAAATCAGTAACTTTACTTTATCTCAAATCAAATTATTTTTACAATTATGTAAACGATTACACATATAAAACGTATTTTCTTAACGTATTTTGTACTAAATGTCGATATTATTGTTCATAATGTGACATGCTACTTGATCGATATGAGATAGAATTTAACGTGACATGTTAAAATATATTTTAGTTAATATAAAATTATGTATTTTAATGTGATTATGATGTAAAATGAAAATTGAAAAAACAAATGATGTATCATAAATTAAATAAATAACTATAAGTGTAAATATTAAAAATATTTTTTCATAGTATATAATATATAATAATATAATTAAGTCAAAAAATATTCAATATTGGGCTTATTTTGAAGGTATTGACAAGACGATTATAATGATGTAACTTGTTAAAATTAAAACGTATTATTTAAACATATTTTAATTGATATACGATTATTTATGTTAATTTGATCAGGATATAAAATGAAAAATTTAAAAGGAAGGGATGTAAAGTAAATTAATTAACTAATTATAAGGGTACAAAGTATAAATTTAAAATATTAAATTTTGAAAAAGGAATCGATGTAAGTGTGAGGAGTGTGAGGGGGAGGGGGTAGAAAGGGGTGTTGTGAGTGGGGGATGAGGTAGAAAGTTGTCCCAGAGGTGGGGATATCAACCCCTTATAAATTATCATTATAACTATTTTAAGTTATATCATATAACTATTGTTATAATTTGTTTTTTTATATTAAAATTATTATAAAGTACCTTCATAAATAAAAATCCATATTTATAATGATTTTTGTTTAGGTAGCTTAAAGACTCTTTTCTTTTTACATGGAATGGTTTATATGTTTATGATTTAGTAAAAATTATCTATAACAGATAAGTCTACCTCTACGATCTCTGATAAATCATCTTCATAAGGAAGAGAAACAATATGTTTCTTTCTGTTCCAAAAGGCATTAGGATGATCATTACAAATGCTAAGATAGAATCATTATGGATGAAATCAATCTTAGACTTAAGACGAGGATTAGAAAGCTTTTCGTCAATGGTTAAAGAAGAGATTTCTTCTTTAAGAGAGTACAGATGAAAGGTTTTTCGATCAATACGATCTTGAAGGATATCAAGAAAACGTTTAACCGGTTGATCCATGAATTTGAAGGTAATGGCTTTTTTGTTAAAGGTACCAGTAAGACCCTGCTCGTCAATTCGAGTGATAGGATAAAGTTGATACAAAAAAGGAAGACCAAGAATAACTTCATGAGAAATCACCTTAGTTAAGAGAAAACTGGTTGTGATGCAACAACCTTGATTGCAAATCTTTGCATTTGAAAGTTTAAACTTAATGTCAAGAGCACCTCCTCCCGCATGGGAAAGGGAACACGAAGTTTTTTCAAAAAACCTGCTGGGAATAAGCCCTTCTTGGATAACGTTTAAGTCAGCACCGCTATCAATTATTGCTATGAATTCTTTCTGAAAATGACCATCTATAAGAAGAGTAATTTTAGTAAACCATTTTTGAGTAATTATTCGACTGATAGTAGAAAGAGTTGCATTATCAGACTGTTGAGTAGAAGAAGAAGGAGAAATATTCTCAGGTTCCTGTGCCTCAGTTGGGACATGGAAAGTAGCATTTCTAACTAGAAGATCTTGACTTGCAGAAACAATTGCAAGATGTTTGTGTAGAAGAACATTATCTTCTTTCAAAGCAGAAATTTCTGACTTAAGAATTGTCACTTCTTTATGAAGATCAGTGACAGAAATCGCCATAGAAGAAGAGTGTTTATGCTGAAGAAGGCGATTTAATTCTTTCATCGAGTAATCAATATTATTAATTGGGGAAGAAGAAGAAGAAGAACTAGGTTTATTAAACTCAAGATTTTCTAAAATTTCAGAACAAATCATAGGATCTTTGATCTTTTGCAAAAGTTTTAAAACATTTTCATTAGTTAAAACATTAATATTCAGATCCTGAAATTGAGAAAGGAGTTTATAAAACTCATCATTGTTATCAGAAGAATTGTTATTTTGAAGAACATTCAGACAATTTTGTGCACAGGGCTGACCAATAGCACATGTGTCACACGGAGAAGATTTAGAATCTTTAGAATCAGAAGATAGATAAGATTCATCTTCATCAATGTCATGTGAACTATCAGAACTAGAAACAGAAGATGAATTAATCTCATCATCAGAATTTTTAAAATTCAGAAAGATGTTTAAGAGAGAATCTTTCGTATTCTGATCAATATTTAAATTATTGATCTTTTTCTTGGTCCAACAATTTGTTGAAGAATGGCCAATCTTGCCACAATTTTGACAAACAATCTTGTTTTTCTTAAAACCCTGAGGATTTTTAAAAGGTTTTCGATGTTTGGAAAACTCAGGTTTTTTAGAGTCGTCAGCTCTATAAGATTTTTGAAGATCTTTGCCAAAAGATTTTCTTTTAAATCGTTTTTTATGATGACCAGGAGAATCTCTATCGCGAGTTTTATGAAATTTTCTTTTAGGTTTCTTATAAGGAACCTCCATACCAAATTGGTCACAAAAATCACCAAGCTGTTTTCTTTCAAGCAAATTCTGCTTTCTGATTTGATGTTTTAATTTCAAATCATTACAAAGAGAAAGGCCTTCAGCAATACAAGTGCTTATCAGCTGGCCATAAGTATAATCATCATAATTAACAGAAATATTTTCCTTTTTAAGAATTTTACGAATTCTTTCAGCAAAAAGATGAGGAAGACCATCAATGAACTTGGCTTTCCAATGACTGTTATTACAGTCTTTTAGTTCAAAGATACGGGAAAGAAATGTATCTTTATACCAACGAAACTCAGTGAGAGTTTTGCAACGAAGATTACTGATTAAGGTTCGAATATTCTCACAGTTATCAGAGAACCTACCAGTAAAATGCTCTATAAGAGTAAGAACTAAAGGATAGACAACATTTGTCGTCTCTTCACCATTTTCAGTCTTAACAGAGTTAAGAATTTGATCTTTTTGATCAAGGGGAATATAATTATCCCACCAACCTTTCAATTGACCAGTAAAACCTGCAATAATCATTTTGGCAATAGCTTTATCATTATTGCCTGTGTTTTTACACACTGTACTATACATGAACATGCGATGARCCATATTATAAATATGCTTGTCAGTGAAACCATCAAGGCTCCATTCATAAATACATTTACCATTATAACTATTGTTAATAATGTACTCCTGTTCTTCATGAAGAACATCCATAGGAGTAGGACGATTATAATAATATTTATTAAGATTCGGAGTTTTGGCCCATTTCATCTTATGAATTTGGCCATTAAGTTTCTCATGATGAGGAGACTCAGACTGGAAGTCTTGGTTAAGCATGGAAATAGAGTGTGGTTTARTAATATGCAAATGGGAAAGCTTTAAATCAAGCTGTTTCATAAAATCTTCAGACGGAGATTTAAGTTTAAAATCTTTGATCTCAGGAGGAGGCTGAATAGTATTTGAAGTTAAAATAACCTTTTCAGAAGAAGAGGGAATATCAGCAGAAGTAACAATGTGTTTTTGCTGATTTGTCTCGATTTGAGAAATTTTTTGTAAAATTAAGGAAATATTATCCTCGATGGAAAAAAGTTGTTCTCCAATTATTTTTAATAAAAGATTTGAATAATTCTGCTTTTCAAGTAATTCGTTAATATGTAAYGAAGTAACAGAAAGAGTATTATCTTTGATAAGATTGGAAAAAGCAGAGAATCGGAAAAAAGAATTATTGTTTTTCATAAGGAAAGGAGACTGGGGAGGATAAATGGTGGATTTAATATCACCATTTAGGAGTTGATAATCCCTTTGAAGAACATTTATAAAATGTTTTACATGAGTATGAAAGAACCAAGGAA
>NC_037529.1:17283616-17299957 GCF_001531365.2 Cynara cardunculus var. scolymus
GGTTTAAATGCAATTTGCACAAGACCAATGTGTAAAAACTTATGAGTTTTTAAATAAGGCATAATATCTTTCTTATTAAGAAGACGAATCATCATCTCATCTTTATGAAGAGGAATCGAAGATTCCGTGGTTTTAACAATATGTTTTAAACCAAGTTTTTCAAAAGTGCCTATTTTATAAATGAGTTTTGACTCAACTCTTGGAATAGTCCAATGGTCAAGTCCATCAAGATTCTGAGGAATATCATATTCCTCTGTTATACTGTTATGAACAGTATCATCACCTCCAGATCGAAATAGATTCATTTGAATCTTAAACTGGGAAGGACAGAGTTAAAACAGAGTTTGAAATGATATAGAAATACAAAAACATGGCTCTGATACCATCTATGTCCCAGATCTAACAAAAAAGATTAAAACAGCAAAATATATCTCAAATCTCAAACCAAGGTTTTAAAACCCTAAACGGCACTCTTGGCCTCAGCGGGTGACAACCAGTCTCAGAGATCTCAGAGATAGACTTATCTGTTATAGATAATTTTTACTAAATCATAAACATATAAACCATTCCATGTAAATCTAYTGATATATCAAATCAAATATGTTTTAACTCAGTGTCCTGACTTAGCCAGCCATGAAGGCGGCGAGAAACTTGAAGAAATAAATAAAAGATAGAAGAAAAGAGCTTACAAAAACTTTACCACTGTCGGTAAGCTTGTTCGTCTTATTTCTTTATTTGCACACACTGATTACAATACTCAGGAAAGAAAGAAAGATGAAAGCACACCTAAGAAAACTCTGATTTCAGAAGAGAGACATACCTCTCTATAAATACCGAAAAATAAAGTCCTATTGAGGACAGCTGGCTAGACAGCTATAAAGAAATCTGCTTTAAAAAAGCAAAATATTCTTTTCAAAAAGAAAAAGCGACTTTATAAAAGTTGGTCGGCTACTAAGACCGAAAGTAAAATTTGACAAAAATGTCAAAAGGCTATTTACATTGCTTTATAGAGTCTTTAAGAGTCTCTAGGGCATCTTCAATAGAGATGGCTAGCTCTTCGGAGCCTTCCATGCTTTGAGCATCTTGTTGTATGTCGGAGTTCATTGAACTATCTGATGGTTGAGAAAGATGTTGATGTAGGTCCTTCTTCATGTTCTCTATGTAGAGATCAACAATCTCTTCTTTGGATAAGGTACCAGCATATTTCTGGGAAAGTTGCTGAAAAGGACTCGGAATTTCCGAGTTCGAGCTTGTTTGATTCGTCTGACGTTCATCGAATTCTGACTTATACATCTGGATCTTCTTCGAAATGGAAGCATAAAGATCAGCCCCTTCAATAGTAGAGGATTTTGGACACAGACGATCTAATTTCTCCCAATATTTTGAGAGGCCTTGACGCTTGAGACAAGGGATCGTATGATGATTATAGCCAAATATTGGCTTCCATTTCCAAATCCATGGAATGCCAAATTCTATAAAGAAAAGGCAAATATTACTGCTATCAATTTGATAGAGTTTTTTACAGTCATTGACTGTAGGAGAATATAACATCCAATCTTTTAAATAAGATTTCATATGATCTGGAAAAATGGAGAGCTAGTTCCAAAATTTTTCCACCATAAGAAAAACCAATTAGGAATTGGTGAATGGAAACAATTTTCACAAATCTTTAAGAACCAAGAATGTCTTTTGTTCTCATTCTCATAAAGAAGAACTTTAGAAAAACCATGGATATAATCCCAATAATTAAACTTGAAATTGCATTTGTGACTGGGAGAAAACCATTCTCTTTCAGCCAAAGGGGAAAAACCCCATTCGTTAAAAGATATAATCTTTTTAATGACAAGTTTTGAAAAATTAAAATTGCCATTTATCTCATCTCGACTATTAGAAGAATGATGAGTAATTTCTACAGATTTTGTAGAAAGAAGCAAGCCTTCATAGAATTGGCGTTGCCGTAAAGAGCCATGAACAAAAGATGTCTTATTAAGATATCTTTGTAGAATAAAATCAGGATCATCTTTCCATTGAAGATCTTTATCTTCTAAGTGAAGTATAACTTCTTTTTCACCAACCTCATGAAATTGAGAGTTGGAAGAATCTTCCTTGCTAATATTAGCATAGGAATTGGTTGCTGCCAAAGATTCTTTGGCCTCCTTTTCCTTTTTATAATTAAGGTATGCCTCTGCAAGAGGATGATCTTCTGGAATATCATTCAAGAAGTCTGGAGTCTCCTTATCCTTATGTGATAAGTCTGAAGCTATAAGCTTTTGTTTACCCATCTGGGCAATTACATTATTACCTCTTCCCCTATTAGAGGAATGTCTGCCACCGCGACCTCTTCCATAGGAAGGGCTGCCAACTCCTCTATAAGAGGAGTAAGAACTGTACGAGCTCATACAAAGCTCATCGAGTTGAACTTCAAAAGTCCTGAAAGTCAAGAAAGATATTCACGAGTTAGAAAATCAGGCAAGTGATTATCTTTGCCTTTAATATGYTGGATATCAAAATCAAAAGGAGCAAGATGAGCTTGCCATCTGGCAAACATTTGCTTGGAGACATCATGCTTAAAATATTTTTTAAACATAAATTGAGCAGAGCTACAATCAGTTTTTATTAAAAACTTTTGATTATATAAATCATCTTGGAATTTAAGAACACATTTAACAATAGCAAAATGTTCTTTGACTACAGCAGAATAGTTAAGCTGGGCATTTTTCCATTTTCCTGAATAAAAACGAATAAGATATTCTTTTTTAGACATAGGATCAATTTGTTTAAGAATACCTCCATAACCTAAGTTAGAGGCATCAGTCTCAACAATTTTATCCCAAAGGGGATTAGGGAGCATGAGGCAAGGAAGGTTCTTAACCTTTTTCTTAATTTCCTGAACTGCGAGAGTATGACTATCAGTCCAAGAACAAGATTTTTTCTTTAATCTATCATAAAGAAGGGAAGTATAATGACTAAGGTCTTGAATATAAGCAGAAATGTAATTAAGACTGCCTAAAAATCTTTGTAATTGAGTTTTATCAAGAATTTGGTCAGGAAATTTATCACCAAATGCAATACTGCGTTGGATGGGAATAATCGTTCCTTTTTCGATATCATGACCAAGAAATCTAATCTTAGTTTGGAAAAGAGACATTTTAGGTTTGGATATAACTAAACCATTTTGAATAACAAGAGTCTTGAAAATGTTAAGATGTTTAAAATGACTCTCAATGTCTTTAGAAAAGACCAGAATATCATCTATGTAGACAATAATAAAATTACTGTAAGGATAAAAAATGTCATTCATAATTTGTTGAAATTCGGAGGGCGCATTTTTTAAACCGAAAGGCATAACTTTCCATTCATAATGTCCCATAGGAACATTAAAAGCCGTTTTATAAATATCATTTTCGGCTATCTGGATTTGCCAATAACCAGATTTTAAATCAAATTTTGAGAAAATAAGGGCTTGGAAAAGGCGATCAAGAAGATCCTTCTTGTTAGGAATAGGATGTCTTATCCATTTTAAAACCTTGTTAAGGGGTTTATAATTAATAACTAGCCGAGGGATACCTCTTTCTTGTTCTGAATGCTTGTTTACATAGAAAGCAGTGCAAGACCAGGGGGAATGAGAAGGTCTTATAAGACCTTTCTCAAGAAGACTGCCAATTTCAGTCTTACAAAGAATAAGATAGTCAGAATTCATCTGACAAGGCCTAGCCTTAGTAGGGATATTGAGTTCGGAGAAATCATCTTCATACGGAAGAGAAACAATATGTTTCTTTCTGTTCCAAAAGGCATTAGGATGATCATTACAAATGCTAAGAGAAAAATCATTATGGATGAAATCAATCTTAGACTTAAGACGAGGATTAGAAAGCTTTTCGTCAATGGTTAAAGAAGAGATTTCTTCTTTAAGAGAGTACAGATGAAAGGTTTTTCGATCAATACGATCTTGAAGGATATCAAGAAAACGTTTAACCGGTTGATCCATGAATTTGAAGGTAATGGCTTTTTTGTTAAAGGTACCAGTAAGACCCTGCTCGTCAATTCGAGTGATAGGATAAAGTTGATACAAAAAAGGAAGACCAAGAATAACTTCATGAGAAATCACCTTAGTTAAGAGAAAACTGGTTGTGATGCAACAACCTTGATTGCAAATCTTTGCATTTGAAAGTTTAAACTTAATGTCAAGAGCACCTCCTCCCGCATGGGAAAGGGAACACGAAGTTTTTTCAAAAAACCTGCTGGGAATAAGCCCTTCTTGGATAACGTTTAAGTCAGCACCGCTATCAATCATTGCTATGAATTCTTTCTGAAAATGACCATCTATAAGAAGAGTAATTTTAGTAAACCATTTTTGAGTAATCATTCGACTGATAGTAGAAAGAGTTGCATTATCAGACTGCTGAGTAGAAGAAGAAGGAGAAATATTCTCAGGTTCCTGTGCCTCAGTTGGGACATGGAAAGTAGCATTTCTAACTAGAAGATCTTGACTTGCAGAAACAATTGCAAGATGTTTGTGTAGAAGAACATTATCTTCTTTCAAAGCAGAAATTTCTGACTTAAGAATTGTCACTTCTTTATGAAGATCAGTGACAGAAATCGCCATAGAAGAAGAGTGTTTATGCTGAAGAAGGCGATTTAATTCTTTCATCGAGTAATCAATATTATTAATTGGGGAAGAAGAAGAAGAAGAACTAGGTTTATTAAACTCAAGATTTTCTAAAATTTCAGAACAAATCATAGGATCTTTGATCTTTTGCAAAAGTTTTAAAACATTTTCATYAGTTAAAACATTAATATTCAGATCCTGAAATTGAGAAAGGAGTTTATAAAACTCATCATTGTTATCAGAAGAATTGTTATTTTGAAKAACATTCAGACAATTTTGTGCACAGGGCTGACCAATAGCACATGTGTCACACGGAGAAGATTTAGAATCTTYAGAATCAGAAGATAGATAAGATTCATCTTCATCAATGTCATGTGAACTATCAGAACTAGAAACAGAAGATGAATTAATCTCATCATCAGAATTTTTAAAATTCAGAAAGATGTTTAAGAGAGAATCTTTCGTATTCTGATCAATATTTAAATTATTGATCTTTTTCTTGGTCCAACAATTTGTTGAAGAATGGCCAATCTTGCCACAATTTTGACAAACAATCTTGTTTTTCTTAAAACCCTGAGGATTTTTAAAAGGTTTTCGATGTTTGGAAAACTCAGGTTTTTTAGAGTCGTCAGCTCTATAAGATTTTTGAAGATCTTTGCCAAAAGATTTTCTTTTAAATCGTTTTTTATGATGACCAGGAGAATCTCTATCGCGAGTTTTATGAAATTTTCTTTTAGGTTTCTTATAAGGAACCTCCATACCAAATTGGTCACAAAAATCACCAAGCTGTTTTCTTTCAAGCAAATTCTGCTTTCTGATTTGATGTTTTAATTTCAAATCATTACAAAGAGAAAGGCCTTCAGCAATACAGGTGCTTATCAGCTGGCCATAAGTATAATCATCATAATTAACAGAAATATTTTCCTTTTTAAGAATTTTACGAATTCTTTCAGCAAAAAGATGAGGAAGACCATCAATGAACTTGGCTTTCCAATGACTGTTATTACAGTCTTTTAGTTCAAAGATACGGGAAAGAAATGTATCTTTATACCAACGAAACTCAGTGAGAGTTTTGCAACGAAGATTACTGATTAAGGTTCGAATATTCTCACAGTTATCAGAGAACCTACCAGTAAAATGCTCTATAAGAGTAAGAACTAAAGGATAGACAACATTTGTCGTCTCTTCACCATTTTCAGTCTTAACAGAGTTAAGAATTTGATCTTTTTGATCAAGGGGAATATAATTATCCCACCAACCTTTCAATTGACCAGTAAAACCTGCAATAATCATTTTGGCAATAGCTTTATCATTATTGCCTGTGTTTTTACACACTGTACTATACATGAACATGCGATGAACCATATTATAAATATGCTTGTCAGTGAAACCATCAAGGCTCCATTCATAAATACATTTACCATTATAACTATTGTTAATAATGTACTCCTGTTCTTCATGAAGAACATCCATAGGAGTAGGACGATTATAATAATATTTATTAAGATTCGGAGTTTTGGCCCATTTCATCTTATGAATTTGGCCATTAAGTTTCTCATGATGAGGAGACTCAGACTGGAAGTCTTGGTTAAGCATGGAAATAGAGTGTGGTTTAGTAATATGCAAATGGGAAAGCTTTAAATCAAGCTGTTTCATAAAATCTTCAGACGGAGATTTAAGTTTAAAATCTTTGATCTCAGGAGGAGGCTGAATAGTATTTGAAGTTAAAATAACCTTTTCAGAAGAAGAGGGAATATCAGCAGAAGTAACAATGTGTTTTTGCTGATTTGTCTCGATTTGAGAAATTTTTTGTAAAATTAAGGAAATATTATCCTCGATGGAAAAAAGTTGTTCTCCAATTATTTTTAATAAAAGATTTGAATAATTCTGCTTTTCAAGTAATTCGTTAATATGTAAYGAAGTAACAGAAAGAGTATTATCTTTGATAAGATTGGAAAAAGCAGAGAATCGGAAAAAAGAATTATTGTTTTTCATAAGGAAAGGAGACTGGGGAGGATAAATGGTGGATTTAATATCACCATTTAGGAGTTGATAATCCCTTTGAAGAACATTTATAAAATGTTTTACATGAGTATGAAAGAACCAAGGAATAAAAGCGAAGGTCTCATTTTCCTTAGTACAGAATGCATAGAATTCTGCAGAGAAATTAGCAATTTCATCTTTTGAAAAATTTTCAAAATACCAAGTCCGAAAAGGAGCCCATTTCGGATTTCCATAGTAATCATTGCAGACAAGCTGTCTAGCAGGAGATCCATGAGTGAAATCTATTTTTCCCTCACTAGTGACCCAACTTCTCGTAGAAGAAAAAAACATTAAAAACTTAAAGGTTAAAGTCAGACATGGTCTCTATAACCTTATGAGGTTGTCGGGTACTAGTATTACCTTCTCGGGTAACAGGATTGTTATGAACAATACCATTTCTTAGCTCATCAATGGGATGTTGGGAAGAGGATTCAATATGTTCTTCTGGCTTAGAAGATTGAGCCGGAGTATTTCTCAAATAAGAGGTAGAAGTCCTAGAAGGCTGATTATCTCTATTCCCAAAAGGAGAGATAAAGCTATGAATTCCATGGGACAAAGAGTGAGACCTTAMAAGAGGTCTTGTTTCCGTATAAGGAATATTACGAGGATCATCAAATTGAACATAGACAGTTCCATCGTCTGTCTGAGTAATATTGCTAAAATCACTTTGAATAATTGGTTGCCTAGGAATATTCCTAGCAAGAAACCATCCTTCTGGGAAGACTATTTCATCCCATTTGATAGATCTTCGAGTTTGAATCTTAGATCTATTAAAATTGGTTTCTATAAGAATAGTTTCATTGATATCCTTATCAACTCTTTTACATCTAGGGTTAAGAGTAAATAAAGGTTTGAAATAGATCCTATAACAAATACAGAAAACTTCTGTTCCTGCAGCATAGTTATAACCATTAGTTTTAACATTTAATGTTAAAGCATCAAGAATATTAACATCAGTTAATGATAAACTCAAGTTTGGATAAACATCAAAATAAACTGGACCATGTGCCAGACTAGATTGGATCATTCCAATTAAGGATTGCTGCCAATTAAGATTTCTTCCATCTCTAAGAGCTGCAAGAAAGCTTTCTGGTAATCCTTCAAGAGTGAGTGGTTTAAATGCAATTTGCACAAGACCAATGTGTAAAAACTTATGAGTTTTTAAATAAGGCATAATATCTTTCTTATTAAGAAGACGAATCATCATCTCATCTTTATGAAGAGGAATCGAAGATTCCGTGGTTTTAACAATATGTTTTAAACCAAGTTTTTCAAAAGTGCCTATTTTATAAATGAGTTTTGACTCAACTCTTGGAATAGTCCAATGGTCAAGTCCATCAAGATTCTGAGGAATATCATATTCCTCTGTTATACTGTTATGAACAGTATCATCACCTCCAGATCGAAATAGATTCATTTGAATCTTAAACTGGGAAGGACAGAGTTAAAACAGAGTTTGAAATGATATAGAAATACAAAAACATGGCTCTGATACCATCTATGTCCCAGATCTAACAAAAAAGATTAAAACAGCTAAACATATCTCAAATCTCAAACCAGGCACTCTTGGCCTCAGCGGGTGACAACCAGTCTCAGAGATCATAGAGATAGACTTATCTGTTATAGATAATTTTTACTAAATCATAAACATATAAACCATTCCATGTAAATCTATTGATATATTATTATAAAGTACCTTCATAAATAAAAATCCATATTTATAATGATTTTTGTTGATACTTATCATAATAAGATGAAGTATACCGGTTGTTTGTCCATTAAACATAAATAATTGAAAATTTTATCTTTTTTTATTTATTTAAATATGTTAACATGTACTGACAATTTATTTTAATTATATTATATAAAGTTATGACTTATTAATTTTAATATATTATTTTTGACTATTTTATTTTAGTCAATTAACTTATTACTTAGGCTTTGTTAAACATGATTATCAGTAAATAATTAACTCCTCAATTAGTTTATCAGGCATAACATATCATTTGTAATATACGTGTTTTTTTTTTCTTTTATTGTTAATTAGTTACCTTTAGATATAAAAATACATTACTTGAACTATCTATTATTAAGGATAAAAAAATTTCATTTAATTATTTAAAAAATGTAATAATTGTACATTCTTAAGATTGTGTACCATCTATCATGGACAATTATTTTAAAACGAAAAAAATATATTTGTTACGTCAAAAAATTAAATCGAAGTTTTCGACAAACTTTTCTTTATTTTGGAGTAATAAGTGTGTGATTAGCAACCATTCTTTATAATCTAATCTCTATTAACAAAAATACAAATAATATTTCTATGAATTAATACACACACACACACACACACACACATATATATATATATATACTACATTAATAAGCATTTAAGACAAAGTCTTAAGTACAAGACTTTAAGCATAAGATACAACCATTTTATGCAAGAATTTCAAAAATCTCTTAATTACAACTCATAAAGCATGATGTACAAGTTTTTTTTATGCAATGACTTTAAATGTAATGGCCAGACATTGCTTTCTTGGCTTCTCTTCCTTTTCTGGCATTTCCCTTCTGTCAAGACCCATTTGGGTAAAGTCAAAATGTGTTTTCTTCTTTATCCTGCTTCTTCATCTGTGCATCGCTCTATCATCTTCTTCATTAGCCAACCTATTTGTCCCCTCTTCACCACCGATCTCCCCACTTCCAGGATCCTCCTCTTCATCCTCCTCCTGATCATCAGCATCATCTAATTCAGGCCGCTCGTAACTGGACACTCATACATATCAAAAGAAACGAGCCGTAGCTCAGCCAATGGCCTCAGAGGTTCTTTTATCGATTTCATGTCTCAATTTTCTTTTGCCACAGATTTATCGATCTTCTCCCAAAAGAACATTTTATAATTTCACTAAAAACCTAAATCAAGAACACGCTCATCTCAAAGAGGTAAGCTTTCGAATTTGATTTTTGATGCAGCAACCTAAACTCTGATTCAAAAGGATGATTACATATTTGTGGGTGCCACTTTGATTACAATAACCTAAACTTAGTTTCAAAGGGCAGAGCTTTGAAATCCTAGAACATCTCAAAACCAAAGCAAACCAAGCTACACGAAGATCAGGTTTGATATTTTCACTCAACAACATTTTTTTTCTCTATATTCATGCCTAGACATGTTCTTCATATCTACAACTACTTATTCATTTTTTTTTTTATCAATTTACATCAAAACTATGAATAAAAAAATCAGTCAAAAACATGAAATTGGGGCTTTCCCAGATAAACTAAAGACAAAATTTGAATTCAGAAAGCAAGAAAACAAGAATTTGGCCTTCATTTGTGTTTTCATATATTTCTAACCTTCATAGTGTCATTGAAGGTAGCAGAAAATACTAGCACCTATGCATCTTTTGCATAGATCATAGATACAGTGCATTATACATTCAAAATAATAGTGCTTTTAGACTCTTAGTCAAAAATTAAATTTAGGTCATTATCTTAATTATAACTCTTGAAGCATAGGTTACAACTATTTTATGCAAGAAATTCAAAAAACTCTTAATTACAAAATATTTTGCATAATGTACAAGTTGTTTATGCCAAAGAAATGCTTCAGACTTAATAGGAATGCTTCAGACCTAGCGGGAATGCTTCAAACCATGGTTTTAGCTTATAGACTTGTAAAATCCCTTTTCTATGTCTATTCTCAAGCGCCAAAAACAAAACTAGGTTAGATAGAGTGAGCTTTCTTCTTCACATACCTCGAACAACTTAACAATTGGAGGTTTTGATGTATCACCTCGATCAAATCGTGGATCTGCTGGAATAGATTTATGCTCTCACAGTCTTCAAAACCGATTTGATGTATCAAAGGGATGTATCACAACCTCATCTATACATATAACTCCCTCCCCCTGATGTTGTTTTTCAAAATAGATTCACAGTGTGTTGATTCACTCTTCTTCCATTGCTCATCTCCATCGATTCACTACTGTGTGTTGATTCACTCTCCTTTCGATCCAGGTAATTAATTTTTGTTTCCTCTTTATGTTGTTGTTACTTCCTTTTGTGTGTTGATTCAACATTTTTATTGCAACTCCTACCCTATTTTAATGTAATTGTACAACTGATATCTTCTTTCTCATAATCTTTTTGAATTTAGTCCTTTGCATTTGTTATGTAAGAAGAAAGGAACCCCATTTGTTCTTCAAATGTATGCTTTTCTGCCATTGTTTCCTAATGGTTTGTCTGATTGTATGTGGTTTTTCATCTTCCAGTTGATTGATATCATACATAGCAGGAATTTTAATTCTCGATGGTTTTTCTTCTTTTGCAGAATAGCAGGAATTTCCAACCAAAATATCAAATTGGCAGGATTTCTCGATTAAAACAGAAGCCAAATAGAAGGTAAAAAAAACTACCATTATAGAAAGAGTATTAAATACAGCAGCCAAATGAACATGTACTCTTTTTACTCATGTGCTTATTAGGTGTTTGATGAAATGCCTCAAAGCTGTTTATTTTGTTTACATTTTTTGCTTTAGGTTGTTTAAAGCTTGTTAGTTAATATTTGGTTTGCTGAACCTGTTTTTGATTTTCCTTGTCTTTAAGGAAGATTGAACATACCTTCAAAATTGGGGAAGAATTGATGTAAGTAAGTAGGCAGAAGCATTCCAATGATAAAACCACTATTAATTCCTGAAAAATACATTTAGGTCAATTTATTTCCTGCAAGTATAAGCAAAACATTAACTGGTATTTGTTGGCAGATAAAAGAAAAACAACCCATGTACCTTCCAATGCTTCCTCATCAGTCTATATCATGCTAAAACATTAACTGGTATTTGTATGTGATTTGTAAGTCCTGATGAAATCATCAGTCCTATTGAAATTATATGACCATCAGTATCATCATCTCCATCGGTGTATCTGTCCTTGCTGTTGCTTGGTTCAAATAATTGTGATAACTATCTTTGATGTTCTTAGGTTTTTATCTTCGATTTGATATGGTTACTTTTGTGTAATTGATGATCTAGATCTTTTTTTTGATGTTTTGCAGGGGAATTTACATTACATTCAATTAGGATTGATCAAAAATGGATGTTTAAAGCCCCAACACTACCTCCAAAAATCTCATCAGGTTCTTTTTTCCACTCTTAGGGTTTAGTTTTTGTATTGTTCTGATATGATTTTATGTTATCTATGATCTTAATCTTTCACTAGATTTGCAAAAGGAAGTGTTTTGTCCCTTGTGATATTCTTTTGTTGATGGTATTGGTCATGTTATATGATGTATCTTAGCTTGAAACTTTGCATGTATTTTATAATTTCATGACATTTTTTAGAAAGTAGATGTAATCTCATGAAAGCATTGAGGTAGCTTTTAGCGACGCATCAATGTTGTTCAGTTTTACCATTTTAGTGTGTTAAAGAGGGATGCTTGATGTGAAAATAAGGGATGCTTGTGTGTGTATACCAAGTAAACGTAATCTAACACCGCTACCCAACTCTTCTATTAGTTTCTATAGGTCCTGTTCTGCATGTTGCCTTGATAGACTTTGTTTCAATCATTATCAATAAAAATTGACTTGGAATATGGATGACCCAAAACCCAGAAGAATGATCTAAATCACCACACCTTTAATGCATGTAACTTGTTTTTTATATCTTGGCTTAGAAAGCATTTACAAAAATTGAATCATATTCTTTCCACCTATAACTACATGTTAGGACTGAAAATTAGTGATGAATTGTATTCGTCTTAAAAGTTAATTTTGTCTATAATTGTATAAGTCATCGTCTTTGACTTTGTATAGATAGTTTGGAAATAATTTATGGTTTGTATTTCATTTGCTTTTAGGCAGTGTTAATCCTTTAGTTTCAACATTGATCATAGGTTGTTCTTGAGAATCATGATGTAAAGAGAAGATTATTTGATTTCCATGACTTTTAGGTAGTGTTAATCATTTACATCCCGCCGCATTGCATCGTTTTTTGCAAGAAATATTTACGGATGAGTGTATCACGAAAACAAAACAACCGTTTGGATATACGGATGAACATTATTTACAAATTATTTTATTTCTTTGTTCAATCAAGAATCTCAAGTTTTGTAATGAGTTCTGTGTATATGGGTGTAGAAACCCAATATGTGTCCAGTTACTTCTTCATTCAATTTTGCTAATACACTATATTAACCTTCAACTTTATATATTAGTTGACTTGTAAAATAACCACACAAACTCATGATTCAAGTCTAAACTAATGCTTCAGAATTGTGATTCACACGCGCTGCATCGTGCGGGTACACCACTAGTATATATATATATATATTATCCTTTACTTATTATCATACCCTACTTCATTTCTAACACTAATATTATTTTCTCCTCCTTCTCTTCCTCCTCTTTCAAGAAGGCGTTAGGAGACCAGTCAAATCCGATTTTGATCGTATAAAGGGCTAGAATTAATTCTTTACTCGACAAGCGCTAACCGTGGTAAGGGTTATCGCTCTCACTTAACAGGTAAGACTCTCGGTCTTTACTTAAATGTTAAACATGTCAAATTTTAAACAACAAAATAGATATTTTAAAAATACATCATCTAAAATAAAAACTAAAATAAATTTTGTTGGTTTCGACTTAGGAGCAAATCAACTTTCTCAAATATTGTTTTTGGTTTTTACTTTTTATTATAATATTATATTTCATTCTATTTAAAAAAATATTTCTTAATTATGAAAATATATGTACAATTTTATAAAACAGAGGTTATAGTTATAAATTATATTACTATTTAAAAAATAAAAGCTACTGATTTAAAAAATACGTGTTTTATAAATTATATTACTATTCATGTCACTATTCACGTTTACTATTCAGAACATGACATTCATTCTATGGGTATAAAACTTATAAAATGTTGAATTGGAGAGAAGATGATAATGTGTATCCAAACAAATTAACTGGAGCTTATGGAAACCCTCAACCATCTGCATTTTCTGTCGATACGGTATCTTTAAGTTTCATTTATTCTTGTTAAATTATATGGTAAAACTAGTAGTTGTAACTTAAAAAAAAAGTCAATTTTAGGTGTTCAATTCACGTCAAGATCTATTGATTGGGTACGCAATGTGGTATTTTCACTTGGTTTTGTTATTGTTATTCAAAGAAGCAAAAGTGACTCACGTGGGGACCCATCTAAAGTTGTATTGCAATGTGATTGTGATGGTATTCCCAAAGGTAACAAAACCTCCATTAAACGGACTGGGACAAGAAAAACAAATTGCCCATTTTGCTTGGTAGGAAAGCATTTGGGTAATGATTGTTGGACATTAACTGTGAAATGTGAAGCACAAAATCATGACTTTGCATTACATCTGGAGGGTCATGCTTATGCAAGACGACTGTCTGAAAATCAAGATAGATTGGTGGAAGATTTGTCAGGCAACAATGTGAAACCTAGAGATATTTAATCAACAATCAAACAACAGTATCCAAATAATGTGCCTACAAAAAAGACAATATACAATCAATGCCAAAAACTTCGACTTAAGAAGAATGCAGGTAGAATTCCAATGCAAGTTGTGATGTCAATTTTACAAGATGAAGGCTACGTATATTATTGTAAGACTCGAGTTTTAAAAACATTCTCGTTAACTTACCCAAATTGTACCGTATTTAAATAACGGTCGGTAAATGTTAAAGGATTAAAACCGTCAAATTACTAAACTTATTATAATTATAATATTATAATATATATATATATATATATATATGAGAGTTAAAAAAAAAAATATGCATCCTACGCCTGTTTCTTCTTCGTTTCACCGCCCTTCTCCTTTTCATCTCTTTCTCTAAACTTTTTCTTCTCTCTAAGATATTTCTTAAATCGTTGAAGCAATCGAAGTAACGATTATATATTCGGAATCCACTCTTCGAACCCTTCATAAATGTATAAATTTCATTCACTTTTATTAGGGTGTTTATGTTAGCATTTTTTTATACCGGTTTATAAATGATGTTATGTCTAAGTTTACGGATTGATATTGTTATAAGTATGATAAATTTAATGTTTAGAATGCTAGGATTGATAAAATTGATGTAGAAATTAAAAGGGTAGATTATGGTTTCATTATGGTTAGATTTGGTGTATATGTTTAACGGTACACCAATTGTTCGATATAATGCCGAAAAGRGTAAAATTGCATGATTAAGCTTAGGTTAACGACCATTGGACTTTTTTTACGGTTTAGTATGTTGAAGTATGTTTATAGCATGTAAATGTAGCGAATCATGAGAGTTGGATTATAAAAGTTAGTCGGGAATTGCAGAATCGAATTTTACCGACTATGCAGGTTTATACTTTGACAGTGTATAACTTATAAACCGTAAGTCGAAATAAGCTCATATTTTGCAGTTAGAAAGCCCTTAATGTATACTACAACTTTTATGTAGGGTCGAAAATCCAGTTATGAATCTAAGTGGCTCGAAACAGTGTGTTTTCGGGGCTGTTTGTAATGTATTTAGGATTGATAAGCTGATTTGTAATATTCGTATAAAATAGATAGATAATCCAAATGAGGTGATTCGAAAACCAGTAGTTTCATCGCATATCATACTACATCTTTTGTTTAAATAGTATATTCTGTATTGGTCTCTAAGTGGGGTAAATATGCTCCCGAAAATGAGGGTCAAAAGCTATTAAAAGTCGAAACGGAATTATATAAAGCTAAGTGTTGCGTCGATTTCGTTATACATATTCGGCTGTCGTATTTGAAGTTTAAGTTGTTTATAAACATGTAAGACCTAAGTAGTTTATTAGTAGAATTAAGATATGATCTTACGTTGTTTAAGTAATAACCGATTTGCGAATTCGTTAGGCACGCGAGCAAGTCGAACTTTACCGTGAATCTCGTTTGATCGTGCTTTACTTCTCTATTCCGCTTAAGGTACGGATTTCACTTTATTTGAATCTTGGGAAACTAGTTGTTGTAGTTGACCCTTCGTAACGGTGGTTCACCACTTTGTGATTGATCGCTTAAAAGTGGTCAATAAATTACGTACTTATATATATATATATATATATATATATATACATAAACTCTTGAACTTTTATCGTAAACTCTTGAATTTTTATCGTGAACACTTGATTTTAGTTCGTTGAATTATATGTTTGAATCTTTCAACTTTGTTAAATTGATTCTCATATTTTGAATTAGTTTCGAGTTTTATGAAATACTTTGAAGGTTGACTTTTTATGAACGCCATCCGGGTAGTGGCACGTGTTTAGTTTTTATTGGTTTTCAGAACAACCCAATTAATGGGCGCATTATTTGGGATGCCTTCTATGGCGGCTTTGTAGTCGTGGCGTCGTGCAGGTGAACTTACGTGAACCCACCTTGTGGACTAGGCCGATTTTATTGGCTCCAGGGCGGATGGATCGATCCTAGGATTACCCATCATGTGACCGTGGTTAAATTCACGGGGGACTCGGGATGTGTGCCCGCACACTGGCCCGATAGTTCATGTGGTTTGGCCACCCCACGAACACTACAGGAATTGACGGATTGTGTTTAAATGATGTTTTGAAATGAGAACTGTGAAACGTCTTGATTTTCTATGAATTCAGTTTCATTGATTTTTAAGTCTTCCGTTTTATTATCGATGTTACGTATTATTATTTCA
>NC_037529.1:17300157-17305738 GCF_001531365.2 Cynara cardunculus var. scolymus
CTTGAGATCGAGCGTTTGACTTTTTGGAGTTGGTAAACTCGTTGGTAGATGTATAATATTCTAAACTTATAAATAGTTGATAGAATGTAATATTTTGGATTGTAAAGCATGTTTTAGAAGTTAATCTACGTTTAGAGTTTATTAGTAGCTCTGCAATGTTTGTGTCTTAGAATTAAGTCCCGTTAGTGACACCGCCTGTTCCGGACCACGGGGACGGGGGATGTTACAAATGTGGTATCAGAGCATAGGTTTTGACTTGTAGATAAAGTAAGCTTCACCTGTGAGAAATGGGTAGACATAAGAATGGGTATACTAGATTCTAATTTTATCTATCATTTCCTAATCCATAACTGTTTTGAATTCTGATTTTCATGTTGTTTTATTTTAGAATGTCGAGACGTGGTCGCCCACGCAAATCCAGATCTCAACCTGAGGGTAACCCAAACCCTAACCCCAATCCAATGGAGGGTGGAARTGAACCCAATATTGCTGATGTGGTTCGTCAGACCATGTCAAGTATGATGCCTACATATCTGCAGCAGGCTATTCAGGCTATGCAACAAGCAGCCCATAATCTTCCTTCAAATCCAAATCCTGTTACTACACCAAATACTGGAATTCCTGCATCCAGTTTGGGTAACCCAACGGGTGAAATATATATATGGCTTGAAAGGTTTAACAAACAAAAACCTCAGTCTTTCTCAACTGCCATAGATTCTGTGGATGCCGAACACTGGATTCGACTCATAGAAAAGATTTTTAATGTCTTACATGTTCCAGATCAGTATCGGGTCCGTTTGGCTACTTATATGTTTGAGAAAGAAGCCAATAACTAGTGGGAATCTTGTATCCAGACTGATCCATCTGTTAAAGACTTGTCTTGGAATAATTTCAAAGAATTTTTCTTCAAGCAATACTTTACCTCGGCTGATCGCGATGCCTATGTGCGGGAATATGCTACTATCTAGCAAGGCGAGGAAGAAACAATTGCCGACTACATGGCGCGGTTTCTTAAATTTTCTCGTTTTGCAGGAAATACTGCCGGCACTCAAGTCCAACAAGCTGACAAATTTAAATGGACTTTGAACTCAAGGTATAAAGATCGCCTCTTGAATCATCCTTTTCATATCGTTACTGAAGTGGCCGATGCAGCAAAGAATATTGATCGGTCATGACAACAATGGTTAAATTCTCCCGAAACAACCCTCGTTTTGTAAAATCAAAGTCAAGCAGTGATACTCAAAAAGACTCGAATCTATCCACGCCACGACTTCCATTGTTGTCTAGCAGTGGGAGTCCAAATGTTTCTAGCCCTATTATTAATTGTGATCGATGCAATCTTTGACATCGATCGGGTGCATGCTTAAGGATGACCGGTTCCTGTTTCAATTGTCGAGAACAAGGTCATATGGCAAAAGATTGTCCCAAAGCTCGGATCCAAACTGACAAAGGGAAAGGTAAACAACCAAGTACTAGTGGACGAGTCTTTGCATTACCTGGCAGCAAATCTTAAGCGAGTATGATTTCGGGTCATGTTAAATTAATTGATTTATCTATTTATGTTTTGTTTGATACTGGTGTGACACACTCAATTGTTTCTAAACAATTAGAATCCCGATTAAAACCGTATTAGCAAACCACCGAATTTCCAGTGGTAATATCTACTCCAATGGATGGTTCAATTTGTGTGCTAACTCGTTTTTCCAACTGTCTGTTGCTTATTGGGGACTGCATACGAGAGGTCACTCTGCTTCCAATGCGTATGTCCTATTTCGATTTAATATTGGGTATGGACTGATTGTCACGCCACCGGGCAACAATAGACTGTAATGCCAAACAAATTCTGTTTGGGGATATAGACAACCCAGAAGCAATCTTCCAAGGAGGTACCCAAAAGAAGATGTTAGTGCAGTAGTCTCTATTATTGTGAAATAATATACGTGGCAAAACAATGAAAATTTTCTTGCTGCTCTACAAGATCCCGAACATGTATTTCCTACTTCTGCATCCATACCTGTTGTTTCTGAATATCTTGATGTGTTCCCTGACGATTTACCGGGTATACCGCTGGTACGAGAAGTCGAATTTACTATCGATCTAGTCCCAGGAGCTTCTCCTATATCCAAGGCTCCCTACCGAATGGCTCCAACTAAAATGAAAGAGTTTAAAACTCAACTTGATGATCTATTGAAGAAAGGTTTCATTCGACCCAGTGTTTCACCCTGGGAAGCCCAGTTCTTTTCGTTAAAAAGAAAGATGGTACGATGCGTCTTTGTGTCGATTATCGGGAACTTAATAAAGTAACTATTCGTAACAAGTATCCGTTGCCAAGAATCGATGATCTGTTCGATCAATTACAAGGGGCACGATACTTTTCCAAAATTGATCTTTGTTACGGGTACCATCAACTTCGTATCCGAGATTGTGATATTCTGAAAACAACATTTAGAACTCGCTATGGGCACTACAAATTCTTAGTAATGCCTTTCGGGCTAACTAATGCTCCAACGGTCTTTATGGATCTTATGAATCGAGTTTTCAAAGATTATCTCGATGAATTTGTTATCGTGTTTATTGACGACATCTTGATTTACTCGAAGTCAAGAAAGCAACATGATCAACATCTTCAAATTGTTTTGGAGACTCTTTGAACAAAAAGTTTGTACGCAAAACTTTCCAAATGTGAATTTTGGCTCGATCAGGTGTCTTTTCTCGGACACATAATCTCTGCCGAAGGTGTCAAAGTCGATCCGGCGAAAATTGAAACCGTCACTAATTGGTCACGACCTACGAACGTATCTGAAGTTCATGGTTTTCTGGGTCTGGCTGGTTATTACAGACGATTCGTTGAAGGTTTCTCTAAAATATCTCTACCTTTGACCCGATTACTTCGAAAAGGAGTCAAATGCAATTGGGGTTCTGAACAAGAATCTAGATTTGAGGAATTGAAGCATCGATTGGTTACCGCACCTATTCTTGTATTGATGTCTGGCACTGGTGGGTTTCAAGTTTATAGTGATGCTTCAAAGAAAGGTCTTGGTTGTGTTCTTATGCAACACGGAAAAGTGTTCGCATATGCTTCTCGTCAATTAAAGTCTTATGAGGTCAATTATCCGACTCATGATCTCGAATTGGCTGCAGTGATCTTTGCACTCAAGATCTGGCGTCACTATTTGTACGGTGAGATGTATAATATTCTAAACTTATAAATAGTTGATAGAATGTAATATTTTGGATTGTAAAGCATGTTTTAGAAGTTAATCTACGTTTGGAGTTTATTAGTAGCTCTGCAATGTTTGTGTCTTAGAATTAAGTCCCGTTAGTGACACCGCCCGTTCCGGACCACGGGGACGGGGGATGTTACAATTCTGATCGGGCAAATGACTTGACCAATGAATTGGAAGATTTATTCTTTGCTCATCCTAGATCATTGGAGATATGTCGTGCATTTCCACACGTGTTGTTGATGGATGCCACCTATAAAACGAACATGTTTGAGATGCCTTTCCTTGAAATTGTTGGTGTAACTTCAACTAATAAGACATTCTCCGTAGCATTTGTCTTTATGCACGAAGAAAAGATATCCAATTATACTTGGGCATTAAATTGTCTACAATCATTAATGGAAAGATGTCTTTATCCACGTGTGATCGTCACAGATAGGGAGTTGACACTAATGAAAGCATGCAATATTGTTTTTCCCGGTGCTAAAATATTACTTTGTAGATGGCACATCTACCAAAGTACTATGAGAAATTGTAGACCAACAATAACATCAAACCGTGCTTGGAGTTCCTTTTACGATACATGGGTGACATTAATTGCTTCGGAATCAGATGACACTTACCTGTCTAATTTCACAAAACTTGAGGCAGTATTGCTCAGCTATCCAGGTATACCCAAATATATTAAAAGTAAAAATGTTGATAGGTTTAACAATTACTATTCATGGAATTGAAATAATTTGGCTCAATTTTTAGCTGTTTTTGCTTATTTGAATGACACATGGTTGACACCATAAAAAAATGTTTGTATTTGTTTGGACTGACAAATTTCTCCACTTCGGAAATCGGACAAGTAACAGAGTGGAGAGCCAACATTCCAGATTGAAAACTTACTTAGATTCTGCGCAATCAAGCCTATTGATATTTATGAGCAAGATCAATCAACTCATTCATTCCCAAGATACATAAATTAGAGCAAGTATTGAAGAGAGCAGAAGTGTCACGAAACATCTTCATCGCATACCACACTTCCAACAATTGTGTGGTTTTGTTTCACTTTATGCACTAGACATAATACTCCAGGAATATCGACATGCTCAATCTGTTGGCTTATTCTCTGGAAATTGTAATTGTCTACTACGTACAAGTTATGGGTTGCCATGTGCGCATGAACAAATGCTATATTCCAACAAAGGTCATCCTATCTCTATTGATTCGATTGATGTATTTTGGACGAAACTTGATTTATCATCCTGCCAATCTTTATAGGATGATGATATTGGTTGTGAAAATGAAGTCCAAATGTTTACAGAGGAATTTAAAAAACAATCGAGATCTGGTAAGTTTAAGTTTTCTAACGAAGATAAAAGAAATAACCAATGCATCAAAAACATGATTTCGTGAACCAGTTGTTAACAAAACTACTCATGGACGTCCCTCTTTGAAGGATAAACTTTTCAAAAAATCTCATGTTGATTCATATTTTACAGCTAAGGTCGATCCGTCTTTTACAGTTCAAGTTGATCCGTCTTTTACAGTTGAAAGACCCCTTAGAAGTAGTTGTTCAAACGCGTCATTATTTGTTGACTTGAATGAAATAAGCTAACAAGAACCAGCGAGACATAGTTCTTTCTTCAAAAATAATTATAATGCACATCCATATATTAATCAACTTTCTGAAATGTTTCACCCTTACATCAGACAGATACATGATGTGAAAGGTGATGGAAATTGTGGATTCCGAGCAATAGCTGTCCACCTTGGTCTTCATGAAGATGCATGGCCAACAATTATGTTTAACTTGATGGAAGAGTTAGACGCATACAAGACATAATACCTCAACATATTTGGAAGTCAGTATTGGAATATAGTTTACAATATTTTAAACTTCTTTCAATCAGATCGAGGTTCCCTGGTTGAATATTGAATGACCATGCCTAAAATTGGAGTCCTGATTGCTTCAAAGTATAATGTGATCTTACACGTTAAAGACATTACAGGTTGTTCAACATACTTACCGCTTAGGTCTACTCCGACACCGTGGTATCAGCATGTAAGTTTTGCAATTGGGTACGTTAATAGTAACCATTATGTGAAACTAGACTTGGTAGAAGGATACACGATCCCTACTATTACTCCACATTTTCTCATTTCTGCTATCTGTATGCTGCTGTATGAGCTACCCCGTATTTAGATTGAATAAATAAGTACTAGCAACTTTTACGTGTTAATTGTACTACATATAATGTTATTTTAGAATAAGTGAAAATGTAATATAAATTATGTTACGTCTTCTTTATATATCAAATTATATAATTATTTAGAAAAATGATAGTAATATTTATATTAATAATTAT
>NC_037529.1:17305918-17310059 GCF_001531365.2 Cynara cardunculus var. scolymus
ATAATAGAATTTATTATAATTTAAATAAGAAAAAAAGGAATTAATTAATAAACTAAAAAATAAATTAATTAATAATTTAAATAGAAAAAAAAAACAAAAAGTAAAAACAACAAAAAGACAAAAAGACAAAAAATCAAATTATGAGAATTAGACTTATGGGTGTCAATAGTACACATTAGGGGTGTCATTAGCCTTCCCCTATATATAGTGTGGTTTAAGGAAGAAAAAACAAATTAGAATTTGTATCGGAAAGGAACATCTTGAAAAAGAAAAGAAGTGGGGGTTGTGGGTCTATTACGCACCCCATGATGCTAAAGAGTCAGATCGGTCAAACATTGTTTTGGTCAACTCACATCAAGCCTTGTCACATCGGTCAAAATTCGATTTTTTTTGCAATTTGGTCCCTCTACGCACTACATGATGCTAAATGCTAAATGGAGGGTCAAATTTTATAAAAGACTTATTTTAGAGTTAGTTTGTAATTTATATTTATTTTAGGGTTAAATCTGTCAACTACCCGAGATTTGCACCTCACGACAGATCATCTTTCTTGGCACAAAACCGTCGTATCGTTCCATCATGTCGGCAACTTTTTGAAATATTGACTTAAATAAATAAATAGTTATTTAAAAAAATTAAATACACTTATTGTTAATGAATTAATTAGAAAATAAATTTTAAAAAAAATTAAATCTCATAAAATCACAAATATGGTAAAATTATAATCTTAAATAAATTTAAATAATTTTTATATAAATAAATTACTTTTATGTCTTTGTTTATTTTATTCTTGGAATTGTTTATTTAATGTATTATTTAATAAACTATGTGGTTCATATTCTTTTTTTTTTTTTTGTTACCGTTCTCGTATGAAACCCGATTCTTTTTCTCTGTCTCTATACACACACACACACACACATATATATATATATATATATATATATGCCCATATTCTTTCTCTTTTTGGTTACCATTGTGGTATAAATTCGAGTTTTTCTCTCTCTTTATATATATATATATATATATATATGTATAATATTTACAGAATTTATGAATACAAGATATGAAAAAGTAATAATATAATTCCTATATTTGGGTTGTTCAATTTAATCAAAACAATATATAAATACTTGGAATTGAAAAAACTGAAGAAATACCGCAAATAGAGCAATTGCGACACCCATCAAAGGGGTCGTTCCCCACCCAGGAGCTACTTTACCATATTCCGAATTCAACGGTTTTAATACTTTTATCCATACCTCTTCTGGTTGATCCACGCCATACTTTTGGCTAAACCTTGGAAATCTTAATGCCATAATGCATGATAATTGCGTCGTTGTGCCTGGGCTGAGAGCCTATAAAATTATAATCGAATCGTAAAAAACAAAGCCAAATTACCAAACCCTTTAGCCCAAAACTTCATTCGGTTCAGGTGGGTTATTCGGTACTAGGTTTGCTCGGTACCCCTAATTCTTTTGAAAACTAATTCTTTTGCTTTTCAAAAGACTTTTCAAACGTTTTACAAGTCAGAGATTTTCACAGAAACCATCCTTCTATGTCTAATGATAGGGGAAAGTCAGTTTACATTCTACCTTCACCTTATTTCTATAGAGATATACGAATCTATTTGGTTTGGTTTCAAGACCTTCTTTTGAGAACCCAAGTGTAACATTCTCCGTCCATGTGGTCCGGAACGGACGGTGTCACTAACAGGACTTAATCAAAGAAACAAACATTACAGAGCTACTAATAAACTCCAAACATAGATTATAACTTTTAAAGCATGTTTTACAACCCTTCGTCAATTCCTATTCAAGTGTTCGTGGGGTGGCCAAACCACACGAACTATTAGGCCGGCATGCGGACACAAATCCCGAGTCTCCCATGAATTTGACCACGATCACATGATGGGTAATCCTAGGATCGATCCATCTACCCTGTAACCAATAAAATCGGCCTAGTCCACAAGGTGGGTTCACGTAAGTCACTATTGGGCCTAATCCTGTGGACCGAGTTCACCTGCAGGTTGCCATGACTACAAAGCCACCATAGAAGGCATCCCAAATAATGTGTCATTAATTAAGTTGTTCTAAAAACAACGAAAACTAAAACATATGCCGCTTATCTGAATAGCGTTCATAAAAATCAAGTTCACTATAGTTCACAAGTTTCATACCCAAATCCATACGAGATACATTTTAATGAAAACGGCAAAAGATTCAAACAAAAGATTCAATAAACCAAAATCAATGTATGGGTGTGTATAATTACACGTTTGTTGATCACATTCAGTTGATCAATCACAATGCGGTGAACCATCTTTAGGAAGGGTCAACTACAACAATTGGTTGCCCAAGAATAAAAGAAATTGAAATCCGTACCTTAACTGAAAAGAGAAGTAAGCACGATCAAATGGGATTCACGATAAGGTTCGACTTGCTCGCGTGCCTATCGAATGCATAATTCGGTTCTTACTTAAATGACATAAAACCATATTCTAATTATATTAACAAGTTACTTAGGTCCTACATGTTTATAAACAACTTAAACTTCAAATGGAACAGCCGGATATGCATTGATAACTCAAACACAAAAATTAGCTTTATAAAGTTTCGTTCCCGACTTTTCACAACTTCTATCCCTCATTTTTAGAGCATTTTTACCCTACTTTGGGGTCAATACAGAAAATACTGTCTAAATGAAAGTTGTAATATGGTATATCATGAAAATACTAGTTTTTGAATCACCTCATTTGGATTATCCATCTATTTTAAACGAATTTTACAAAATAGCAGATTAATCCTGAATACAGTGCAAACAGCCCCGAAAACACACTGTTTTGAGCCACATAAAATCATTAGTGGCTTTTCAACCCTTCATGAAAGTTGTATTATAAAGTAAGGGTTTCTAACTACAAAATACAAGCTTATTCTGACTTACGGTTTGTGAGTTATACATTGTCAAAGTACGGGAGCTGCACTGTCAATAAAATCCGATTTCATAATTTCCCAACTTTTTTTTTATGATCCGAATTCCATGATTTGGTACATTTACATTCTCTAAACATAATTTCACATATAAAATACTAAAACAAAGCTCAATGGTCATTATCTTAAGCTTAATCATGTAATTTTATTCTCTTAGGCATTTAATCGAACAATTGGTGTGCGGTTAATTATATACACTAAATTTAACCATATTGATTCCATACTTTACCCTTTTAATTTGTACATCAATTTTAATCAATCCTAACATTCTAAATATGAAACATATCATAATATTAATAATATCAATCCGTAAACTTAGACATAAACATAATTTATAAATCGGTCTCAAGAACCCTAAAAACTCTAATAAAAGTGAAAGAAATTTATACCTTTAGGAAGAGTTATAATAGTGGATTTCGAATTCGTGATCGTTACTTCGGTTCCTTCAACAGTTTGTGAGATATTTTAGAGCTAAGAAATTTTTTTAGAAAGAGAGAGAGAGATGAGAGATGGCGATGATATGTAGATGATGTATATAAGGGAATTTCACAAAACTGACCAGAATATACCTGATGTATTAACGAAATAGCCATTTTTACGGCATTTGCCAAACTAACCACATGGATTTCCCTCGGGGGGCATGGTTTGACCATGGGGGGTGATCCTCTCATATGTTGACAAAAAAAATACAAAAAAATAATAATTTAAAATTAATTTATGAGGCCCACATGTATCTACTTTACGAGACTAAATACTATGCGCCTCGATAACCGGGATCGCCTCCCAACCTCACCGTATCTTCCCCCGGGGGCGATCCAACCTTAATTTTGTTGAATTCTATTTCGTCTTTTAGTGCAACAAATTTTATTATAAATACCATCCTCCTCTTTCTATTTTCTTTCACCTCATTTTTCACTTCTATTCTCATATCTTCTACTCTCACAATCCTTAACCCTTAAACACAATAAACTATCACGATTCTTAACCCTTAACCCAAAACTATATGTTTGATTATGTAACAAATGCATACATACATACATGCATACATACATACATACATGCATACATACATACATACATACATACATACATACATACATACATACATACATACATACATACATACATACATACATACATACATACATACATAC
>NC_037529.1:17310174-17364712 GCF_001531365.2 Cynara cardunculus var. scolymus
ATATATATATATATATATACATACAGAAATTTATATCTACATACATACATATCTATACAGATATATATATATATATTCAAAAAATTGCGAAATTCTACCGGTTGTTCCATAGTGCTAGGTGGTTGTTCCATGGTTGTCTGTGACGGGTGACGGTGGTCGATGGCAGCAAACAGTGGTTGGTGATGGCAAACGATGGTGGATGGCGGCGGAAGGTGGTCGGATGTTAAGGAACTTCAATTGTGAAGTCCCAAAACAACGTAATCTTGTTGTGAACAAAACAAAGTTTGACGATTCATTGCATATAACATCATCAATGTTTCTCTCAGGTCTTGTGAATTTTGTTTCCAAACCTTTTATGTACAAGGATAAAAAAGTTAATGCTTCATCAACAACATAAGCTTCTGCAACTGAACCTTCAGGAAAAGCTGCATTTCTAACATAACGCTTGTAAGTGCCTAAATATCCTTCAACACTATACATCCATCGACTAGCAATAGGTCCACCCAAAAGTGCTTGATATGGTCTATGAATACAAATATGGGCCATTATTGTGAAGAAGGAAGGAGGGAATATCTTCTTTAACTTGCATAAAATCACAACAATCCCCTTCTTTAACCCTTGAATATCTGCCACTAAAAGAGTACGAGAACAAAGTCTTCTAAAAAAGTTGGACAATTCAATTATAGCAACACGAGCATCCTTGCATAACAAACCTACAATTCCAATTGGCAAGATATTTTGAAGCAAGATGTGAGAATCATGTGTTTTTAAGTTTGTCAACTTTCGATCAGATGTCATGCAACGTGAAATATTCGAAGGATATCCATTTGGCAATCGAACTGATTTTAAAAAACCAATAAAACATATCTTCTCTTCTTTAGTGAACGTATAGCTTGCATGAGGTTTCTTTAGAACACCAGAACTTGACTTTTGTAACCATAAATCTTTTTGGATGCCTAAATCCTTTAAATCCATCCTTGCTTTGATTGTATCTTTAGATTTTTTTCGGTCCCTAATAAGGTATAAATGATATTATCACACACATTTTTCTCAATGTGCATGACATCCAAGTTGTTCACAATTTTAACTTTGACCAATATTCTAATTCGAAGAAAATACTACAAGTTGACCAATTACGCAAAGGATGCAACTCATGAAATTTCCTTTTCGTACCAGAATTGTTTGGTGCTTTCCCAGGAATCATTAAAGGTAACTGGTCTAGTAACTGAATGATCTCATCACCGTATTTCGGCCTACTTGGTTCATCAAATTCAACGAAACCATCAAATTCTTTACTTCTTTGCCATTGATGACTAGAAGGTAGCCACTTTCTCGACCCCATATAACATGTTTTGTTTCTGATACTACGAAAAATGTGTGTTTCTAAACATTCAGGGCATGCCAAGTGTCCTTTTGTGGAGTAACCAGACAAGTAAGCATATGCAGGAAAGTCTGATATTGTCCACAATAAAACAACTATAATATTGAACATACCTCCACTAGTGGCATCATATGTTGTTACTCCAATCCACAAAGTCTTTAACTCGTCAATTAATAGCCGCATGAAAATGTCAAAATCTTTACCTGGGGATTTTGGACCTGGAATCAGCAAACACATCATATAACTCGTTTGATGCATCATCTTCCAAGGAGGAAGATTCAATGCTTTTACCATTACAGGCCAAGTGCTATATGATGCACTCGTATTCCCAAAGGGGTTGAAGCCATTTGATGTCAAACCCAGCCTTATATTCTTTGAATCTGTCTCCAAAGCAGGATAAGTCAAGTCAAAGTCTTTCCAAGCCTCACCATCAGCTGGATGATGTAACATACCTTCTTCTGGCTTTTGTTTCTCGGCATGCCATCTCATATCTTCAGAAGTATGACGTGAACTATAAATCCGTTGAAGTCTAGGTGTTAAGGGAAATATTACATTCTCTTAAAAGGAACCTTGTTCCTCTTGTATCGAGGATGATTACATACAGGACATGCAAGTAGGTTAGCATGTTCTCCGTAAAACAAAGCACAATCATGATTACAAACATCAATACTATGATATCCCAACCCAATCTCCATCAAGATTTTCTTCATCTCATAGTATGATGTAGGAAGATTGTGGCCAGATAGGAGAATACTTTGTTCAAACTGTAACAACATGTTTACTGATCTATCAGACCACTTGTTCAAGACTTTGATGTGCATCAACTTCATTACATATTGTAGTAATGTCAGATTCCCTGATCCTGGATACAGTTCATTGTTGAGTTGCTCAATCAACTTGTCAAAACGACCACGGTTAACGTCAGACTTATCTCAACGTCATTTTCAGTTGAACGATCAACATTAAAAAACATGCGTCCTTCTTCATCCATAATAGCGTCCATCAAAGTATGGTTATCTTCGTCATTATTCGACGAATCTTCAAAGTGGTCGTGTTCTTCTTCATCACTAAGAGATTCACCATGATGGATCCACCTTTGGTATGATACAAGCATACCATATCGTAGGATATGAGCTCGAATCATGGGGATTCGTTGTAGCCATGTGTTTTCACATCTATTACAAGGACATAACGTCCTTCCATCTAAACCCAAGTGACGTCTAGCAGTAGCTAGAAAATTGTTCAACCCAAGTGTGTACTCTTGACTTATGCGATTTCTACTTACTATCCAAGCTCGATCGTTAGAATCCATAGATTTTGAAGGAGAAATTAGGGTGTTCTGAAAAGAATACGTATAAGTGTTAGATGTAACATTTTTTAAAATTTAAGGAAAGCTTTCAAGGGAATCACCTTCATGTTCAATAATAAGTTTTCGCTAATGATTTATAAATAAGTTTTCACTGTTATACTATCAATTTCATATTCTAAGTCATAACTTAGAATATCCTTTTTTAAATTCTTGATATATAAATAGTCAAATGAATAAGGTATAAGAACACGAATGAAAACCTTATCACCATTAGCTCTATTAATTATTTGACTATCGTCTATTAAAGCTACTCTTCGTATGCTTTGATTTTTGCAACTCGTTTATAGTTGTGTAATTCTTCTTTCTCTTCTTAGGATTTTGTTTCTCATGTTGATGAGAAGTTGATTCAGTACCTTCAACAAGAATAGAAATTGCATCTTATTACACTTGTAAACAATTTATACTAACATAAATTGTATGGAAATCTTCTCAGGTGCTACAACAATAATAGAAATTGCATCTTATACACTTGGTATGGTAGAAGTTATCATTTGTATATCAGTGCCTTGTGATGGATCTATTGGAACAAGTTACTTGTATGGTAGGCTATTCTTCTGTTTCTAGTATTGGACCAGATTGTTGTTGTGTGTGTGTGGAAAATACATCTTTTGATGAGTTTTGCACTCTATCTATAACCCCGATACTGCTGGGCCAATGAGCCTTTGATGAAAGTGTGTAAGATTTTTATGGTGGTTAAATTATATTCGTCTGAATGATTGTTTTTGTGTATTGCATAATTACATCTGCAACATTCCGTTCTCTACGGAAGATATCTACATGGCGATTCCTGCCATTGATCCTTCAGATATCGAGCCACCTGCATTTTTGTCTGAATATCCTTTAGCACAGTTTCTACTACAGAATCCTAAGTAAATTTGTCTAGGTGTAGTAAATGGGAAATATATCATTTATGCGTTTGTGGTTTTAGTTTTTAGGATAGTTAAGCAAAGTTGAGGTAAACGGGCAGGCTATGAACAAAAGTTGTTGTATTTCATGGGGATGATCAAATGGTGGGTTTTTTTTCTTTTTGTAAAAAGCTTGTAGTATTCATGGATTTTAGTGGTTTGTTATGTATGTTCATAACAAAATGCCAATGATTTATTTCTTGTTAAGTGGCTAATATGGTTATGTTTATTGGTTATTCCTTGATCTTATCTATAGTTTATACTTAAAAGGGTTTGGTTTTGTTTATCCTTGTTTATTGAGTAATTACTTATTTTCTGTGGTTGCTGCTATATGCGCTCATAGTATGATCCTGCTTTTGACTTAATTTAAGACATGTGGATTAGATTTGTTGGTTTTGTTTTTTTCAAGGCATGGGGGTTGTTTCCATGGAGGCCCAATATGTTTATGCATTCTTTAATCAAATGAGAATGGTTTATCGATATTTTGTTTGCTGATGGTCTATGTTTTTTTTGGCTACTCATTTGTATGGGGATGTATCTATTTGGTTTGATAGTAATTATTGTTTTATGTTTTTCTCTTTGGGATGGCATGTGTTTGCATCTGAACAGTGGGTTAAGTATAGACAACATGTGCTTATGGATCCTGTTCTGAATTGGATTAATATGGGTTTGTTTCCTATTTTGGGTTTTTAGTATAAAGTATACATGGCTAAGACAAAACAACTTCTGCTCCTATAAACATATTGTGCAGCCACCATCTACCCTATGCTGCTACAATTGGACCTTTTTTAATGCTGTGAAAACCATGTTGTATGTTCATGATACATTTGTAGTTGATATTTACAGTGTTACTAGGCCACTTTGATCTATCTATATACATATATACAGGAAAACAGCTTCTATGTGACTATTTAAGCAAAAACCAACTTTCATTAAGCTATAAGAGAAATCAAGAACTGTAACAGCAATCATATGTAAATAGGTAAACATAAATGATATAAGTTTATTCCCTTCCCATGATATTTACATATACAACCAATTGATTAGACAACAAACTCAACTCAATTCTATTAAGGAACTTCAATTCTTGACCATATTCAATTTCGTAAATCAAGCGTCTACAACAAACCCTCACTAAGTACGCCTAACTATGTTGAATCAATAGCAAGAACAGAGAGGTAGTTTAAACAATTTTAACAAAAAATTGAAGAGAGAACTAAGACATAACACCAGGTAGATAGAACAAAGGGACTGCTGTAACTTCTGAAGATTGTGTACCTGTTGTTCGAGCAATCGATGTAGAGAGAAAGACAAGTTCAAGCAATGGAGATGATCAACAAGATTCGACAGACTCGAGCGATGATGATGAGATCAACGAGGACGATGTTATTCGACGAGAACGTACGTGAGACGACGATCTGTGATTGAGCGATTTGAGGGCGTGAGGTTTGTGATTGAGCGACGAGAAGAGAGAAGAGAAAGGTATTCATATATTTATTATTTAATTTTGATTTATTTTTAATATAAATATTTTAGATCATTATATTTTTTATTTAATTTTAATTTATTTTTTAATATAAATCTTTTAGATACATTTTTAAGGGGTAACTAAATACTTTTATTTAATTTTAAAAATCTTAATTTTTTTATTAATCTTTAAGAAGCTTAAAAAAGTGTTCCTAAAAATTGATGCAACATTTTAGAGACATGTTTTTTACAAAAAACTTCTCTAGAACTTTTAACGACATTTATTACACCATATAATTAGCCTATAAATCTTTCTTTAAATGTCGTCTAACCTTTAGTTACAATTCTTATTTTGTCATTTAAATCCTTCTCTATACTGTAGCTTTAGATACACTTCTAAAAGCTTGTCTGAAGATTTCTTCTCTAAAGCTCCTTCCTCTTGTAGTGTGGTCGGTGGCGGCGGAAGGTGGTGGATGGCGGCGATGGACGGTGGTAGTTGGCGGCAAACGGTAGTTGGTGGAAGGTGGTCAGTGGCGATAAACGGTGGTTGTTGGCGGCAGACGGTGGAGGATGTTGTCAAACGGTGGTGGATGACGGTGGATGGTGATCGGTGATCGATGGATAACCGTGATCAGAATGCTCGATGCTCGTTTTTTTGTAGAGGTGGATGTCGGTGGGGATGGTGATAATGGTCCCCCGACCGCCTATTTATATAAACCGTTATGTAATAAGACAAAATATATCGTCAAATCATAAGACACTAAATGACGAAATAGCAGTCAAACTACGTAAATCATATATAATATTTGATTTTGTCCCCAAAATCAGATACAAATAATTTTTTTCGTGTCCACAATTATTATAGAATATTAATATTCAGTATTTATAAAAAATATATTTCTTATAAAAAATATAAGAACATTTGTTGGTTAATTTATGCGTTAAAAAATGGTAAAAATTATAAATCTTCACGTACTTTTATATTGTTTTAAAGGTTGTTACGGTAGATTGTGTTTACGGGTTGTGAGAGTAGAAATGTTTTATTTTATAGAGTAAAACCATGACATTTGATCCTAAAACAGTAAAAAAATCAGTCTAATTCGTCCCCTATTTATTAAAAACACCCCTTAATTTTTAAATCGATTTATACACTAAAAGACGAATTAGCGATCAAACTACGTAAATCAGAATAATATCTTATTTTTGTCCCCCAAATCATGTACAAATAATTTTTTTGTGTCAACGATTATTATAGAATATTAAGATTCAGTGTTTATAAAAAATATATTTCTTATAAAAAAAATATAAGAACATTCGTTGGTTAATTTATGCGTTTAAAAAAATTGGTATTATAAATATTTACGTACTTTCATATTGTTTTAAGGATTGTCACGCTAGATTGTGTTTACGGGTTACGAATTATGAGAGTAGAAGTGTTTTATATTATAGAGTAAAACCATGACATTTGGTCCTAAAACAGTTAAAAAATCAGTCTAAATCGTCCCCTATTTATTAAAAACACCTCTTAATTGTCAAATCGATATACATTAAAAGACAAAATAGTGGTCAAATATGAAGACTGGATCGCCCCCGGGGAAGATCCGGTGAGGTGGGGGGCGATCCCGGTATCGAGGCAAATAGTATTTGATCTCCTAAAGTAGATACATGTGGGTCTCACAAAATTAATTTTATACAATTTTTTTTTTGTACTTTTCGTCCTTTTTGGTCCATATGAGAGGATCTCCCCCCATGGTCAAACCATGCCCCTCGGGAGCGATCCATGTGGTTAGTTAGACAAATCCTGTAAAAAATAGCTATTTCGTTTATACATCAGAGATATTCTGGTCAGTTTCATGAAAATCCTTATATATAATTATTATGAGTTTATGAGTTTGGCAGTTTTAATCCCTCAATAATTACTGACCGTTATTTAAATATGATATAATTCGGGTAAATTAACGAGAAAGTTTTTAACACTCGTGCCTAACAATTCTTCCCCCCTTAAAAGGAGATTTCATCCCCAAAATCGAATTTAAAGATAGAGAATTTACATCAGTTTAAGAATTCTGGGTACTCCCGCCGCATATGTTTTTCGGTTTCCCACGTTGCCTCACGTTCCAAGTGATTTTGTCAAAGAACTTTTACAAAAGGGATCAATCTCTTTCGTATACCTCTCATCGTGATCAAGAATTGCCTCAGGCTCCTCCCGATAAGATAGATCAGGCTCTATGTGCTCGAAGGGATATTCAATGACATGCAGGGGATGATAGTTGTACCTTTGAAACGAAGAGACATGGAACACATTATGTATGTGGGACAATTGTAGCGATAGAGCTAACCTGTAGGCCGCAACTCTAACCCTTTCTAGAATTTCAAAAGGAACAATATATCTCGGGCTGAGCTTTCCTTTGAGACCAAAACGTCTAACACCACGAATCAGGGAAACCTTCAAGAAGACTTTATCACCCGATTGGAACTTGATAGGTCGTCGTCGTTTGTCGGCGTAGCTCTTTTGACGAGCCCGAGCCTCTTTCATCATTTGACGCGTAATTTCGACCTTCTCGGTAGTAACTTGTACTAATTATGGGACTTCGATAACACGTTCTCCAACTTCATTCCCATATGAGATGTAAACCATGGGTCTCGATCATAGGTAGTCAATATAGGAGTGCCATACAGACGCAAAACCTCACGCTAGAATACTTCTATTAGCTTATCAATTGCCCAAGTTTGTTGGACAGGAAGAAAATGAGCCGATTTCGTCAGTCGGACAACCACTACCCAGATTGCATCATGTTTCAAGATCGTGCGGGGTAATCCAACTAGTGAGACAATGAGCTACAAAGTTGGTGATATCTCGCTTCATTCCAGTCCACCAAAAATGGTTCCTCAAATCACAATACATTTTTGTTGTGCCAGGATGAACCGAAAACATGGAGTTATAAGCTTCGGTTAGAATTAGATCTCTAAGTTCTAAGTTGTTTGGAACACAAAGACGATCCTGAAACTACAACACGTGATCATCATCGATTCTGAACTCTAAACTAGAATTCTCTTGCGCTTGCTGGAAGTTTGCCTATAATTGAATATCATCTTGCTGGGCTTCTTCGATCCAAGAGATTTAGAGTTGGTTCTACCATTAGATTAGATAGAATTTATGTTTGCGAACTCGGATAGATTTCCATTATGTATCATTTGATCTCCAAAGCCAACTCTGTAGGAACAAATTAACGAAGAAGCTTGTTCCATAGCTTTACGGCTTAAGGCGTCAACAACTACATTAACTTTGCCCGGATGATATTGTATCCGAACATCATAATCTTTTAGAAGTTCTAGCCATCTCCATTGGCGCATAATTAACTCTTTGTGGGTAAAGATGTATTTGAGGCTTTTATAGTCGGTGAAAACTTCACAGTCTCACCGCATGAATAATGATGCCAAATCTTGAGTGCAAAGATGATCGCAACCAATTCAAGGTCGTGAGTCGGATAATTGACATCATAAGGCTTTAATTGACAAGAAGCATATCTGATCACTTGTCCGTTTTGCATAAGAATGCAACTGAGACCTTTCTTTAAAACATCAACGTAAACTTGAAAGCCCCCGGTGCCAGACGACAATACAAGAATATGTTTGGTAACCAACTGATGCTTCAGTTCCTCAAAATTGCATTCTTGTTCGAGACCCCAATTGAATTTGACTCCTCTCCGGAGTAATCTAATCAACGACAGAGATATTTTAGAGAAACCTTCAATGAATCATCTGTAATAACCAATCAGACCTAGAAAACCACGAAGTTTAGAAACGTTCGTAGGTCGTGGCCAATTAGTGACGCTTTCAATTTTCTTCGGATCGACTTTGACACCTTCAGTGAATATTACATGCCCGAGAAAAGACACATGGTCAAGCCAGAATTCACATTTGAAAAGTTTTGTGCATAACTTTTTTATTCAAAGAGTCTCTAAAACAATTTGAAGATGTTGATCATGTTGTTTTCTTGACTTCGAATATATCTAGATGTCATCAATAAACACGATAACATATTCGTCGAGATAATCTTTGAAAACCCAATTCATAAGATCCATAAAGACCGTTAGAGCATTAGTTAGCCCGAAAGGAATTTCTAAGAATTCGTGGTGCCCATAGCTAGTTCTGAATGCAGTTTTCGGAATATCACAATCTCAGATACAAAGTTGATGGTACCCGGACCGATGATCAATTTTGGAAAAGTACCGTGCCCCATGTAATTGATAGAACAGATCGTCGATTCTCAGCAACGAATACTTGTTACGAATTGTTACTTTATTAAGTTCTTAATAATCAACACAAATACGCATCGTACCGTCTTTCTTTTTAAAGAAGAGAACCGGAGCTCCCAGGGTGAAACACTGGGACGAATGAAACCTTTCTTCAATAGATCACCGAGTTCAGTTTGGAGCTCCTTCATTTCAGTTGGAGCCATCCAATAGGGAGTCTTGGAAATAGGAGAAGCTCTCGGGACTAGATCGATGGTAAATTCAACTTCCCGTACTGGTGGTATACCTGGTAGATCGTCGGGAAACACATTAATATATTCAAAAACATGTATGCATGCAGAAGTAGAAAATACATGTTCGGGATCTTGTAGAGCAACAAGAAAACTTTCATTGCTTTGCCACGTATACTGTTTCAAGTAATAGAGACTACCATACTAACATCTTTTTTTGGAGTACCTCCTTGGAAGATTTCCTCCGAGTTGTCCATATCCCCAAACAGTATTTCTTTGGCATTATAGTTTATTGTTGCCCGGTAGCGTGACAACCAGTCCATACCCAATATTAATCGAAGTACGCCATATGCATTAGATGCAGGGTGACCTTTTTTATGCAGTCCCTAATAAGCAATGGGCAGTTGGAAAAATGAGTTAGCACACAGATTGAACCACCCATTGGGGTAGATACTACCATTGGAAATTCGGTGGTTTGCTCATACGGTTTTAACCGGGATTCTAATTGTTCAGAAACAACCGAGTGTGTTTCCCCAGTATCAAATAAAGTATAAACAGATAAATCAACTAATTTAACATGACCCGAAATCATACCCGCTTGAGATTTGATGCTAGGTAATGCAAAGACTCTTCCACTAGTACTTGGTTGTTTTCCTTTCCCTTTGTCCATTCGGATCTGAGCTTTAGGACAATCTTTAGCTATGTGACATTGTTCTCGACAATTGAAATAGAAACCCATCATCTTTAGGCAAGGACCCGGTCGATGTCGAAGATTGCATCGATCACAAATATAAACAGGGCTAGAAAGATTTTGACACCCACTGCTAGACAACACTGGAAATCGTGGCGTGAATATATTCGAGCCTTTTTGAGTATCACTGCTCAACTTTGATTTTACAAAACGAGGATTGTTTCGGGAAAAAAATTCAGATCCACGTTTCTTATTTTCAATGCATGAGATTAACCATTGTTGTCGTGACCGGTCAATATTTTTTGATGCATCGACCACTTCACTAAAAATATTAAAAGGATGATCCAGGAGACGATCTTTATCTTACGAGTTAAGAGTCCATTTAAAATTTTCAGCTTGTTGGACTTGAGTGCCTGTGGCATTTCCTGCAAAATGAGAAAATTTAAGAAAACATGTCATGTATTCGGCAACTGTTTCTTCCTATTGTTGCTGGATAGTAGCATATTCTCGCATATAGACATAACGATCAGCCAAGGTAAAGTACTGCTTGAAGAAAAACTCTTTGAAATTATTCCAAGACAAGTTTTCAACAGATGGGTCTATTTGGACACAAGATTCTCAACAATTACTCGCTTATTTTTTGAACATATAAGTAGCCAAGCGCACCCTGTATTGATTTGGTGTAGGATCAGGATTTGGGTTTGAAAGAATATTTTGTGATGCTTGTTGCATAGCTTGGATGGCCTGCAAAAGATTTGTAGGCATCATACATAACATGGTCTGACAGACCACATCAATAATATTGGGCTCACTTCCACCCCCATCGAATTGCGGTTGGGGTTTAGGTTACCCTCAGGTAGAGATCTGGTTTTGCGTCGGCGACCATGTCTTGACATTCTAAAATAGAACAAAATCAAGATTAGAATTTAAAACAGTTATGGATCAGAAAAACGGTAATTAGAATTAAAGTCTAATATACCCGTTCTTATGTCTACCCATTCCTCACAGGTCAAGCCTACTTAATCTACAAGTCAAAATCTATGTTCTGATATCACATTTGTAACATCGCCCGTCCACATGGTCCGGAACGGGCGGTGTCACTAACTAGACTTAATTCAAAGACACAAACATTACAGAGTTACTAATAAACTCTAAATATAGATTATAACTTTTAAAACATTCTTTACAACCCAAAATATTACATTCTAGCAACTATTTATAAGCTTAGAATATTATAAATCTAGAAACGAGTTTACCAACTCCAAAATCCAAATGCTCGATCTCAAGTCTCGTCCCTACCAGTATCACTTGGAACCTGCAGAGTCAGAAAACAAGAACATAGCTGAGCACGGAGCTCAGTGAACATATTATAATATAAATTTGAAATAATAATATGTAACATCGATAATAAAGCGGAAGACTTAAAAATCAATTAAATTGAATTCATAGAAAATCAAGACGTTTCACAATTCTCATTTCAAACATAAAATAAACAAAATCCGTCAATTCCTATTCAAGTGTTCATGGAGTGGCGAAACCATACGAATTATCAGGCCGGCATACGGGCACACACCCCGAGTCCCCCGTGATCTTAACCACGGTCGCATGATGGATAATCCTAGGATTGATCCATCTGCATTGGAGCCAATAAAATCGGCCTACTCCACAAGGTGGGTTCACGTAAGCCACTATTGGACCTAACCCTGTGGACTGAGTTCACCTGCAGGACGTGTTGACTAAAAGCCTCCATAGAAGGCATCCCAAATAATGTGCCCATTAATTAGGTTGTTCTAAAAACAACGAAAACTAAAACATATATCACTTACTCGAATGGCATTCATAAAAATCAAGTTCAATATAGTTCACAAGTTTCATAACCAAATCCATACGAGACACGTTTTAATGAAAACGCCAAAAGGTTCAAACAAAAGATTCAATAAACCAAAATCAATGTATATGTGTGTGTATAATTACACGTTTGTTGATCACATTCAGTTGATCAATCACCAGACAGTGTACCACCTTTAGGAAGGGTCAACTACAATAATTAGTTGCACAAGATTCAAAGAAATTGAAATTCATACCTTAACCGAAAAGTGAAGTAAAGCACGATCAAACGAGATTCACGATAATGTTCGACTTGCTCGCATACCTATCGAATGCGTAATTCGGTTATTACTTAAATGACGTAAAACTTATCCTAATTTTATTAACAAGTTATTTAGGTTCTACATGTTTATAAAAAACTTAAATTTAAATGGACAGCTGGATATGCATTAAGAACTCATACACAAAAGTTAGTTTTATAAAGTTTAGTTCTCCAACTTTTCACAGCTTATATCCCTCATTTTCGAGAGAACTTTTACTCCATTACAGAAAATACTATCTAAATGAAAGTTGGAGTATGGTATATGATGAATCTACTAGTTTTGGAATCACCTTGGATTACCCATATATTTTATACGAATTTTACAACACAACAGACTAATCCCGAATATAGTGCAAACAACCCATGAAACACACTGTTTCGATCCACATAAATTCATAACTAGATTTTCGACCCCTCATGAAAGTTGTATTATATATTGAGGGATTTCTAAACTACAAAATACGAGCTTATTCCGACTTGCGGTTTGTGAGTCATACACTGTCAAAGTATGAGAGTTGCACTGTCGGTAAAATCCGATTTCATAATTTCCCAACTAACTTTTATGATCTAAATCCCATCATTTGGTACATTTACATGCTACAAACATACTTTTACATACAAAATACTAAAACAAAACTCATTGGTCATTATCCTAAGCTTAATCATACAAATTTATTCTCTTAGGCATTTAATCGAACAGTTGGTTTGCGGTTAACTATATACGTCAAATCTAACTATATTGATTTCATATTTTATCATTTTAATGTATACATCGATTTTAACCAATCATAACAATCTAACATGAAAGATATCATAATTTTAACAATATCAATCCATAAACTTAGACATAAACATAATTTATAAATCGGTCTCAAGAACCCTAACGTGAACACCCTAATAAAAGTGAAAAAAAAAATTTATACCTTTAGAAAGGGTTCTAAGAGTGGATTTCGAATTCGTGATCGTTACTTCGGTTTCTGCAACAGTTTGTAAGATATTTTAGAGATAAAAAAAATTAGAAAAAGAGATACATGAGAGATGACGGTGACATGAAGACAATGAATACGATTTGTTTTTTTTCCTTTCATATATATATATATATATATATATAAGATTATTAAGAGTTTAAAAGTTTGACGGTTTTAACCCTTATATATATATATATATATATATATATATATATATATATATATATAAGATTATTAAGAGTTTAAAAGTTTGACGGTTTTAACCCTTCAATAATTATCGACCGTTATTTAAGTACGGTACAATTCGGGTAAGTTAACGAGTAAGTTTTTAGCACTCGGGTCTTACACCAAGAAATTGTTATAACCTTGATATATGGGCATCATATGTTATTTCATAAGATCTTTTTTCATCTAAGAAGAAATTATATATTGTTTAACATATATTTGTTTCACAATGTGTTTGTTTTACATGTACTCGGCTCACAATGTGAAATTTTTTGATGTGTTTGTGGAAAAAAAATACACGTAAAAAGTTTCATATTGTGATCCAAATACATATTGGTAAATGCATAACTTATCACATTTCTATCATTTTTTATTTAGGAATTTCTCTTTATTTTAGTTTTCCAACCACCAAAATATAAGTTTTTTTATTCTATTTTTACCATTTATTGAGTTTGGAGCTAAGTAGAAGAAATTTGCTTTATTTTGATGATTTGGAGTGAAAGTTGCTAACATTTTGGTGCTACAACACGAGTCGCAACATGGGACAACTGTCAATGGCGTGGACTTCATAATCTTTTTGGAAGAGCATCGATTTCATGGTGATTTGTATTTCTATCAGTTGAATTACAGAGCATCTTCAGAAGAATAACTATAATGAAGAAGTGTCATTTTATTTGAGGAATCTTGTATTATGTAGTTGACATTAGATGATTTGATACTTTGATACTTTTATCCAATGGATAATAGCTCATGTGACTTATATACTATTTAGATGCTTTCTTATTTGTAGTTTAATGCTCATCACCTAGTATAAATAGGAGGACACTCTTTCATTTCCAGAACACCAAGGTTAGATCACTCTTTTTAAGGTCGAACCAAGCTCGAACTCGATTTGAGAACTCGCGAGTAGTTAAAAACTAAACTCGACTCGAACTTGAGCTCGAACTCGTTTGAAGGTCGAACCAAGCTCGAACTCCTACTCGAATCAAGCTCGAACACGAACACGAATCAAGCTCACCCGTCAAAATATATTAAATTTTAGGGTCTTCTCTTATAAATTATAAAACTTAAATATGTTATCTTGAATTTAAGGAACTAAAGGGATGCACCTCAAACTTTATCATCAAAAAGTCAAGTTACAAAATTCATTCACATCCATCTCTTTTTATAACACATCTTCATCCTTCTTTGACTATCTCTCTTCAAATTTGGGACAACTTCTCCAACAATTCTATAGTTTTTTGTATTTTTTTTAATTATGATATTAATAAAAAAAATATTGATCAGTTGTTACAGTTAAAAATGCACAATATTATTCAAATATCTAAAAATATAAGGAATTTTTTTATTACATTATATTATACACATTAAATTAGAAAACTGATTGTATTTTTAAGACTAATTATATAAAAAATTTGAGTATCTCACGAGCTTTCTGAGGCGAGTTTTGGATAGCTAGACTCAACTCGTTAATATGTCGAGTCGAGTTTGAGTCAAGCCTATTTGAGTCGAGTGTTGACCGAGTCGGTCTCGAGTTGCTCGCGATTTGTCTCGTATCTTTTACACCCCTAACTCTTTCAGCTATTCTAACTTATTGCTTTGTTATTTTTATGTTTTATATATTAAGTTTGAAATCTTTTGGTATGTAACTGTTCAGTGTCACAACATCTGATTTACATTCTAGCAAGATCTTTACAATTCTTGTCATTTACAATTACACTTTTACATTTCAGTTTTGTAATTACGCACTTACATTTCAGTCTTACATTTATGCTTTACATTTCAGTCTTTCCAATTATGTCTTTAAAATCAGTCTTTCCAATTATGTCTTGTATTACTTTTCAAGCGATGATGGGCTAATACCATAGCTTGGGTGTGAGTAAAGGTTGAGAGATATATGCCTATGTGATAGTGGATAATTGCTTTCATATTCGTTATCAACTCCACTCTTCACTTCTTGTTTCTGAGTTTTATCCAAGTAATTCTTGAGGAGGTCACGTGACTTGTTTCACTTGGACGATTTGGACTTTGATTGGAAGGCAACGTAAACTTTGAGACCAATGATGTGTTATAGAGGTTTGTGACAAACTACGTTAACTTTAACCGATTGCGAACTATACGGTGAGAACAACAAGATATGTATGACATCATTGGGTTACCCAATTGGATAATGTTGGTAAATAGTCCAATCTGAACCTCGCAAGAGGGTTGTGCAATCCGATAGTGTGGGTTGAAAACTAATGTTGCAGCACTAGTGCTTGTAGCAAGGTTCCCTACACATTGTTGCTAACCTCCAACCCGAGCTTACACCCTTGCTTTCTTTTATTCTATTTCAAACACTTTAAATCTCTGTTAACTCACTTAAAAGCGTTCCTTCAAATTCATCTTCTCAAATCATTTTTAAGCTTGACTTGGGATTAATGCTTGTTTTATTTGTCTCTGTAAGAACGATATTTGGTACTTTGTACCACTTATATTATTTGATTTTAAATGATAGTGGTTTAACATATATACTTGCATGAGATTCCATTTGTGATATTCGGGTTATATAATCCACTAATCACATATGAAACAAACATCATGTGAAACAAAACTTTAAAGTAGAAATTTCATAGGTTTCATAAATTTTGGAGTTCTCAAATGATTAAGCTCCTATATGTGTGTGTGCATGTGAAAAAAATGAGGGAATTCTATGCAAATGAGTATTTTGAACACCCCCAATTTTATTAATCTGAATGATACATGGGTTGGTAGCACCTTACGAGTTGTATAAGCTGGGGGGTACGCACGAGTTGTATACATGCATGGGTTTATGCACAAGTTTAGCCGTACAAAAACCCGCATTAGGGTCTGTTTATGGGGTGCGTGCAACTTTTCATATGGGTTTAGCCACACGACAACCTACATTTGTGCCCATATCAGTTTTAAAGCCGATTATGACCTAGGATTTCTCATTTTCTCACCCCAACACTTCTCCCCTGCCATTTTCTCACCCCAACACTGAAGATCCTTGGAGCCCTAGGTTCGATTTTGGGTCTTGGAAAAACATTACTTGGTGATTTCAAGTGTGTTTGATTGAAAAGTAACCTTCTTTGTGGTGTATTTGGGTAAGATTGGAAGTATGAGAGGAGTTCTTGGGAGCTTCATATCTTTGATTTTGAGAGTCTAGCTTGAAGATCTCAAGTCTTCACAAAGGAAGGTCAAAATTTAAGGCAAAACCTAGATTTAACATAAATCTAGCAACATGAGTTTCAAGTTGTTTGTGAAAACTTTGTACATATAAAAAATGTCAATTATGGAGTCTTAAAGTAGCTTCCTTAATATCTATCAAATGTTGTTGGGTATCTGATGAAATGGCATCTTTAATATATTTTGTTTATAAATCTTAAATGCTTATATTTGGGGATTTTGGACATTTGGATAAATAAATCATAAGAGTGTGTTCTTTGATAATTTATTTTATAACCGAAGATTATTTGACGAATATGCATTTTTAGTGTATATAGTTAGGAAAATGCATATTATTGGTTATGAGACATTTTAGAAATATAAATTGCATGATTTTATTTAGAAGATGATTTGTTCCAATCAGTGATGGATTTTAGAGTTAACCATACTTTTAGAGCATGTTTTATAACGTTGGTTAAATGCATTTTTATTGTTTTTCTTGACTTCTATTGAATAGTGAAACGAGATGTTGAGTTTATTGGTTTGATTTTGACTCACATGAGTTTTGGGGACATTTGTCCGTTTTAAAATTGCTAAATGTTGAGATTTGTTTGTGAATTGCATTTACTGCATACTTAATTGAAAATTACATGTTTTGAGTGTGTTGGTTATTCAATTGGAGTCATGTAATTTAGACTGTAATGCATTGGATCCATAGGTATAGGAGTCAGTCGTGTTTAATAAGTGAGGAGTCTTGATGTTCTCATTTTGTGGCCAATACTCGAGTAGGCATTGTGGTCGTCTCGATATTGCGCAAATGAGCTCTTATGAGTCAGATTTCGATACATTGGGTATTATAGGGGTGATGCTTTAACCCTTATGCATGAGGGTGAACTATTTTGTGTTCTTCAAGTAGGAAGTTTGGGGTTCCTATCTTGATTGCTTGTAGATATACACTAAGGAGATGTTCGGTTCGTTTTCTGTAAGACCTATATGGATATAGTTGTTTGTATTGATACAATTGTCCGTATTTTAAGAAATACGCTGTTGTTCGGTTGTTATGATGAATAATCAGTCTGAATGTAAGAAATGGTCATTTTACCCCCAATCTTTATTTTTGTCTGAATAAAACAACTGTTTGATAAAGATGTTGAATAAATGACTTATAATTTTTTTTAAATATCAATTTTTAAGTTCTTTTTAATAAAACCAACTTGATTTAACATAACTGTATGAATTCAATGTTATAATCAAAACAACATTAATTAGTCCTTATAATAAAAACAAGTCAACATCATAGTTTGAATACATTTAAAAATATCAAACATTTAAAATTAGTTCATTTGCATTTTGATCATGCAAATTAGCCATATATTGTATGCTATTAGCTCCCCATTGTGATCCATATAGTTCAGTTTCTCTACTTCCAACATCTTCTTCTTCATTGGTAAAAATTGTGTATTCGTTGTACTCCATGAAAAGTTGATCTTGAATATTACATTTTCTTATAAAATTATATATCATGAAGCAAGCAATGACCACATTTCTTTGTTTTGTAAATGGAAAAGAGCCATTTACTTTAAGATTTAGCTTTTAAGACAACGTAAGCACGCTCAATGACAGTTTAAAGTTGTGCATGCACATGATTGAACTTTTCTTCTTTAGTTAAAGCACGTCTGCATTGATAATTTGCTAACCAGTACCTCGTGTTACGACACGGAGCTAAAAATCCACGAGCATTGAAATATGCAACATCACAAACATAATATTTATCTGCATGCGACAATTGATTAGGCAAACATTATTTCAAATTAAACAAGTTTGATATAATTAAAATGATGTATACCTTCGGGTGGAAAAGAAAAACCGGAATTTGTGTTAAATGCAACTTCAGTTAGTACTCTGGAATCATGTGCTATGCTTGCCCATCCGAACCAAACAAATGTGAATATCATATTGAAATCACAAATTCCTAGAACATTTTGTTAGCATCAACCACATCCTCTTCCTCTATATGAAGTTTGATGACTAGTAGGCATGACTGCATGTATGAGAGTCCCGTCTAGTGCACTAATTGCACCCTTTTTGATGAAAAAATGTTTAAAATGTAAAAGATGTGTACTTGACTATAAAAAAAACTATAAAAACGAAGCATATACCGGAAATATTTCTCTCAAATGACTTTGCCGATTTAACCTAATTTTCGTGCTTGTTTCAGACATCGTCGGACAAATAATTACTCTCGCAAACTTCATCATTCCCCGTTGAACTTCAAGAAAACAACTATGGACAGTGTCGATGGAATGTTGAAATATTCGTTCAATCACTCTATAACGTTCGTTATGTTCGATCATTGTCAAAAACATAACTAATTTCTCCTCAACACTTACAAATCTACCGTCTTTTATCCAACTCCTTTGTTTAAAGTGATTGCATAGTAATACATATGCTTAACGAGACATACGCATCAACTCCTGACATTGCAAACTAGATCCATGTAGCAACTCTTTTTGTGTATGCATGTCCACTCATAGCCAAAGTGTTAGATCGTACCCTCTCGAATCTTCTTGAAGAATTCCTTCTTCGTCTTAGATACCAAAATAATAGAATTATGAATAAATGTTCTCCCTTGTAAGTCAATATATCTATAAAATTGCAAAAATAATCATAAATCAACTTGTAAACATAATTTACAAGAATGCAACTTTCTAAAAACGTTTTTAAAACAGTCATGTTTTTCCAACTTATCCTAGTCCTTTTTGACGGTTGTGAATCGGTTTTTTGTTCCATACTTAATCGATCGAAAATTAGCAAGTTGAAAACATGTAATCTAAACATACCAGCAAGTTGAACAGAAGTAGAGATATATACAGAGGCATATACATAGACATAAGCTTTAATAAAGGCATAATCTAAACATATCAGCAAGTTAAAAAAAATTCCATATGGTTTCAAATCTTAACATAACCTTCTCCATTTTCATCAACCAACTCCAAAAACATATAAAATTAACAGATCCATAAAATCGTTAACCATTATCTGTTTCTAGATAATTAACAGATCCAGAAAATTAACATATCTAGAAAATACATATTTGTATCAGAAAATACAGATTTGTATCATAAAGATCGAAACATACAGATTTACATCAGAAAATTTATGTCTTCACGGAAAAAATACAGATTGAGAGAAACAGAAAATACATATTTGTATCATAAAGATCGAAACATACAAATTTGTATCAGAAAATCGATGTCTAGACTATAAAAAATACAGATTCAGAGAACAAAAAATACACATTGAGAGAAACAGAAAATACAGATCGAGAGAAACAGATAGAGAGAAACAGATCGAGAACAATAATACAAATTGACATACCTGTGGAGAAGCAGAGAATGGAGTGACTATGGAGTCTAGGAGGAGGGACTATGGAGTCTAGGAGGAGCGACTCTTTTTAACAAAGTAGTAGGGTTATTTTTATTTAGTAAATAGGAGAGGTGTAGTTTTGGAAACTTAATAGATAAATACAAAGGACACATGTTTTGTGACTTAGCAATTCAACCATGGGCTGATCGAATAAGCCCATATCGAACAACTAGATATGGTTGTGCAAATAAGCCATATGGCTTATACAACCCATTAAGCTGCAAAGAACAACCCGTAAAGGTCAAATGACAACCTTGAGGTAACACTTAACTACAATGTATTCTCGAGACCTTTTTTTATGAAGGAAAAGAAAGGAAAATGAGGGAAAGTGGAGGAAAGTAAAAAACACTTGTGTTCTCATGAAAAAAGAATTAGGAGATAAAGGAAAGGAAACAGAAGGAAAATAATCATAAGTTTCCTCCCAAAACTTTCCTTCCAGATGTGGGAGGAAAGGAAAAAAAAGTAAAGGAAATAAATTAACTCTTCAAAAAGATTATCAAGATTACAAAACTACCCAACTTTTCATTATAAAGTAAATATTTTTAAAGGATCTATTTGTAAAAATGACATCTTTCTTTTCTTTTCTCTCTTGTTGAAAAACATGAAAATTTATTTTATTTCTTTTGATTTCATTCTTTTTCCTTCCATTTTGAGAACATAGATAAAAAATTATTTTTCTTTTCTTTCTTTTCCATCCCTTTCTTGTCTTTTCTTTTCTCACCAAATTTGAGAACACAATGCTAGAGAACAAATGAGCATTAAGATTTTGGTATCCTTGAGGTGACACTTTATTCGACTTTGGTATCCAAAGAGGGTATTGGCGAAACGATTATAATGGTGTAACTTGTTAAAATAAAAATATATTATTTAAACATATTTTAATTGATATACGATTATGTATGTTAATTTGATAATGGTGTAAAATGAAAATTTTTAAAGGAATGGACATAAAGTAAATTAATTAACTAATTATAGGGGTATAAAGTGTAAATTTAAAATTAAAATTTAAAAAAATGGGAGAAATAGCCAATGTGAGGGGTAGGAATATCACCTTTTTTTTATATTTAATTTCAAATTTACACTTTATACCCCTATAATTAGTTAATTAATTTAATTTATGTCTCTTCCTTTTAAATTTTTTATTTTACACCCTTATCAAATTAATATACATAATCGTATATCAACTAAAATATGTTTAACAAAAACGTTTTTATTTTAACAAGTTACACCGTTATAATCGTCTCGTCAATACCTTCGAAATGAGCTCAATATTGAATAGTTTTTGACTTAATTACATTAATATATATAATATATACTACGAAACAATATTTTTAATACACACTTTATACTCTTATAATTATTTAATTAATTTATGGTACATACTTTGTTTTTTCAATTTTCGTTTTACACCATTATCACATTAAAAAATACATAATTTTATATTAACTAAAATACGTTTTAACATGTCACGTTAAATTCTATCTCATATCCATCAAGTAACATGTCACATTATGAACAATAATATCGACATTTTGTATAAAATACGTTAGATAAATACGTTTTGACATCTGTACACGTTTACATAACTGTAAAAGTAATCTGATTTGAAATAAAGTAAAGTTACTGATTTGAAATAAAGTAAAAAAAAATCGATATATATATCGAACAAATTCATTCGATACTTCACGTTCTTCTTCAATATATAACTCTCTTAGTCTTCAATATACATAAAAGTTACGGAAGACAAACATGGGAGAAGATTTGACAACACCAGAATTTTTCACTAACGAGGTACAATATTATGTTAATTGATATTTAGGTTTATTAATAATTACGTGTACAAGTGAAAGTTATAAAAAAAATCAGGTGTTCAATTCTCAGGAAGAAATAACTGAGTGGGTGCACAATGTGGGACGTTCAGTTAGTTTGTAGTTGTTACAAAAAGATCAAAGGCAAAGCCAGATGGGAATGTCTATAAAGTCGTGTTTATGTGTGAACACGACGGGGTTTACAAAAGTAAAACAATTGCCAGTCATCATACTGGAACAAAAAAGTTTGGATGCCTATTTGAGTTGATAGCATTATTTTCAGCTAAACATAGTTGGTGGACGTTGACGGTGGTATGTGATGCACATAGTCATGTTCTTGCAAAATATATGGAGGGTCATGCATATGCAATGCGGCTAAATATCGATAAGATATCATTTATGTTAGACGTCATGTATCCTAGCATAACACAGTGTTACCATCCTACACCATAGGAGTATAGTACTTGTCATCTACTAAACTATTTATAGTCGTCTCCTATTACATCAAGTTTTCTTATTTATCTTAGAAGTGGAAGTTTAATGCATTTTTTTACATAAAATTAGTTGACAATTAATCATATGTAATCTTCAATGAAACAATAATCACATGAAATAAATAGTTAGATAAAATGCTATAAGACACCTCTATACTTTCACATCGTTTTCGGTCTTAATTTTCCCTTACACCCCAAGATAAGGTTGTTGGTCCCGCTAGGGTTTACAAGATGTGTATAACAATTTGTAGAAGGGGGGATGAATACAAACATAGTATTTTCAAAATTAAAATATATATTGATAAGAGAAGATCAATACAGATTTTACAAGATTGTTTGCGAAAAGATAAGGTAAGAAAAACCTATCTAAACAATCTAAAGTTTACACACTTAATCTTAGCAAATAAAGAAAGATTTGTTGTTAAAGAAATAGTATAAAGTAAGTTCTATCTGGGAGAGAACTTGTTTAGAATACAATGAAAGGGATTCTAACTTGCTCTTGAAGATGAGCGTATTTGTTCTTAGATATGTGTTCTTTTTCTTTAGAGCAAGAAAGCTCAGAGTAAGGTTTTGAGTAAGAGTATCTCTGCATGGAAATAGAAGACATTTATTTACACCCGTTGCATTAAATGTACATTTAATGCAACGTGGTAGGGTTAGAACGTGTGTCAAGCCTTAAGGGTTTAGGTTTGTTCTTTGCTACAGTGAATAGTACAAAAGCCTATTCATGAGCAGACATTATTTTATAAAGTTGGTGGGTAATAGAGTCAACTAATCGGCTCGGTACCGTACTAACGTTTAGAAAGGGTATGGGTTTGTCCTTTGTGAGTATAAGGACAGGACAACAACAATCGTACTCAACAAGCTTTTTTGATCGCTGAATGCTGGAATAACCTGAAGGTCTCTTCAGCATTAGCTGAGGCTTGGGCAGTCTTCACACATATGTAAACAGGTTTGTAATCACTGAATACCGCTTTCAGATCACGTACTCGTCAGTCTCTAATCTTCAGTTTCAGTCTTTGACTTTCGCTGAAGGTTCTTTGGTGTGAGTGTTATCTTCTTGAAGTATCGTTGTCGCTGATTGGATTTACAATACAAGTTCTTTAGTGATCACTGAACAGACTCAGTGATGATTGTTGGAACTGAAAAAACAAAAACATAAATACCTCTCATAGGGTAAAATGGATTATCATCAAATCACTGAGAGATAGGATCAACAATCTCCCCTTATTTGATGATCACAAGACAACATAAAGAAAGTTGTCTTATCAACTAATAGTAAAGAAAAGTAACATATAAATACATGTCCCTTTTAACTATTTTGGGATCTTTTTCAGTGAGTCAGTCTTTACTTGACGAATTTTCTTAAGTTACATTTAAGAAAAGTTACAAGAATAGAAACTGAAACTGAAAACTTATTCACTGACTTATAGACTTTCAGTGAATGTGAAAAGTAACACTGGAACTCATAGACTTGTGTCCCTATTACTTTTTTCAGGGATCTTTTCAGTGAAGTACAAGAAACACTTAGATTATATTCATTGGAAATATTTCAAGTTGTTCAGTACATATCTAAAGCTTACAGACTATAAGATTAATCACTGAAAGTAGACATAGGTAAATAGATTACAAAAGGAAATGTGAACAATATTACCAAGAAAGACAAACTAGTCTAGGATGCTCAGATTAATGTAGCCAGGTACATCTTCTCCAAGGTTCTTTCGACGTAAGAACTCTCTTCGTATCTTTCGGTCCACGCCTTTGCCTTGTAGGCTATCATCTACCCAGAACGTTAGATAAATCAGTTGTCCCATTGGGCTTAGATGTAGCTCAGACATTCTCTAAAATCTTACTTCACCTTCATAGTCAAGGAATATAACTCCTAACTCAGGTTTGAAGTGCACAGAGTTGGGTATATAGGGACCCTTCTCTGGCAGATGAAGATTCAGCATAGAAATGTCTATACTCTCGTATTCCTTCAGGACTTCATCTAAAGAGAACCTTGTTTCATGTTTGTTCCTTAGGGATGGTCCATCATTAGGACTATAGAGTCTTTTCTTCCTTCCACGTTTCTTCAAAGATGGCCTATTAGGGATTGCGACATATCTCGACATCCTTTTGATGAGATTGTTGATGATGTCTTCGATAATCGGCTTATGTCTTGACTTGGATTGTTGAATGGCTTGCCTGATCTCCAGCCATTCATTATATCCATAGTGGCTAAGGTAGGAAGGGTACTCGGTGATGGCGTCGAGATTGTCCCTGGTGATGAGCATTGAGACAAGAGTTCCATCATTTTTGGATAGTCCGCTGATGCTGACGCTCTTGATTGGGTGAGGACTAATTCTCTTCTTCAGCTTTGCTTCGCTCCAGCGCTTATCCCGCTCAGCCAGCTTCAGGTTTTTCTCATGCTCAGCTTCTGCAAGAGAAAGAAGTTTAGCTTGGGCTTGGACATCGTTCACCTTTTTTTTTTTTTGGAATTTCTCTTTGGGAGAATCTTTTCAGCTAGTGACTTGGCCATCTTTAGGCTGTCATCAGTCTGCTTCTTCTGAAGCTTTAGCTCTTCTTCAGCCCTTAACACCTCGAGTCTTTCAGCTTCTGAAAGGAAGTCAAACTCAACACCATTAGAGGTACGAAGAGAAATTTTACTCTAGTCTGGTCGAGCGACTCCTTTAGCTGAGCCATCTGCTGGTCGGTAGGAGCACTGGAGACTGGGTTTTCAGGGACCCACTCCAGTCGACCGCAGTTAGTAGATGGAATTTGAAGCTGATAAAGTGAAGTGACTACTACTTGAGAGGTAGAGTCTTCAAATAAGGGTTGAGGGTTTTTGAACAGTACCTTCAGGTTCCCTTCTTCAGCGTCACCTTTGCCTTTCGACTTAGGGTCCTTGTTCTTTGATGGAGCGGACTCTTCTTCCCTTTGCTCCCTCTGGGATGCAGAATCCCTGAGGGTGACTCCCTTGGTGGCGGTTGTTGGTTTTTGATACTGGATGGTGAAGTCATCTTCATAATCGTCGTCATCATCACCATCTAGGTCACTATCGGAGGCTGGAAGGTCAGGTTTGTCATCTTCATCATCTTCATCTTCATCATCATCATCACCAGCAACAGGTGCATCACCAGCAACAGGTGCAGTGGTGATAAGAAGATCATCATCCCTAGGGATGGCATCAACTTCCTCAGCTATAACAGCTTCAATGGAGGTTGGGATTGCTTGGGCAACCTCAGCTTCAGCTTCTTGGATTGCTAGAGCAGCAGATTGTTCTAGCAGTGTTGGACCTCATTTCCCCTTCTCTGGCTTAGTCTTAAGAGTATAGGCCAGAGAGTTCGTCCATGCACTGATGCTGGAGAACCATCATTTCCTCTAGCTGCGACAGAGCGCTGGCTAAAGTTGTCATTGTTTCACGTGTCTCATAGAGCTGAGCGCGGTCATCAGCAGAGAAGGAAGGCGGAATCACTGGAGCTGGTTGACGGACAGCATCCAGGATCTGCTGGAGAAGTTCCATCTGTTGAAGAGACTGAGCCTGAGCATCATCAGCCTTGCTGGATAGAACAGCGATGGCATCAGCGTTGGCTCGAACAGCCTCTTGTAGAGTCGAAAACTAACTCCTTATTTCATGAACATCAGCCTTGACAGCTGAGAGTTCCATATCAAGATCTGTCTTGCCAGGCATCTCTTGGTGAACTTCAGACATCTTGCAAAAGACGTTATCGACGGATGGGAGAAGAAGGTTGACATCAGATGCCATGTCATAATCCTCGTCATCTTCTCCGTCTTCTTCCTTCTCTTCCCCGTCTTCTTCCTTCTCTTCTACGTCCATAAGCTGGGCCGCAGAAGAAGGACCTGCAAGAGATACAAGCTCAGGGTTAGAAGAACTGAAGGGATAGGAAAATGGAATACCTGACGGGCCATCAGTGACTTCTAAAGGATTGTCACTAGCTTGCTCAAAGATGTCCTCGAGAGGATGGACATATGTATGTTGAGGAGCCTCAAAAGAAGCAACATCAGGTCCAGTGGTATGTGTTTCATCATCAGGGAGGACATTCACTGATGAGTCATGAACACGTGTAGAGACCAAAGAAGGAGGATAATAGAAAACGATTGAGAAAAGAAGTAAGTGTTCAGCGGTGGCGGCGCTGATATTCACACCTTCAATGATTTGGGTCACTAAGGCGGTTGGGGTAGGTGCCACTGATACGACATTGATTGGAGAGACCACTGAAGAGTTGTGGAGGGTAGCTGAAGGTGCCTCGGGGTTAAGGCTAGTTTCAATAGCTCAAACCTGTCGAGAGGTCCAGGCCAGAGATGTGGCTATCCCATTTTTGGTCTTCTTGGCTCTCTGAGGAGAACCAAGAATTGGTTGTGATGGTCGTTTGGAGGAGGTTTTGGTGGCTGGGCTAGACGTAGGGGGGTTTTCTCTTGTCTTGACCACCTGAGGAGAAGAGGGAGTGAAGGGAACTATGAAAGAAAGTGCAACGTCTCCATACCTCAGCTTGTGATCCAGAATCCTGGATCCAAGCCTACACACCTGGAGGTTTTCTTCCTTCGAGTATTTTTCTATAAATATTTTTGCAAAAACCATGGACAGGAACCTGGTGTATGGTACCACCTTTTCTCGCTGGTGCTTGTTCAACTTTTGCACCAAGTCATCGAAAATGACCGCAGCAAAATTTATATTGTGACGTTGAATCGCAAATATGCCAATTGTCAGGGCTACCCTGGAGGCCTGGTCTTGTCCTTCAGTCTTTCCACCCATAGACTAGATGAAGTGAGAAAACATGTATTGCCAGATCGCTAACATCCTATTTTTCTCAATCTTCGACAAGGCCTTCATGGGAGCATTTAAGTCCTTCTTCATTATCCATTGATAGCCAATGTCATCGAGACAATGAATGATCTCGGCAGTGCAGGGTTCACTGTCAAAGGGGCCCTTGGGGAGGCGAAGAGCAGTCCTCACGGTGTTGACTCTAAATTTCATGGTCATGCGGTTGAACGTGAAGGTGATCTGCTTGGCGGCCATTCTTGTCTTCAAGATCCACCACTTCAGGAGTGAACCAGAACTGTTGGAGAGCCTCTTTAACCATGACGGGCTTATGGTTAAGAGCAAAGGCAAGCAACGACTGTTTGAGTAAGTCGGCCGCTTCTTTGGAGAATGCCTTGTTCAAAGGGTTGTCTAACAAGGCAGCATGATTGTTGGCCTTGAAAGACACGTCATCAATTGTAAAGCCCACATTCTTGGCAGCCATCTGTTTTTAGTGAGAAAAAGAAGATAAAAACAGTCGTTAGACAAACTAATAGTTGTGTATAGTTTTAAGTTTTTGAACAAGAAAAACTTCTTTTTACAAAACCTTGAAGAAGGATTAGGGTTTTTCAAGTAGAGTGTGTTTGAAGAAATGTGATTACAACCAAGAAGAAGGTTGAGTTTATAATCATAAATGTTTATTGTTTAAGAGAACGAAGTTCTTAAAATGTTAAACATATTTCTCATAAAAGAAAAGAACAAGAAAAGAAGAAGTAAATCGACCTTAGTTGTTTGAAGAGAAAAGGTCTTAGAAGAAATTTAAAAGATGTTCTTGCTTTGCAATTTGACAGAGGTTCGTCTTTGATATTTGAAAGCGTAAAGAGAAAAATGAGAGAGAAGTCTCATATTTATATGTAGGAGGAGAGAGAATGGATATGGGAGAAAAAAAGACGACGGTTGAGGAAAGGGGTCATGATGAAAAAATTGCACGTTATCATCCATGATTGGATGACATTTAATGAGGTAGCGTATGACAGTACTTTTTGCTAGTCTCAAAGCGTTGCGCATTGTAAATAGGGAATGTCGTCATAAATACGGTTTATTAACTATTTATTTTAAAAACAAAAAGGTTTTTAAGAAAACGAAGAGTCATTTAGTGTTGAAAGACACACTGAAAAGACCTTTTAAAACATTTTGATCATTGAAGAGAAAAACTTCAGTGAAAGTTTTAAGACTTCAGTGTCAGTGATAGGAGAATCACTGATCCTGACATTTAAGAACATTTGAATCACTGAATAGGAAAGATTCAGTGATCATTTTGATTTTTAAGAAAAGATAAGTATAAGAGAGATATACTTATATAAATGTTCAGTGATCAAAGAATCACTTAAACAAACTTTTAAACCGATTTGATCACTGAAGAAAGAAAGCTTCAGTGATAGTTTTAAGTTTTTAAGAAAAGGAATAAGTAATCATACCTTAGAGAGAATAGATATATTTACTCAAGAGTTCAGTGATAGAGATAGAGCACTGAATCATTTCACTTACTGATCAATGTTAGTAGCTGAAAATTATTCTTCAGCATTTAGCATTCCCAGTTCGTTGATAAAGATGTTAAATCTTATCTCATCAAGAGGCTTGGTGAAAAGGACAGTGAGCTGGTAATCAGTTGGAACGAAGTGAAGTTCAGTGTCACCATTCATAACATGATCTCTGATAAAATGATATCGGATCTCTATATGTTTGGTCTTGGAATGAAGTACAGGGTTATTTGCAATTGCAATAGAACTAGTGCTATCACAATAGATAGTAACTTTTGAAAACTGAAAATCATAGTCCATCAGCTAGGTTTTCATCCAAAAAATTTGGGCACAACAACTACCAACGGCTAATATATTCAGCTTCAGCGGTTGATGTGGACACTGAGTTTTGCTTCTTACTTGTCCAGCTCACCAACTTTCCACCTAAAAGCTGACAGCCTCCAGTGGTGCTTTTCCTATCAATTTTGCAACATGCAAAATCACTATCCGAATAACCTATTAGGTTAAAACCTGAACCTTTAGGGTACCAGAGACCCATGTTAGGAGTTCTCTTAAGATTCTGAAGATGCATTTTACAGCAATCAGATGGGATTCCTTAGGTTCAAATTGATGTCGTGCACATAAGCAGGTAGAGCACATGATAGCTGGTCGACTAGCTGTTAGATACAGCAGGGAGCCGATCATTCCTCTATAAACAGTTACGTTTACAGGCTTTCCATTTGGATCCTTGTTGAGAGAAAGTGGATGAGCCATTGGAGTCTTCATATATGAACTGTTTGATAAATCAAACTTCTTCAGCATATCACGGACATACTTACTTTGACTGATAAAGATACCTTTATCTGACTGTTTGATCTAGAGACCTAAAAAGATACTTACTTCATCATGCTCATCTGATATTCTTTCTTCATGTGATCAGCGAACCGAAAACACAAAGAGGGATTAGTGGAACCAAATATAATATCATCGACATAAATTTGGACTAGAATAATGTGACCCTTAATTTTCCTAAGAAATAAGGTCTGGTCAATCTTTCCATGTACAAATTTCTTAGAGATGAGAAATTAGGAAAGGGTATCATACCAGGCACGAGGAGCATGTTTTAACCCATAAAGAGCCTTATCTAAACGATAGACATGGTTTGGATACTTAGGGTCAAGAAACCTTGAAGGTTATTCAACATAAACTTCCTCTTGAAGTTTTCCATTTAGGAAAGCGCTCTTTACATCTATTTGGTACACTTTAAAGTCTCTATGAGCAGCAAAGGCTAGGAAGAGTCGAATCGCTTCGAGTCTAGCCACTGGTGCGAAGGTTTTGTCATAGTCGATCCCTTCTTCTTGTCTATAACCCTGAGCAACAAGTCGAGCCTTGTTACGGGTTACCACACCTTCTTCATCCAACTTGTTGCGATAGACCCATTTGGTGCCTATCACTGTTTTGTCAGAAGGACGTGGGACAAGGTACCAGACTTTGTTCCTATCAAACTCAATAAGCTCCTCTTGCATGGAAAGGACCCAACGAGGGTCTGAGATAGCATCATTGATTTTCTAGGGTTCAACTAATGAAAGAAAGTTGACAAAGAGACAAATATTACTTAGACCACGACGAGTCTTGATACCTACATCTGGATCACCGAGAATTTGATGAATTGGATGGTCTTTAGTCCATCGCTGAGCTAGTAGAGGATTATCATCTGAGCATGTAAGTTTAGAAACAGAAGATGAGGCTTCAGCTGCACTGTCTTCAGCAATATGAACAATTGCTAAAGAAGCCTCAGATTCAGCAACTAAAATAGGTTCAGATGCTAAAGACATTTCATTCACTGATTGATCAGTGTTTGAAGTAGAAGGAGGAATACAGCTAATGGGCACGACAGCGATCTCTGAAGAAGATGCGTTGGAGTGACTAGGTGTAACTGGAATGATAAGTGGATCATCTTCAGCTTCTGGGGGTTCAGTGTTGAGAGGAACACTGAAGGAAGCTTCGGGTTGTCCATAGTGAGAGAACATCCAGGTTTCTAATTCATCATCATCATTTAAGATAGGTTTTGAATTAGCTGACTGAGATTCGTCAAAAGTGACATGGATAGTTTCTTCTATCGTCTGTCTTCATTTGTTGAATACTCTGAAGACTTTGGATACTGAAAAATATCCAAGAAAGATTCCTTCATCAACTTTGGGATCGAACTTTCCAAGTTGGTCACGGTTGTTACGAATATAACAAGTGCAACGAAAGATGTGTAGAAAGCTGATAGAAGGATTTCTTCCATGAAAAAGTTCATAAGCTATCTTCTTGAACCTCTTTACAATTAGCGACTGATTTTGAGTGAAACAAGCGGTGTTGACAGCTTCAGCCCAGAATTGAGTAGGGAGATGGGATTCACTGAGCATTGATCGAGCAGCCTCTATGATTGTTTGATTTCTCCTTTCAGCGACCCCATTTTGCTGAGGAGTTCTCACTGAAGAAAAGTTGTGAGAAATTCCCTTGTCCTCAAAGAAGTTATCCATAGTACTGTTTTTGAATTCAGTACCATGGTCACTCCTAATAGATCGTACTTTGACGTTGTTAAGTACTTCTATTTTCTTGATGAACGAAATTATATCTTCAGGTGCTTCATCTTTGGAAATGAGAAAACAGACCCAAGTGTACCTGGAGTACTCATCAACAATGATGAGTGTAAACTTCTTTCCAGCGATAGATTGCACATTGACTGGACCAAAGATATCCATGTGTAGTAGCTAAAGAGACACAAACACTGAAGAGATTTGCTTTGACTTAAAGTTAGCTCTTGTGTTTTTTCTTTTTCACATGCTGAGCAAAGAGATTCCTTTGCAAATGAGTGTTGAGGAAGAGCAGTGACAAGATCATTTCTAGACAACTCACTGAGTGTCTTGAAGTTAAGATGAGAGAGTCGTTTGTGCCATAGTCAGTTGATGTCTAACGAGGCTTTAGACAAGAAACAGTTGTTCTCAGTGGTAATAGAATTCATATTGATGATATATACATTCTCTAGGCGAGAACTGGCCAAGAAAACCTTATCATCTTTGTCGTAGACGCAACATGAATTCTTGGAGAATTTTACACTGTAGTCTGTGTCACATAGTTGATTGATGCTCAGGAGGTTGTGCTTCAGTCCTTCAACATATGCAACTCCCTTTAACGTGTTTGCACCATTGGTTAATATACCAAAATGTATGGTATATCCTTTTCCGTAACCTCCAAATGTCACGGAAGGTCCTCTTTCTTTCTTGTAATTGATTAGCAGGGATTTGTCTCCAGTCATATGTCTTGAGCATCCACTATCAAGATACCATATGCCTTTGTCATCCTGAGCAGGAGAAGAGGATGATGGTTCAATTGAAGTAGATGTCTCTGAAGCTTCTTCTTTGACATCCTTGGCCATCAAGCAAAGATAGGTTGTATCTTCCTCATCAGATGATGATTCATCAAATGAATCATCACAATCATGCTCTTCAGCAATAAGATCCTAGGCCTTTCGTTGGTGATTCTTCATCTTCTTATACTTCTCCTTCAGCTTCAGGTATTTGTCATCCCTAGACCTGAAGGAGGATGGGGTTTTGGAAGATGGCATCGCAGTCTTCTTTGATCTGCATTCACCTGCAAAATGTCCAGTGCGGTGACAATTATAGCAGATTGTTGAAGCCTTGTCTATTTTATCAGATTTTGGCTTTTCCTTAATGGTCAGCGAAGGAGATCTGCGAAAGTTGCTCTTGCTGGAGAATCTACTAAAAGATTTAGTCAAAAGCGCCAGGGATTCATCAAAATCTGCAAGATCAGATTCTGGTATATCCTCAGAGTTAGTAGAGTATAAATCTGTAATTACAATAAGAGGAAGGATGAAGAAAAAGAAAAAGAAGAAGGGGTTTTAGCTGAAGCATCTTTAGAGATCAAAGCTAACAGAGATCTTTCCTTTTCTCTGCAATCTTTGACTAGATTCCTTTTCAGCTGACGAGTTTGCTCATGATTAAATAGAATTTCGTAGAGAGTAGAGAGAGAAAGAGAGGACATGTCACTGGACATTTTAAGACACATAGAAAAGGTGTCCCAAGATTCAGGAAGACATTCTAGAAACTTAGTTAAAGTTTCAAAGTTGGAATATTCCCTGCCTACAGTCCTAAAATCAATAAGCAGACAATTAAAATGTTGATGTACTTCAGACAGTGTCTCAGTCTTTCCACAGAGAAAGCTTTCATACTGCCTTAATAAATTAATCTTCCTTGATTCTTGAACCTGAGAGGTTCCTTCATATTGAACACAAAGAGTGTCCCACATGGATTTAGAAGTCCTGAGTTTCATCACTGAGTGATAAACCTCGTCAAGAAGAGACATAGCTATTATAGACCTAGCACGAGTGTCTATAGCTATTTTATTTTGTCTTCATCACTCCACTGATGAGGGAGCTTTGGAATCTACAGTTCAGGAATCGCGGCAGTCGTAGCTGTTTCAGGAACAGCCGAAGAATTATCAAACGGTACATATGGTCCATTTTCTATATAGTATGGAATTTCAAGATCGACACTTTCTAGAAAGAGGGACATCTGATTCTTCGATAGACTAAAATTATCTCAGATGAATCGGGGAGGTTTGGCAAGAGAGCCATTGTCTTGAACGTGTGTGTTTGTGTTTTGTAAAACCATTTTAAAAGCAATAAAATTATCTAAAGAAGGAGATAAAGTAATGCATAAAAACAACCAAACAACTAGAAAAGATAGAACACTGCTCTGATACCACTTGTTGGTCCCGCTGGGGTCTACAAGATGTGTATAACAGTTTGTAGAAGGGGGGGATGAATACAAACACAATATTTTCAAATTTAAAATATATATTGATAAGAGAAGATCAATATAGATTTTACAAGATTGTTTGCGAAAAGATAAGGTAAGAAAAACTTATCTAAACAATCTATAGTTTACACACTTAATCTTAGCAAATAAAGAAAGATTTGTTGTCAAAGAAATAGTAGAAAGTAAGTTCTATCTGAGAGAGAACTTGTTTAGAATACAATTAAAGGGATTCTAACTTGCTCTTGAAGATGAGCATATTTGTTCTTAGATGTGTGTTATTTTACTTAAGCGCAAGAAAGCTCAGAGTAAGGTTTTGAGCAAGAGTATCTCTACATGGAGATAGAACACATCTATTTATACTAATTGCATTAAATGCACATTTAATGCAACATGGTAGGGTTAGAACGCATGTCAAACCTTAAGGGGAAGGCTTGTCCTTTGCTACAATCAATAGTACAAAAGCCTATTCATGAGCAGACCTCCTTTCATAAAGTTGGTGGGTAATAGAGTCAACTAATCAGCTCCGTACCATACTAACATTTAGAAAGGGTATGGGTTTGTCCTTTGTGTGTATAAGGACAGAACAATAACAATCGTGCTCAACAAGCTTCTTTTGATCGCTGAATACTGGAATAACCTGAAGGTCTCTTCAGCATTCGTTGAGGCTTGGGCAGTCTTCACACATATGTAGACAGGCTTGTAATCACTGAATACCGCTTCAGATTACGTATTCGCCAGTTTCTAATCTTCAGTTTCAGTCTTCGACTTTCACATAAGGTTCTTTGGTGTGAGTGTTGTCTTCTTGAAGTATCGTTGTTGCTGATTGGATTTACAATACAAGTTCTTCAGCGATCACTAAACAGACTCAGTGATAATTGCTGGAACTGAAAAAACAGAAACATAAATACTTCGCATAAGGTAAAAAGGGATTATCATCAAATCACTGAAAGAGATGATCAACAAAGATTTTTAGCCCATCATCGCTCGGTTTCTCCTTACAAATGATGTAAAGATTGAAAAGTAATATATAAGATATATGAAAAAGTAAATTGCAAAAATGTGAGACGATAAATTAAAGAACAGGAAATTAAATGATTGGGAAATAAATTACTGAAAAATAAATTACAAGTAAATAAATTAAAGGAAATAAAATATTGAGAATTAAATTGCAATATTTTATTTCCTGAAAACAAACAATACTTGATTAATATTTTATTTCCTTAGTGTATCCTATAAGTTTTGGATAGACTCAAAATAGTAAAACCCGACTGCAAGTGAAACTGGCCCATATTTGGTCCAAAAGATCTTCATAATCTCACTGTTAATTCCTCTAGCAACGCTACAGCTTTAAAATCAACAATCACTAATTCCTCCAGAAACATTATTTATTTTTTGTGTATGTATATAACTATATCATATTATTTATTTTTACATATACAACATTCTATAAATATTGTTAGATATATGGCTACAGTAATAATATGTTAATATGCCCACTTTTTTGTCTTGTTTTTTTGTTGGTTTACTATATATTTAAGTTGCTTTATATTTCTTGTGTTTTACGTCTTTAGGTAATACAATATGCACTCCAGCCACACCTTCGTAACTCCAAATACCCAGATAAGAAGGCATGGCATACATATGATGAGCTACAACAATGGTTAAAGAGCCTAATATAGCTAGGTTAAGATATATTGTATTGTCTGCAATCAAAATTTTCTTATTTCAAGTAACTTTTGTCTGGAAACCGGACGACATATGGGGGCACGAAAAGTTCCTTTATGGAAGTACGGTGTAGAAATAGAGGTACCATGAGAATGCAGGAAAAAGGGCTACAAGTATATCTAGTGCAATTTTTGTAGCAAAGTCATGAAGGGGTAGTGAAGAGGATGAAAGAGCATCTTGCATGCATGTATAAGGACTTTGTTGGAAGTAAACAATGACATCAATCAATATTTGAAAAACTTCCAAAATAACAAGAATGCTTATCACACAATTTTTGTTGGGAGTAATGTTGATTATAAAGTTTGAATTTTTCTTGTTTACGTTTAATTATCTCCTTGTTTTTGGCTAGCTTTCTGTTTTGTTTGACCTAGGACTTAGCTAGACTTAGTCTATAGAGGTACTCTATTTTTTTCATCTTTTTTGTTTCTTGTATTGTCTATATATATCTAGCCAAGTCTATTGCTTTAATGATCAAGTACTTTGCAATTTGCAGTACCTGCAAACCTTGTTTTTACTTTGATCAACATATGGTATCAGAGCCAAACTGAAGGATCTGGTTTGTGAAGGATATACATGAGAGAAAACACGAGAGGAAGTGTTAAAGGGAATACAACAGAGATGGCTGAAAGCAACAGCAACAACAAGTTTTTTCAACCTTCCATTCCAAAGTTTGATGGCTTCTACGAACATTGGGCAAATTTAATGGAGAATTTTCTGCTGTCCAAAGAATATTGGAGTATGATTGAAGAATGAATAAAAGCTACTCCAAAAGGAAGAGAGCCAGCTAAGGCAGAAGCAAAGGTCATCGCAGAATAGCAACTGAAAGACATTAGAGTGAAGAATTATCTCTATGAAGCAATCGATAGAGAAATCATGGAGACGATTCTGAATGACGACACCTCAAAGCAGATCTTGGACTCTATGAAGCAAAAGTTCAACGGTTCAATCAAAGTCAAGAGGGCACAACTTCAAAGCTTGAAGACCGAGTTCGAGGTGCTAAGGATGAAAGAAGGAGAGTATGTCAATGCGTATTTTGGAAGAACTTTATCGAGAGCAAAAAGATGAAGGCACGTGGAAAGGCTGTCAAAGAAAATGACATCACTGGAAAGATTCTTAGATCTCTTCTTCCAAAATTCAAGTATGTTGTATGCTCTATTGAAGAGTCTAATAACATAGAGACTTTAAAAGTAGATGAGCTCCAAAGTAGTCTGTTAATTCATGAGCAAAGGATGATGGGCCAGATTGAGGAAGAACAAGCATCGAAAGCGACGGTTGAGGAATGTCCCAGTAGAGGAAGAGGTAGAGGTATGATACGAGGACGAGGACGAGGTAGAGAATGATATCAATTTAATAAAGCTTTGGCGGAATGTTACAAATGTCACAACCTCGGGCACTTTCACTATGAGTGCCCGAGCTGGGAAAAAAAGGCGAACTACGCTTAAGTTCGAGGATCAAGAAAATATGTTATTGATGGCGCAAGTCGATCAAAATCAAGGTATAAAAGGAGTGTGGTTTCTCGATTTTGAATGCTCAAACCACATGTTAGGAAACAAAGACTGGTTTGTGCAGTTAGATGAAAGCTATAGGAAATCTGTGAAGCTTGGGAATGATTCCAAACTGATGGTCATGGGAAAAGGAAATATTATAGTGAAAGTTGAAGGCCAAATTCAAACAGTGACAGATGTGTTCTTTATTCTAGAGCTACGAAATAACCTGCTTAGCATGGGCCAACTTCAAGAGAGAGGAATAACGATTTTGATCCAAGATGGGTTTTGCAAGTTGTACCATCCAAGAAGAGGTTGTATCTTGGAGAGTAACATGTCAATAAACCGAATGTTTACATTAACCACAAACATTCTTACAACGGAGTCTGCATGTTTCAGTACCAATGTAGAGGAGGTTAGTGAACTTTGGCACCGGAAATTTGGTCACTTAAGCTACCGGAATTTGGCACTTCTTTGTAACAAGAGCATGGTTCATGGAATCAACAAAAGTTTGTACAAGTTGCATGGTTGGCAAACAGCACCTACCATCCATTCCAAAACGGAGTATTTGGAGAGCTACAAGGAAGTTACAGCTAGTACACTTAGATTTATGCGGGCCGATTTCTCCAGAGTCGCATGGTGGAAAGAGGTATGTACTTACGTTCATAGACGATTTTAGACGTAAGTTGTGGGTTATTTTCTACATGAGAAAAGAGAGACCTTCGGTGCATTCAAAAGTTTCAAAGCTATGGTTGAAAAAGAATATGGTCTTCCAATATGTAGGTTGAGAACAGACAGGGGAGGGGAGTTTAACTCCAACGAATTCACGGTGTTCTATAAAGAGCAAGGCATCAAGAGGAAACTAACAACGGCTCATACACCCCAGTAGAATGGAGTGGCCGAGCGTAAGAATCGCTCGATTCTAAATATTGTTCGCTGCCTTCTTGATGAAACGAAGATGCCAAAGAAGTTCTGGCTCGAGGCAACAAAGTGGACATTTCATGTAATCAATAGAAGTCCTACGTATGTTGTGAAAGATAAAACCCCGGAAGAATGTTGGACAGATGTGAAGCCAACATTGAACATTTCAAGGTATTTGGCTGCATCGGAAACGTCCATGTTCCAGCTGCCTAGAGACTTAAATTGGATGCAAGGAGCTAGAAGCTTGTGATGATTGGTTGTAATAATGAATCAAAGGGGTATATGATGATCAATCCTTTAAACATGAAGATTACGGTTAGTCATGACGTGGTCTTCGAGGAACAAGAAAGTTGAGATTGGGGGAGGATAGAAGGCAGAGCATCAAGTGATATTCTTGATTGGCGAAAAGTGTAAGAAGGGGTCGTTGATGATGATGATGAGGACGACATCAATACTTCTCAAGAAGAAGAATATGACAGCCCTTCTTCCGATGACATCACCGAAATTGGTGGTAGTAATAATGCAACTCATGCACCTCTTATAGGTAGCTCCTCTTCTAGTGAAATTGCAACCCCGTTAGTTCCTGATAAAAGAGAAAGAAGAGCTCCAAATTATCTTGACGATTACACCAGTGGTGAAGGACTCTCGGACGGTGAGATACTAAATCTTCTAATGTTTACTTCTGCTGATGACCCTTATTTTTATGAAGAAGCTGTCAAACCAACAAACGGGAGAAAGGCCATGAACATGGAAATGGAAGCAATACAAAAAAAATGACACATGGCAGCTTGTTGAACCACCACACGGAGTCAAGGTAATAGAAGTAAGGTGGGTGTATCGAACAAAGCCAAACAAGAATGGGAGTTGGATAAGTATAAAGCTTGATTACTGGTTAAAGGGTATGCACAAGAGAAGGGTATAGACTATAATGAAGTTTTTGCCCCTGTTGCTAGATGGGACATGATTCGAATGGTGATAGCTCTTGCTGCGAGAAACGGTTGGAAGCTTTACCAACTAGACGTCAAAAGTTCTTTCATGCACGGAGAGCTCAAGGAGGACGTGTATGTCGCCCAACCACAAGGATATGTAGTCAAAGATGAAGCAAACAAAGTCTACAAGCTGAAGAAGGCGCTCTACTGCTTAAAGTGGAGCCTGGTTCGGTAGAATTGAAGAGTACTTCACCAAGGAGGGCTTTAAGAAAAGTTGCTATGAACACACTTTGTTCATCAAGAAGAAAGAAAGCAATATTCTAATTGTAAGTCTTTACATTGACAATCTCATTTTTACTAGCAATGAATCAACTATGATGAAGGCTTTTAAGGACTCTATGAGAAGAGAATTCGAGATGACTGACTTGGGGGGATGACATATTTTCTGGGAATTGAGGTAAGTCAAAAAGAAATTGGAATTCACATTAGTCAGAAGAAATATGCAGGGGAGGTTCTAAACAGATTTGGCTTAGGAAGTTGCAATGGGGTGAACAACCCTATAGTTTCTGGAAGTCCCGTTTTGTCGAAGATAACCGAAGATAAACCCATAGATGGAACTTTTTTCAAGCAAATGGTGGGATGTTTGATGTATATGACAGCTACGAGACTAGACTTAATGTACTCTGTGTGTCTAATAAGCAGGTTCATGTCTTGTCCAAAGGAAACACACTTGCTTGCATCCAAAAGAATACTAATATACATCAAGGCCACTACTGATCTAGGGATATTCTATGAAAGTGGAAGCAAAGATGAAATGACCAGCTACACTGACAGCAACTACGCAAGAGATTTAGATGATCGCAAAAGCACCTATGGTTATGTGTTTACATTGAGTGGTGGAGCTGTTGCTTGGGCTTCCAAGAAACAAGCGGTAGTAACTCTTTCAACTACAGAGGCGGAGTATGTAGCAGCTACGTTATGTGCCAGTCATTGCATTTGGATGCAGCAGATTCTTAGACAAATGGGAGGTACTCAATCAACTTGTGTTAAGATGTTCTATGATAACTCGTCTACTATTAAGCTTGCAAAAAATTCAGTCCTACATGGAAGAAGTAAACATATTGATGTGAGGTTTCACTTTCTGAGGAATCTTACAAAGGATGGAACTATCAGTATGGAGTTTTGTGGAACAAGGGAGCAACTTGCAAACATTATGACTAAACCTTTGAGTTTAGAACAGTTCCAGAAGCTAAGAAGATCCTTGGGAGTTCGAGCAGCTGATGAATAAATCAAATGTTGGGAACATTTTATTTAGGGGAGGAATATGTTGGGAGTAATGCTGATTTCAAGTTTGAATTTTTCTTTGTTTACGTGTAATTATCTTCTTGTTTTTAGCTAGCTTTCTGTTTTGTTTGACCTAGTACTTAGCTAGACTTAGTCTATAGAGGTACTCTATTTCTTCAGCTTATCTGTTTCTTGTACTGGTTATATATATATATATATATATATATATATCTAGCCAAATCTATTGCTTTAATGATCAAGTACTTTGCAATTTGCAATACCTGCAAACCTTGTTTTTACTTTGATCAACAATTTTGAGGAGACGATGAATAGCAAAACATACTTTGTTGGTGGTAGCAGGAGTGGCATCCCATCATCAGAGGGCATGACTGCTTGTCTGAGTGGTAGTGATCTAGGAGTAGAAGGGCCGATGGATCGGTTTGTATATAATAAGAGAGACGTTGTCGATGTGAATGCCAAACAGACACCAGCAAGCGTGAAAGAGCATCATAATCAAGTCCGTACGAATATTGGGCGATTCTTCTTTGCGAATGGAATATCATTCAATTGTGCACGAATCTTGTCATATTATAGTATGGTGCGCTCTATTGGAAATTATATATGGTCGAGGATCGAAACCTCCATCCATGCATGACATGAGCAATTGGGTCTTGAAAGAGGAAGTGAAGACAACAACCAAGATCGTTGATGAAATAAGAGCGACGTGGAAAACAATGGGAGTTTCTTTGTTATCCAAAGGTTGGTCGGATATGAGAAATAGGAGTCTCATTAACTTTTTGGTCAACAATCCACATGGCACTGCTTTTTTTAAATCATGGATGTATCTGATTGTGTTAGAGATGCAAAAAAGTTATTTGAGTTGTTGGATGGTGTCATTGATGAGATCAATCAGATAAGATGTTGTGGTCCAAGTAGTTACTGATAATGCAAGTGCGTACGAAGCCACCGGGAATTTGTTGATAAACAAAAGGAAGAGGTTGTATTGGACTGGTTGTGCAGCTCATTATATATATTTGATGCTCGAAAAAAATTGGAGAATTGCCGCAACAGAAAAATGCTACGCTTAAAGCGAAAAAAGTAAGCACTTTCATCCACAATCATCAATGGGTGTTATGTTTAACAAGAAAATTTGCAAAAAAGATCTTCTCCAACCCATGTCACCAGATTCTCCGCTGCTTTTTTGACTCTAGAAAGCATATAGGAGTTAAAGCAATTGTCACAAATGATGTTTGTTTCAAGGGAATGGGAAAATTGTGCATAGGCAAAGAGACCCGAAAAGAAGATTGTGGAGACCAACATCATGGTTGAGCTTACTTTTTGGCCTAGTGTGGTTTATTCCATTAAAATCACCAAGCAAATTGTACATGTTTTGAGGCTAATTGATGGTGAGACTACTCCTGCAATGAGGTTTATGAAGCTATGGATGAGGCAAAAGAGAAAATAGCCAAGTACTTGGATGAAGAAGTGTCCTCCTACAAAGAAATTTGGGATATAATTGATGCAAATATAATGAGATTGAGGAAGAATAATATAGTATTGAATTCAATTGTTTCATAACTGAATACATGGGAGGTTTATATAGATGATATACAACAATGGAAAAGAGTAATTACAGGAGCTATCTAAGGAGCTAAAGGAGGAACAATATTTGACAATAATGACCATTTAAGAGCATTAAATCAAACGATTGGACCAATTGTGCTATTAGTCTTAATACTCCCCCGCAAGATGGATGATCCGTCGGATATTCCAATCTTGGAGCGAAGACGGACGAAGGAGTTGCGACAGAGAGGCTTTGTAAGTGCGTCCGCAAGTTGATCTACTGAGTTGATATGAAGAACTTTTAACGAACCGTCTGCTACCTTTTCACGTACAAAATGATAATCCAAGGCAACATGTTTCATTCTAGAATGACATACTGGATTAGCCCAGGAGTACGTGGCACCCGTATTATCGCAGAAATAGTGTAGGAGAGGACGAGTGTGTAACACCAAGGTCTGTAAGTAAATGTTGGACCCAAGAGATTTCAGCCGCAACATTTGCTAAGGCTTTGTACTCCGCCTCTGTGGAAGATCGGGAGACAGATTTCTAACGTGATGATCGCCATGAGATAATGTTTGAGCCTAAATAAATGATGTAAGTAGTGGTTGAGCGACCACTAGTGGAGACCCCTCCCAAATCCGAATCTGAGAATGCTTCGATGTCAAGTGAGGAACCACGCTTAAGATATAGGCCATGATGAATTGTGCCTTTTAGGTAACGAAGAACTCATTTTAATGCCTGTCAGTGAAGTTGGGACGGGGAGTGCATGAATTGTGAAAGTTGATTCACAGCAAAAGATACATCTAGTCTCGTGAACGCCAAATATTGCAAAGAGCCCACTAACTTCCGGTAAGGTGTAGGATCAACACTTGGGGACCTGCCCATGGGGGTGAGAACAGTTGAAGAGTTGAGAGGAGTAGCAACCTCTTTTGCACCATCCATATTGAACTGATTGAAAATATCTTGAATGTGACGATGTTGGGAGAGAAAAAGACCTTATTGGGTAGGAATTACTTCAATACCAAGGAAGTGATGGAGGGGACCTAAGTCTTTGATGGAGAACCGGTTGGCTAAAGAGTGAGTGGGTTGGTTTAGAAAGTCGGTATTGTTTCCTGTGAGTACAATGTCATCGACATAGACCATAAAGAAGCACAAAATATTGGCATAATTGTAGATAAATAGAGAAGCATCAGCCCTGGACTTCCTAAAACCACATGAAGAAAGGATGTAAGTTCCAAGTACCATGCTCTCGGTGCTTGCTTAAGTCCATGGAGAGACTTTCGAAGTTTGCATATGTGGTGTGGGAATTGGGGATGAATGAATCCGGGTGGTTGAGTCATGAAGGCTTCTTCATGTAGAGTTCCATGAAGAAAGGCATTGTTCACGTCAAGTTGTCGTAAGGGCCAACTTTGAGAAAGAGCAACAGAGACGATGACTCTAATGGTGACAGGTTTTGTTACTGGACTGAATGTGTCAAAATAATCATTCCCGTATTTTTGAAGGAATCCTTTGGCAACTAAACGAGCTTCGTATTTTGAAATAGTACCATCGGGATTCCTTTTGACCCAGAATACCCATTTGTATCCAATTGGAGTGTGAGAACCTCGTAGAACTAATTCCCAAGTTCCATTTTGTATGAGGGCATTGAACTCTTGATCCATGGCATGTCGCCACTTGCGATCTTTGAGAGCTTGAGTATGAGTGTTGGGTTCAATGGTGGAAGGAATGGGATGAAGGGTGGTGGAGTTGATGAAAGAGGAATTGAAGTATTTTGGATTTTTATTTCTGGTCCATTTTGGCTTAGCTGAAGTGGGTGGATAGATGGAATTATCATTGTGAGAAGTGGAAACGGTTGGGGTGGAACACAAATTGGTGAGAGTTGAAATAGGAGTGGATGGCTGAGTTTGCGGTGTGGATGGTGAGGTATTTGGAGTAGAAGGTTGTGTAGGGTAAGAAGAAGCATCAGACATTGGTGAGGTAGGTTGAGAAGTAGGGGTTGGAGGATGGGATGGTGATGTTGGACGTGGTATTTCTTGTGGCAGGACAGGAGGTGTAGGGGTCGCATGAGATGATGATATGTTTGATGAATCTGTTGGTGATGAGGAGTTTGGTGCATTAGTGGTTAGTAGGGTTTTGAAGAAATCATCGGCAGTGGGCAAGGTGAGTGAGGAGGAGGAATGGGAGGGAAAGTGAGATTCAATAAACTGAACATGACAAGAGTGATATTGGCGACGAGTGGTAGGGCCAAAGCATATGTAAGCGGATTTGGAGGTGGAGTAACCTAGGAAAAGACATGGGGTCGATCGCGGTTGTAGCTTAGAGTTGGTGTACGGCCTTAGCCAGGGATAGCAAAGACAACCAAAGGGTTTGAGTTTTGTGTAGTTTGGTGTTTGGTGAAAGAGACGTTGAAATGGACTTTGGTTGTTGAGGATGGGTGTGGAAAGTCTGTTTATAAGATAGACAGCGGTTTGGAAGGCATGAGACCAAAAGGTGAGTGGCAATTTGGCATAATGGAGAAGAGCAAGTCTCGTCTCAACCACATGTCGATGTCATCGTTCGGCGACACCATTCTGTTCAAGAGTGTGAGGCAGGGTGGTGTAGTGAGAGATGCCATGAGCTTGTAGGAATGGCTTAAGGCCTTGGTATTTACCGCCATTGTCAGTGAAGATTGACACAATTGGTAATTGGAAGAACTTCTCAACAAGAAGTTTGAATTGGGGAAATAGTGTGGCAACATCACCAAGTATTATTTCATGAGATATTTTGAAACATTTTCCATCACCAAGTATTATTTCATCAGGTCCCCCATATTTAGAGATGTTATGAAGTGTGGACCTATCAGAGGTGACATGATTTGAGGCGCCACTGTCAAATAACCACGTTGGAGAAATAGGCGTTGATCCAGATGTTGTGACATTTTCTGTAGGAGTTGCTAAAGCAGGGTTACCGATGGTAATGTTGTTGTCTCTCATAAATCTTGATAGTTTCCGACAGTCCTGAGTCTGATGCCCTGGAATATTACATAATTGGCAGAAGCTGCTGGTGCGATTTTGTCGGCCTCCGTGAGGGTGAGGTGTTGTCCAAGATGAGCGACATGTTCCTCTGTTGTTGCGTCCTCCACCTCTATGTGGACCAGAGGATTCAGATAGGTACCAATAGTGTTGTTGTCCTTGTTGTCAAGTGGTATAATTAGCAGTAGCTAAAACTGGTTCAGGGTTTGGTGTAGTTTCTTTGAGGGCTCTTTCCAAATCACTTAATTTGTCAAAGAGTTCCGGGTAAGATAGCGATTTTCTCGAACCTTTATGGCAGCCACAATGGTGTTGTAGTCTTCACCTAATTGAGATAAGATGTGAACAAGCAGATCTTCCTCGGCTATAGGGCTTTGTGCGAGGGCGAGATCATCTGCAATCGAGCGCATATCTTGGAGATATTCAGAAATAGTGCGATTACCTTTGGGGTTTTTAACCAATTTGGATTTGAGTGAGATTATTGGGAACGTGAAGCACTGGCAAAGCTTGAGTTTAACCGTTCCTAGGCATCTCTGGCAGTAGTTGCAAACAAGATAAGGGGCTGAATTGATTCCGAGCAGCTTCCAAGGATTGTGCTGATGAGGATTTGGTCTTGTCGATACCAAGGTAGGTATTCTGGATTTGCCTTGTCGTCAATTAATTTCTTTGGCGGTTCACGGCTGCCATTGATGAACGCTTCGAGTTCTAACCCGATTAGGGTGGATTCCACTTGTTTGCGCCAAACAGGGAAATTGACAGAGGTGAGTTTAATGGGNCTGCCATTGATGAACGCTTCGAGTTCTAACCCGATTAGGGTGGATTCCACTTGTTTGCGCCAAACAGGGAAATTGACAGAGGTGAGTTTAATGGGGAAGTGGGTAGCGGCAGTTAGTTGAATGGTTGGAGCCATTGATGGGTGTTTGAAGGTGATTTAGGGTTTCTGTGAGAGGGATCGAGAATTGCTCAGAGGAGCCTTTATGGCTCTGATACCGTATAATGAGATTGAGGAAAAATAATATTGTATTAAATTCAATTGTTTCAAAACTGAATACATGGGAGGTTTATATAGATGATATACAATAATGGAAAGGAGTAATTACAGGAGCTATCTAAGGAGCTAAAGGAGGAACAATATTTGACAATAATGACCATTTAAAAGCATTAAATCAAATGATTGGACCAATTGTGCTATTGGTCTTAATAGCAAAGTGGGAGCATCAATTGCATTGCGACTTGCATGCAATTGTATATTACCTTTATCCTCGATTCAGGCGGAGTACCATCGTCTCCAATCATGCAGAGATCAAACTTGGATTGTACAATTGCATGGCAAGAATGTTAAATGATGCAGCGACAATAACAAAGGTTGATAACGGACTTCAAGCGTACAGATACAAATAAGGATTGTTTGGATTCACGTCTTCTTTGTCAACTTAACTGACACGTCCACTTAGTGGACCCACCTGGTAAATACTCTTCTTTTCTTCATTATAGTTTAGGTAAAGTAAATGATTAACTACTTAATTTATTTTGTCATTAATATATATGTACGTCAATAGTGGGATAGCTATGGAAATGAGGTGCCGAAGCTACAAGCATTTGTATTAAGAGTTCTTGGTCTTACTTGGGTTGACCAATCTGATCAACCCAAGGTGAAATAACCTGACCCTAAGCAACCGATGTCCAATCGAGTTGTAAAATCTTCTAACCGTAGGTATTAGGTTGGAATTGAGTTACAATCATTGAACCCAAACCAACCCGATAAACTCGATATCCTTTATTTCTCAGATTTAATATGATTATTAAGTCCCTATTAATATGTACATTACACAAGTACACCATCACGTACATTCTCATATACATATATTTTCAATCTCTTCTCCATCTCTATATAACTAGTTAATATATTATATATCTATACTACATTAATAAGCATTTAGGACAATGTCTTAAATACAAGTCTTTAAGCGCATAGTACTACTCTTTAAAGCCTAGATTTAAAAAATCTCTTAATCACAACTCACAAAGCATAATGTACAAGCTTTTGATGCAAAGGGTTTTAAACCCAACTAGGAAGGTTTCAGACGCTCTTTCCATCACAGTCTTCTATACATCTTCTTCAACTTTTACTTTCTCAATTCAAATTCAAAATGATTGTATTTCCTTGTTCATTCAAGAATTTCAAGTTTTGTAATGATTTCTGAGTAGATGGGTTCAGAAACCTAATACGTGTGCAAATAATTTTTCATTCGATCTTGCTAATACACCGTATTAACCTTCAACTTTATATATTAGTTGACTTGCAAAATAACCACAAAAACTCATGATTCAAGGCCAAAGTAATGTTTCAGAATTGTGATTTACCGTCGTTGCATCGTGCGGGTACACCACTAGTGTGTGTGTGTGTGTGTGTGTATGTAAGGGGTTTGGTTCACGTGAGACCAGCCTATTTTCGTGAGACCCGTGAGATAACATTTTTACACTTGAAACTTCACCGCAAAAACACTGTGAAGGTTAAAAAAAAGTCGAACCTTCACAGCAAAAACACTGTGAAGGTTAAAAAAAGTCACCTTCACAGCATTTTGCTGTGAAATTTTAAGTGTAAAAAGGTGGTCTCACGGGTCTCAAAAAACAGGCTGGTCTCACATGATTCCAAGTCTATATGTAAATGTGAACATATTAAGGAAAGTAGTTGAATATGACATACTTGAGATTTAAAAATTATGGATAAATTGTATCAAATGATGGATGGTGAAAATGAGTTATTAGTAAAGAAAACAATATATTCAAGGTTAGGAGAATGTTTTAATGTATCAAAGTATCAACCTGACTAACCCGACCAACCCGAAAGATGAATTATTAGTAGAGAAAACATAATATTCAAGGTTACAACAATATTTTGATATACCAAAGTATCAACCCGACCAACTTGTACGGTTTCGGTTGGGTTGCATTTTGGTTTGAATTGGGTTGAGAATGTTCAAACCGTAGACATTGAGTTAAGTTGTTCAAATGTCTTTGATCTGGTCAACCCAATCCATGATCATCCCTAACTATAACTGACGGTGGAGCTTTTAGAATTGAATCATGTTTCATGAGGGCTTTAACGGACGCGGTCTAATGGAGGTAGACGCAAGGACACAATCTATTAGAGTTGAGGGACTAATTCCATGCATATATTTTGAAAGAACAAATCCCTACACTTATAAAACGAAAAAAAAGTATATCATTTCTCTTAATGTATTTACAAATTAATAATAAAGTACAATAAAACAATAAAACAAAATAAATATACCAAAGCTTTGTTGTTTTGCAATTACAAAGTAATTCATAACCTATATTAAGAGCTCTATTTGTTGATCCACATTCATTTTGGTCATATATACGGTTTTGAGTATTTATTTATACATCCATCCTTTTTTCTTGCAATTAGTGCTCACTTCAATGAAGGTCGAGATATATTTTTTTAAACCACCATAGTCAGTTAGGGGTCTTCTACCAAACACTTATCTAGTAGATACTTACTGATAAAATTGAACACTGTCACTTACTTACCAGGTAAGATTTTAGTCCATTAAAACGACATCATATGCAACAATTTACCCGATTTGCGCTAACCATGGTAAAAGTCGTCGCTCTCACATACGGCATAAGACTCTCGGTCCTTGTCTTCGCTCTTGCCAAGTAATATTCATCCGGTAAAGTAATGTGACTTGAAAAACGCTTACCTAAATAAACATTTAGTTACTTGTCATTTTTAGGGTCAAAAGGACCATTCATGTGATGTCAACAAGTACACAAATGTTGAACGACTAAACACTAGAAAACAACCCATGAACACAACATAAAGGAGGGAAATCAAACTGGTATACAGTTTGGTTATTCAGTTCAGAACTGGGATCGCATGCAAAATTAAAATTTCATGAGAAGTTTATAGTAAAAATGTTTACACGAGATGAAGTACATTAACATACCTTATGATGCAATGTTAAGATACGTTAACTTATGTGAACTTCCGTTAACAAAGTGTTTGTACAGTTCTCACGAAATTTTGATTTGACAATGGAACCCAACCCTTTCGGTTCATGTCTATAACTGTTAGGAGCATAAAACAAGAAAATAAGGGTCATCATTGAGTAGAATTGCATGTCAAGTCAATATGAGGAAACGAAAATATACATTTACTACTCGCTACGAAATACTAATCCTAATTGATTGATTCATTTGAGTGTTACTTGAAAACAACTTGTTAAAATAGATCAAGTGGTCCAACTGGATCATGCAAACTCACCAGCACAATTTACAACAATATTCATCAATCAAAGCCTGCCTGCCTAATTACACAACATTTGCCTGCTTCTCTATGCTACCATTCCTCTAGGCCTTGTAGTAGAGTGGTGGTGGCCTTTGCTGTCATGCTGTATCCTATCTGCATACATTGGCAATTGTATGATCTCATTTATCTCATCCAACAGCACTTCCTCTGTGATGTTGTCCTTTATGCTCCTCATCACCTATGTTCAATTACACAAACACAACTTTATTTCTTTTTTTTTCAAGTATAAATACAGCAAATGCAACAAATATGACAACACGACTTTATTTCTTCATCTTTTTTCAAGTAGATGTACAGCAAACGCAACAAATAAACTCACACATCCTCCTCACATTTGGTTTTGGAATAAATAACACAACTTCTTGTAACTAAGGTTAAGAAAAAACTATATCCGTACCTTCCTATACGTGTTGAAATCATTTGGGGTTGCCTTATCTGTCCTCACTCGCATACAGACCCATACGTCTTCCTCTTTATTCCAAGCACACTCGATAATCTTCCCTGAGTATGATGCAGGATCAACATCATCTGTGCACACAATAAACTATATCAGAATGCAACTCAACTTCTCAAAATAAATGAAGATATCGACAACTAACCTCCAAATGCAATTCTATTCCCCTCCATCAGCTTCTTCTTCCCTCGTTCATGAAGAAAAAGCAGTTGCCGATCCTCAGCCATCTGAAAAAAGGAAAGTAGTAACCTTTATAACAACATGAAATCAGCAGTATGCAAACAAAATATTATTAAGTTCACAGATAATCAACCTCAAAAAGAAAATCCACTGAGTTCATTGATGCATATTTCCACTTCAAAAGTCCTTCGTGTGTACGTGGGACATAAGGATCATCCCAACCCTGCCACATAGCGTTTAGTAACATATTTACCAACATAAAATAACAACAAACTACATACTAATTCCTTATTATGACATACATACATCTGCCCACTTCATAGTTAACATGTTATCTGTCCCTTATTTAACAATATCTTTAACAGAAGCGGCATGTCACAGGGTATTTGAAGGCAAAGACAAATTGATGAAAAATTTAATTCGTTATTATTTGGGAATTATGTATTATTTAGTCATAAAAATGTATGTATTTATTCACGAGGATAGAATGGATGATCAAGATAATTACTCCACAGAAAAAGCATGTACGATGATCATTATTGATGCTATTAAGATAAGTATCATGTTTGGGATCATGGATTTTACACACTAGTACATACTCCAACTGTGCACAGCCCAGATTTTATGAGCATATTGTACCATAAGCAGATATACATGTACTTACAAGGTTTATTTTTTTAGCAGCAACTTCAAATTGATGATAAATGGGTTTGGAGAAACTACAAACTGGCCTAGACCCTACTCTCGAGTGGGATATTCTGGGTTCGTTTGGTTTGTTTTAAAATACAATTAGGTGTTTGAAAATAGTGATAAATTTAGTGATGAAAAAGTATAAATTGAATGTAATTGGGGTTAAGAAATAAACCTTACCACCTTTTATGCAGAAACAAGGTGACTGAGCACATTGGGTGGGGGTGTTCCACACGGAGAGAGAATGCACAGTTGCCCTCTCTTGTTTTCTCAATATCTATACGTGTCAGCTTTATTTTCCATAAACATATACATATAAATCTCTCGTGTGTGTGAGTTTATATGGAAAACAGTATTTGAGGAAGATGGTTTCCCACTCCAATGTCCATCAAGTGGGCCCTATGTGCTTCCTACAAATTGTGAGTTGAATCATATTCCTTGAGTACTATCCATCATGAGTACCTCTAATACCACAACCCTGACACATACACATATGCAGTCCCTCTGATTAATGTAGGACGAATAGATTTTACACCATCCCATTTTGATATGATGGGGAAATAGACACACTAAGCAGACTACTCCACTGCATAGAAAATGGAAGGAAAAATTGACCAAGATGCCATTACTTTCATGCACAGAAAACTCTATGCAAGCATAAGAACACAACTTAAAAACCAAAGATGAATGAATAAAATTCCATGTATGTCCTGTATAGATTCATATTCTCGCTAACCACTACCCCTCCCACATACTCTTTCCCACCTATCCAATCTCTTTCATGTCCTTCGTATTCTCTCTGCATGTTATGTTCTGTGTGCAGATTGGATCCTGTGTCTTTATATTGGACCATGGGTAGCAGAATCAAGAAGACCAAAGGCTTTGTATTTTTTCTGTTCGTTGTTGGTCAATTTCTTCAATCATTTCATTGAACTTCAATCTTGTCATCATTGATTTGTTGCTATTCCAATTTGCTTTTGTGGGACTTTGTCTATATCTAATAATTTATAAATATAATCCGTGTCGTGAGTTGGGAAACAGCTTTTTTAAGTCAAACTTTTGGACAGCCTACATTGAAAAGGGTGCTTTTATAATAAGAAATAAGACCATTCAGAATGTTAACCTGTAAAGGATGCACCTTATTGTTGTATAGTGATTTTAACGTGCATAGAAAGCAAGCTTTATAACCAGGGCAAGCACGGTACCATCAGTCTGAGTAAGGGCATTATGGTCATTTAGGTTTTAAGCTGATCATCCAAGAGGATATGCTCTTATATATGCTGATGTGGAGGATATCATGTGATAGTAAGGTACCATGTGAAAACTTCCCTTTTTTGGTTCTTCTAACATGCAATTATAATTGTTGCTACATTATTACAGTCACAAATAATGTACAGAAACTAATTGAAACAGAATAATCTTTACAAAAACCAAGTCAAAAGGTTTCAGGCGTTATTCTCCATCTTAGGACGTCAATAAATCATAAATATGTGTATGTATGAGGATTAGCACCTGAAAAACAAGACCATCTGCATCATGCGAAAGCCTTGGAATAAACTCCTTCAAAAGTCTAATGACGGTAGAAAGCAACCAAAAGTCCTTCCTCCTTACCTGTTAAAACTTCACCAGATAAGTAACGAGTTCAACCAAGAAAATAGGTATCAGCTGAGTCAGCTTTAATAATGGGTCTAAATAAATACCCTGAACGGCTCCAAGTCATATCTATACAAAGAATGTTGTCTCTGATATATTTTATGGCGTTCATGGTTTCGAGGTTCAACTACTTCCTTCTCCAGCATTTTCCATCGTTCGTAGAAAGGTCTCTGTATCAATTATAAATATGAGGTTAAGCCAAGACCGACACAACAAAATCATGATTTCGCGGCCCAAGATGCATGTTTACATGTTTACATGTGTCTCCTTTTCCTCATCACTAAATGGTATATAGAGGGAGGCACAAACGAGAACAGGATCAATGTAAAAGAGCACTTGTATCACGTGTGATTAAAAATAGGGTCAAACCACCTAGGTCGCACGGCCAAGTCGCCCAGCACACCCCTGGTTTGACCAAAATTTCTTAATCACTTGTGATTTGACTGTAAGATCACATGTGACATAGGTGTTCTCGTGTTTTCTTACTTTGACCTTTTCTTGTTTAAACCCAACCCATGGTGAATATGGTTCACCTTGTTATTCAGTGCCACAAACCAACTGTAAAATGATATCTATATAATTTGTATGCACCAGAACAGTATCTCATGTAACAGAATGAACATAGACAGAACATCATGTAAATGAAATTTTGTAACTGCCATAGAGATGTTTTCTTTTAGGACTTCTTTAGCCAAAAAAGAATTGTATAACTTAATTCTTCAATAATGTTGAAGAAAAATATACAAAGTTCCTGGAATAAGATCCGAACAACTAATAGATAATCACTTTGACTTTTGGCCCCAAATGAAGAAGTACAAAAGAAAGCTATATATGAAAACATAGCAAAAAATGAGTGTACTAAAGTGTCACTTTTCCCGAACTTCCCCTTTGTTTTCTTATTATTGTATCTAGCATTAGAAAAACTATTACCTTCTACAGTAATTATTTATATGTACAAGTGGAAAAAAGAATATTCACTCATCCACAATAACAATCAATTAACCTTGAAGGTAGGGAATTGAACTTTACTAGTATTAAAAGAATGCTTGTTGTAAATGCAAATACATAATTCACCTAAAAATATGTTAGAATACAATTACATTTTATTTACTTAATCCACAAACTACAGCAACAAAATAAATTTAATAAGGTGAAATATGCCAAGAATGATGATGCCTTAAATGTTACCAAATTGCAGCAAAAAAGCATAACATAAATGATTAAATTCATCCAACAGGAAGATGCTTGGCACAGAAAATCATTAAACTTTACCTCAACGACAGAGACTTTATTGATAGCCATCAAATCATAAATCAGATAACGTCTTTCTTGTTTCCGAGTATCTGGCACAGTATCAATTATCATCTCACCATCAAGCAGTGTGAAGTGATGAACCTTCTCAGCTAAACCCTTGCAAAAAAAATCATTTTCATGTCAAAATGAATGCAGTCTATATTACTTGTTTTACATGAGGACCTCAAAATAAGAAACTTTCTTAAGTAAACTCAGTGTAAACATACATCACTAGTTACTTTGCAGGGGAATCTCATCTGAACCCTTCGGAAGACAAAATTTCTGTCAATTAGATAACATCCATCCATTGTAATTAGCATCATATATCTTGTACCATCAGCTTTCCATGTAGCATAATAGTAACGCTGCCTAAGAAGTTGCAAATTCTCCCTGCACATCATAGACATGGATAAAATTGTCAAATATCAATAACGAGGCTATGAGCGAGGCTCAACAGCTACAGACATCCATTTGTCTTTAAGAAACCAGAAAACTTTATCAATACAATCAAGCAAAGTTTTCTAAAGAAACAACTCTTTTTGTGATAGGACTTGAATCGAACTTTATTGATTAATAACCGAGACAAACAAAATAAACTACCAACAAAGTTACATTAATTTGCCTACTCTCTAATGCTTGCCCTACCCTCCATCTGTAGTATAATGTGGAATCCTAGTACAAGGAAATTATTGAAATATTTAAAATACTAATTAAGTTGGATAAGATTTGGATAAGATAGCAATTATCTTTTACTTTCTCTTGAAATAGGTTTTCCAACCTTTATCATTGCTCCCCTCCCTGGACGATACCTTGTCCTCAAGGTGAAAATCCGAAAATTGGGTGGTTAATGGCGTCAAGCTTCTTCCATGTAGCCTCATAACCCGGTAGGTTTTTCCATTTGATTAGAACCTCTGTTTCTCCTGCTGAGTTCTTTAAAACAGCGTCCACAATGTTTGGTTCCATGAGTACTTCCATTTCATCTATCAACGTTTGTGGCACCACGACAAGTGTAGCGTAATTACCGGTAGAGATGGCCAAAATCCGGTCCCGGGCCGGTCCTTAACCAGTCCCTACCGGTCCTAATCAAGACAAAAACCGGCGGTAACCGGTCCTGCCATAACCGGTCCCGGTCCCGGTTCCGGTGAAATACCTTGTAACCGGTCAAGCTTACCGGTAACTGGTTAAGGAATCCGGTCCCAGTTCCGGTCCCATCCGGTCCCGGCCAAAAAAAATATTTTTTTTTCAAATTTTTGTTTATTAATAAATTTTTAATATGTTATTAATATGTTTGTAATATGTTATTTTTAATATGTTTTATATAAATACGTTTTATTATAAATACGTTTAAAAATATGTTTTGTTATATATATATATACGTTTAATTTTATAAATAT
>NC_037529.1:17364908-17388046 GCF_001531365.2 Cynara cardunculus var. scolymus
CCTAGAAAACGTTAAAATCCATAACCGGCGGTCCACAACCGGTCCCGAGCCGGTTCCTCTCCGGTCCTCGGGCGGTTACGGGCCGGGCCGAGCCCATTTGGCCATCTCTAATTACCAGTGACTTATCTCAACTGCAACACATGAAACACCGAGTGAAGCGACAAAGGGGGCAGTAACTTTAGTCGGTAAGCAACATGTCCAATTTGTTCCATAATCTCAAACAAACCGAAGTGTCGGGAGACAACTTCTCATTCATCGGTGTGCTAAGGATTCGGTCGATAAGGGCGCAATTTTAAATACACTTGTTCCCACACTGAAAACCACATCTTGTCTATGTCCGTCAACCTGCCTCTTCATTGCTTGTTGAGCCCTGAACAAATGTTCTTCAAGTTCCTCTAGTGTCCGTTCTCATTCTTCCAAATCCTGCTCAACTTAGACCTTGGCGTAATAGTGTGACCATAGCGTAGCAAGTGGGAAGAATCGCGTCTATTGAGAATCTTAAAGGGGTATTCTAAGCCGTCTATGGTAGGAAGTATTGTGCCCATTTAATCATTGCACCCATTGTTTGGGTGTGTTCGATACAGAACATCTCAAATATATATATCAATACTTTGGTTTACCACTTCTAATTGGCCTCTGTCAGCGTGCGTGGTATACAGTACTTTGCTTCAAGACCATTCCTTGCATTCTAAATACGTCTTTCAATAATATCACCAAGAAATCCCCTTAACTCTTTTATAGTCTTCAGTACCGGCCACCTAGCATGGCAGATATTTTTGTAGGATCCACCGAAACCCGTTCAGCGGATACTACATGACAAAGGTATTCCGCTTTGGACTGCCAAATAAACACTTCTTTCGATTTGTATACAACTCGTGCTTCTACAACTTCTCTAGCATCGTTTTCAAGTATCGTACATGGTCTTCCAAATTCCAGTTGATATTAAAATATCATAGAAGAACATAACAAATCTCCATAGGTACAACTGAAATACTTTATTCATCAATTATTGGAACGTGTATGGGGCATTGAATAACCCAAACGACATGACTAGAAACTCCTAGTGCCCCTCATGAGTCCGAAAGGCGGTCTTATTTACGTCCTTGGGTCGCATCCGAATATGGTAACTTCAAGTCGATCTTTGAGAATATGATTGCACCATGCAACTCATCTGTCACTAGAATGAGAAACTTGCATAGTATTGTTTCTTTATTTAGTGCCCAGTAGTTGACCCAAAAAATGCCAACTTTCGTCCTTTTTACTAGTACTGGACTTCAAAATGGCTTGCACTTGGTATAATCCGGGCCCTCCCATATCTATATCACCTTCTCAAGTTCGTCTTTTTGCCACTTAGGATACTGGTACGAGAGTATATTAACCAGTAGGAGGAAAAAATTGCTCATATGATCCCTTTCTCTAGTCACCCAAAATTGCTCCAAGGCGGCTTCTCTAACTTGGGCCCATGTACGTAATGATAACGTTTCTCCCTCCATTTATTCTAGTGTAAGGTTTTCCCATCCATAAAACAGCGACAACCATTTATTTCGAAGTAACGTTCGTAGTTCCTGATGGAATAGGTAACAAAGCTACCTTACCACCCACTGCTATTAAATCACCGCCCTCCCACAACAAATTCATCCTGTGGTTGTTACGCCCCCGTAGGCCGTCCACTCATAGGATTCACCTTGTTTTCCAAGGTAAGTTGGGTTCCCCACCCAATTCCTGGCTATAACTCGGCCTCATTATAGATAGGTCTCGGCCGACTGTAGTTATAGTTGATTTGCTATAATTTTCAGAGTGATTCCAAAGCCATCCTCCTGAAAACCCATGGTTACCCCTTCAAAAACCGATCGCACCCCATTCATGCCTTGTACACGCCACTTAGATCCCTGATTCCTAGTCCACCTACAAACCAACCCCCTTTGCAGTCCTTGTTTAGGGATTGTCACTAGGGAGCAGCAATAGTGGTTGGTTCTGCTCGTCCTATTCCAATTATTGCTCCATTCTGGCTGCCTTGGTTGGCGTTCAGTCCACTCCAGTGTGGCGGCCCGCTATCACTGCCACCAACAACACTTGTCTTCTTTTGCCCAAGGTTCGTTCTCTCCGGCCCTTAAGTCTCCTGCAGACTTGCGGGAACCTCCATATAGCTCGAATCTCACCCCCCATTTGTTTTGTTCTCCCGCTATTTCCCGCGGAATTACATGGTTCCTTCCCTCACCTTGTTTCCGTGTTGCTCACCCTTGAGCACCACTAAGTTGTGATTGCTTTCGCTCTATGTTTGCGCTTGGCTGCCACCACGGTCTCTTCTTGTTTCTCCGGAATCTTGGTGAGCAATGCTTCCAAGGTCAAGAATTTTTCCATCAACCGTTGTTCCACGGCCTCCAAATGGTAATCAAGTGTGGTCCTTAATTGTTGCATTTATGTATCAAATCTATCCTCAAGCCCATCGTTTCTATTTGGCGGCATGGTCTTAAACGAACAGTTTATTAACACTGACGAGAACAGTGTCGCCATGGCAGTAATTTCGATGATTGCGTGGATAGTGCTCTGACATAATTGTAAACTACCAAAGTTATATCAATTTGCCTGCTACTCTCTAATGCTTGTCGTACCCTCTACTATAGACTATAATGTGGAATCCTATCACAATAAAGAAACTATTGAAATATTTAAAATACTAATTAAGTTGGATAAGATAGCAATTATCTTTCACTTTCTCTTGAAACAAGTTTTCAAGCCTTTATAATATAGTTCATCTAGAACTTTTCCATTCTCCTAGGGTGCATTTGGTACCCATGACAACTGTTCAACATTTGGTAAGATAGGACTCGACAGGATAGAAATCGTAAAATGACTAATTTGCCCCTAATGAGTTGTTTGTATCTTTTCTATATTTGATTAATTTATTAAACTACAACAAAATAAATATCTTTTATGACAAAATATATCATTAGAAAGCTCTCGTCAAGACGATTAAAAATGACACCAAAATATGAAGTTCATAAATTTCCGATTTTTATCTATACCTTTTCTATATTATATTTTTATTATTAATATTTAATTACATATATTAACCAAAATATAGAAAACGTATATAAAATATTTTAAGGACAGTAATGTGAAAGTTTAAAGAGGATAAAATAAAATTTAAAGAGTGGATAAAATGTAAAGAGGGATACGTATCTGATGTCTTGGAAGAGAATTAGGTTTTATTTTGAGGGTATCTTGGTAAAATATAGGCTTGTTTCATGGGGTGGGGGTGGAGCATGTCTGTTCCTATCTGTTCCACATAAAAGTCATGCCAAACGTGGAACAGTGAACCCTGTTTGTTCTGTTTTGTTCAATGTACCAAACGCACATTTAAGGAGAAAGGTGAAAACCTAAAAGACCTTACTATTCTATCTTAAACAAATGCACCTCCACAAGTACGAGGTAAGAAAAACTAATAGTAGATTCATAAACAAGATATCGACAACATCCAATATTCAATCATTATAGTCAATTAGCCATAAAAATACCAAAATAGAATGAAGATGAGTTAAGACACTCATACCTGTCTAAAGAAACAGGATGTGATCCTGGAAATTGATGGTTCCCTCTAACCTGGGAAGCAAAGAAAAAAAAATACACCATACATGAGATGACCTAAGAAAGGGAACGAAAAGGACTTGCATTACAGGAAATAGTTGGCTCTTTTAAGCCAATCCGCTACAAGTGTTTTTTGATAATATTGGAAAAGGTAGTCCAATACAAAAACCTCTCAAGTAAAAGGAGCAAGGTAGAGCCTGATGTTGAAAACCCTTTAAGCAAAGAAAACTCATGTTTTTTTAAAAGATAGTATCTGAAACAAAAACCCCTTCAAGAATGTAGTAGCAGTAGTGTTCGTAGTGTTGGACTAATTAAGAAACCTCTTAACCGGTGGTACTAATATCAACTTATTTCTACACTAGAAAATGAGTTACTACTAGAATAGCAAGTGTTGGAGGTGTTGTTAGAAATCTAAAATATATCCCAACACCATGAATGACGACTTCTTTTCCGCATCAGAATTTGAGTTAAACCCATAATATACTTCCTAAAACATATATTTGAGCTATGGCCTCGTGTCTACAATTAAAAAATAGTAGTGCTAGGTACAAATATACTTCATAAAGTATTCCTCTCTGTATACTTTTTGCTACCGATATTGCTTTTCTAGATCAGACATCCGAAGATGTATTCCCTATAAGATACACCCACCTTGTATTCTTTTTCTCCCCCCCAAAGTCAGAGACAACAATATTAATAAGTGTAAGTTTTATATGTCCACGATGTGTGTCACACAATAATATTGCTAGAGACTATGTAAACCTATTAGGGTTGAACATAAAGAATACGTATGCTTCGATATGATTATTGGATAATCAGAATGCCAAATGATATCATGTGTTTATGATATTGATTGTTAATTATTATTCTAGTAGAATAATTAAAATGTGTAAAAATTGTAATTAAGATAACTATAGAGTTTATGAGAAAATATATTTACATATAATTTTATTAAGATAATAAAATTAAGGGCATAATTTGTAAAATCGCAATCTACTTTCATAAGTTTCTTTCTTATAACATTGTACTTTCACTTTTTCTTATTACAACAACGTACTTTCAAATTATTTTTTATTGGAGCATTGTACTTTGAAACATTTACCAATATAGCAATGGTAACCTTTTGATTTGAATTAAGATGACATGACACAAGTTACTAAGCTTCCATGCCATCTCATTGCCCACGTGGGATGTCCACGTGTAACATATTGCTGCATGGTTACAACATTGTACTTTTAAAAATAATTTAATTAATAAAACAATGTACATTGAATTAAACATGTCTACCAAAAATTATTATTTCATAAATTAAACATGTTTACAAAAATGAAACATCTTCTCAGAAAAACCCTTCCTATCACATTTTTATCTTATCAATAACACAGCACAACCACAACTCTTACCAATTATCGCTAGAAATAAAAAATCATGGACCACTTTTAAAGCTAAATCATAGATAAGCCCAAAGTGAAACCAAGATCACTTTTAAATTGCAGAGCTGGAATATTAAACATGTTTGGAACAAATGTTCAAATAATGTAGATAAATATTTGGGGCAGACAACTAATGCAGAATGCTCCCTAATTCCTCTATATGAAGGTCAACTTCCATTTTCCTTTGTGAATGGGCATCAAATGTTCCACAAAGGTCCCATCAAAGTATTGGTGAAGGTCAACAAAATAACCTGAATGTTCATCTAAGTTCAGTGCCCATTTCATAAAAGTTAACTTAATTAAATTCCATTAGGTTAGAATAAGAATTATAAAGAGTGAAGGAAAGGGTTTTAAGAAAAATGTTACTGAAAGAGTTTTCTCTTCCTTAGTGCCACTACCATGTACGCATATCCTATGTGTCTTGCAAGTCATTTAGGTGTTACATGTAAGCGAAGGAAACCAGTTTAAAAGATAACAAGTTACTTAGTTATTCAATGTTAAAACGGGTAAATATTCCAAAGAACAATGTTCTAATGTTTTGAAAGAACATTGTTGTAATAAGAAAAAGTGAAAGTACAATGCTATAATATGAAATTTTATGAAAGTAGGTTGCTATTTTGCACATTTTACCCTAAAATTAAATAAAACCTAAATGGCTTAAGGATTAAGGTAGGTCCGGCCTATGGTTACCTCTAATACCAAAGGTCAACCTATAAATAAGTTGATAAGGCGTAAGTCTATTTAGTCAATCCATTAGGATACTTTTAGGTTACTTGAAAAACAGAAAAGAAACATTATTCTTTTAAGTTAAAAACACATACTAGATTAGAAATCTAAGGGTTTGGAGCTAGCAGTCTATTGGAGCCAAACATATTCATGTGGACTACTCTAGAAGAAACCTCACTAGGTTTGTTGTGCAGCAAGATTTCTCCCTACAAACCTAAATGTATTTTTCTGAACACCCTATGGTTTGTTTTATTCAACTTTAATTGTTTCATTGGATATATTAATTGTTTTCAGAAGCACTAACCCCATTTGCCACCAATCAATCAGTCCATTAATACCAAAAACAATTGCCACCGCAATAGCAACTTTCTTTTAGATAATTACATCATGTAGAACCCTATAAAACCAACCAAATTAAGCCCCAAGTTGATTATGGGCGCATACCTCTCTTTCACACACACGGTTGTACCATCATAGGGTTACATAATGAGTGGGTGATAATGACAAACATGCAAGTAGGCAACTAAACATGGCCATGGAGAGATCGATTCCTATGTGGGAGGCGTTGGTTGGCAGAGAAGGAACTGTAATCGGTAGGTATGTAGATAGGTCATCCAGTGACATTAAATGAAAAGGCTACTACAATAGACGTAAGGCCTACTACATTCATGGAGCATAATGCAATAACATATAACCTAGCATATTTGAAAATGCTTCGGTGGATGGGACATTGAGGGAGGATACTAGAAATGATTATATAGAGGAGAGAGTGAGATGTGACTACCGACACGGACTCATACCACCCACTTAAGATGGTTTAGCCAGCTCCGGTGTAAATCATTGAACGCACTAGCTAGAAAAGTAGATTTCTACCAAAAAGGAGGTGTCATAAGAGGTAAAGGCCAGAAAATATTAATACCGGAGAACCAGTGAAGAGAGATTTGCTCCCCACTTGTCTCTAAGCACATCTGCATTGAGAAAAACATTTCAAAAGGCATCACTCATCTTTTCTATCAGATTGAGCTTGTAATCTTTGAAACTATTTGGAACTCCCCGATGACAGTTTCTTTCCACAGCAAGGTGCTTCAACTTTTTAGCTCCCGAAACTACTTCACATATTGGAATTACGAATAATCATACTTTTTATCTTGGTTGTTGGGGAAATTCTCCCATAACATTGTTTTATAAAGTAATTATCATTCTGTAAGACCATAAGAAAAATAAAATTATTGTCCTAGAGAACACAATACTTGGATTAATTTTTGCAAACAACTGGTTATTATGACATTTCCAGCTCCAGCCTTTATATCAGTTACTCACAGTAAAGCCACCAAGCCATCTACTTCTTTCGAACAAGGACCTTAGTGGCGCAACATAAAGATGTAAGGAACGTTTCCAATGTTACTGTTATGTCTCCAATTATAAGCCTACTAATAGTTCTAGTCTTAAATAAGTTCAGATGAAATCTATCCTAAAACTGGATAACGTTAAAGTTCAAGGCAATGGGAGTTCGTTTAAACAGAATGGTATCACGAACTTAATGCTGATGTATCTTCTGCAAAGAAGAATTCTATATGAGAAGCTTTACAAGCAATCATTCCGACAGAATTCAAATTCCTTTCCTCAACAGAAATAAAAGAAGGCAGCTAAGGCTATGTTGAGAGACATATCTATTGCTATTAGCATGAGCTTATCCAGGTTTACGTGGAGAGTGACTCGCTCTTGGATGTAAATTGTATTAATTCCAAATGGAAGCCTCCTTGGTCTATAGCAATCTAACAGTGGGTCTAGTTTGAGGAGTTATGTTTAATAAATTTGATATTAAGGGACCGTTTACCAAACACTTGCCCAGGTAAGCGCTTACCAAGTAACATTACCTTAACGGATGAATATGGCAAGGACCAAAAATCTTACCAAGTAAGAGCAAAGGCAAGGACCTAGAGTCTTGCACGGTAAGCAAGGGCGACGACTCTTACCATGGTTAGAGACCAGGTAAATTGTTGCATATGATCTATAAATGTAAATATACATAATCACATATGATTAAGAAATATATCTACGATTATCACATATGATTAACAAAAATATCTACAATTACCACATATGAATTGATTGTAGATATCACATGTGATATTTGCTGAAAATTGTGAAATTATTTTCTCAAAAGTGTATCTAAATTTGTTTTATATAAAACTTGATAAAAAAAATTATTAATTGATTAAAATTAAAAAATAAATAAATCAAAAAGATATCATGAGATCCTTAAGGATTTATCCAATTCAAAATGATAATTATCCAAATTTCTGAAATTATTTTTCATTTTCTATTTATGGTATTTTTTAATTAATAGATTGTGTGGCTCATATTCCCTCTCACCTTCTTGCAAATTAACCGCCTTCTCGTTTGAACCTGCCCCTACATGTGTGTGTATATATATATTCTGTTTTTGTGTATATACTACATAGTGACTTCTCTTCTCTTCTCTTTTTATGTTTCTTTCTAGCATGCTACATACAAGTATATATATATATATATATATATATATATATATATATTCTGTTTTTAGGGGTTTACGCCTCAACCATCTCAAGGCTTACGCCTCACGTGCCGAAGGAGAAAAAGCCTCAAGGCTCGTTTCCGTTCTTGAAAACCTTGACCTTACCCCGTAAATAAGTGAGAGTGTTGAATTTACCGGTAAGCGCTTACCACGTAAGAGTTTGGGTAAACGGCCCCTAAGTCCATATATTATTTTAAGAAACGTTAGAAAATTATCTTAACAGGTTCATAGAGAAAAACTAAGTTTTCACTTCATTTTGTTTTATAACAATATACAAGAAGATAAACAATGAAAGGACTATTTACCCCTGCACTTAATTTAAGCGCCTGATAACAGAACTGTCGGAATGCGTCTTGCTGATCCTGAGGGATACTGTCACCCAAAACATCGTCGTTTGTCATGACCCCCTCGGTATCATGATTCTCCTGACACAAACAGAAAAGTGTTTAAGATCAATGTTGTGAACCTTTATATTGTTATATGGAACAACATGCCTCTTCCTTAATTCATATATAACAAAATCAAAGACACTCAAGTTGATAAGTCCCAATAATGATGTCCTCCATTCAAATTGTTTGTAAGAGCTGTTTGCATCCTTGCGATTATAAAATGTAAACAAGTAGAATAAGCGAAAAGCGTACATCCACAGGATCCACAGGAACTCCATCGTCATCCTCATCCGGTAATGCCTCGCCATTCAGATCAAACTCAGAAGACCTTTTCCACTCAGGAGTTGAAGGACAAGTGACTAAATCAGGCTTTCTTTCATGATAGAAGGCATATAAGGCATCAATATAGTCAGGTTTATATATTCCTGGGGGACGTGCATCAGCAAAAACTTGTATTGCCTGTAACAGAGTAATCGGCATAAGTCCATTACATGATACAGATCTACAATCAATTAAACCAGCTTATAACTGACCTGAGTTACAGACATCAGCACTGTTCGCATGAGATAATGAATAATCATATACCCGGTACGGTTATGCCCATGTGTGCAATGAACAAGGATATACTTCTTTGAGTTTTTTTGCCGAGCTAGGAATTGAGAAACCTGATGAGGAATACATTTATACTAGCCACTATAAGTAACTTTTTTCCCATGGAAGGTTGGTCAGTGAAAGCTTGCTTTCACCCTTCGGGTTGTTAGATAAACCAACCAGAAACAAATTGTCATCTCTGAGGAAAATAAAACCAATAATAATACAGATGCGCAATGAGAAATGTAACAGCTAGTCAACATGTGTAACAAATGGAATTTGCTTTCTTGCACTTCCTCATACCGGCAACTCAGAACTTTGTTGCAGTGCTACTTCCTAATCATGTCAGTATGAGAGGTAAGTAAGTTGGGAAGACTTAGGTTACATAACAAGCTAATTTAGTAAAATATTACCCTTCACAAAACTCTCTCCAAAACCCCTACATTATGGTCTTCCACAAAAACAACCATACATGAAGATTTAGCTGGTATGCTTTTGATGCATTACAGCGAGTATTATATAACATTCAAGTATTATTTGATCAAGATTATAGTAATTAAGGCATGGGCCATGGCGCAAGGCAATGCAAAACAAGAGTGTAGCAGTATATTTAAGGTAAAAAAGTGATTTTTTCTTTTAGTTATAGTGTTACTGCAGAACAATATTACATCTGTTTATGTTACGTGTTAATTTAGTTTAGTTTTGCATTACAATTACAAAAGCAAACAAAAAAATGTGTTAATCTACTGTTAGTTTTACATTATTTCTGAAGTTTAGACACAAATTTTGCTAGTTGCTAATTATTTAGTATTTTGGTGACTTTTGCAATGACTCTAGCGACATATGCAGCAGTTTTTGTTTATTCACTTAGTTGTTTGTCACTTCTAGTATTGGAATACTAGTTTATTTTCTTCTTATTTTAAATAGTTTGTCAAAGCTTACTTTTCTTTTCTAATTTGGAAAATTGCATGCACCACGCCATGCACCATGGCTCATATTTGGGTCAGCACCTCATGCCATTACTACTATGATCAACATATATAAATTTAGAACAAAAGATGCGAAAGGAGAAAGAAACTAGCACACATTTTGAACAAACAAGAGATATATGTAAGTTCTAAGAATAGCATGCCTCATATACAAACTGATTTACGGCCTCATTCTCTGGTACAGAACCACGCCCCTTGCAGTTGATCTGAATCAAACAAAAATAATAACAAAAATACATGGATAATCATTATATGGTAAGATACAGAACAAGGTCTTAATTCTTATAACCCCTATCTCATACACCAGAAGTTTATTAGAAAGTATTTGGAAACCAACCTTAACATACTTGATGCCTTCTTTCTTCCAATCATTCACGGAATAGTAACGAGTTGTGTTTGTAAGATCAATCACCAAGCCCAGCTGAATAAGAGAGCAAATAAAAATTAAGCTCGTTAGTTTTTAAAATAGGAATAGCTTCCAACATATTCTCCTACCGTAATGTGTAACAAGGTATTGCAGAAGTAAGCAGAACAAAATATTTTGAAAGTTCAAGTTCAAGTTCAAAGAAATTCATACCCTCAAGTGATAATATATCGATGAAGAAATTGAGATAGTAAAATCATTAGCAAGATAGAATAATCGATTGATTGATACATACTCACCTTCCGCCCCACAACTCTCTGTTGGTGAATGACTTGTCTGAATGAGTATCTTTTACCAGGAACAATACAGTCATTGAAAGCTTCACCAAGAGGAACTTTAGAAGGAACCATACACCCTATTTCCTGACCATATGGTGGGCAATCCAACCATCCTACAATATAAAAAGAGAACTAAAATAAAGCAGGCGTAATTTAATATTCTGACAATATATTAACCATGCAAAAACACAAATTTAAGTCTCGAGATTAAAAGGCATGAAACAGAAAAAGAAAATGTGACGCCAGGCTACCTAAAAGCTTCTATGGATTGATAAAGTATATAACAGAAGGGACAATGGTGGAGGTGAAAGCACTCTGCCATTCAATGTAACAATATAAAACCAGCCAAGCATATGTTGGTCTTAGGACATGTGTGGAAGATATTCTTACCAAAAATGGGACCCCATACGGATTACTAAGTCTAAGTTACAAAGCAAGGACATTTGGATCCTGGTGTTAACTTACGGTGCTAGAAATTAAAAATTGGATTGTTTTCAACCTTTTTGCATGCTTCGAATATTTAAGGTGGCGACACATTCCATCAAAACTCTTGATAAGAGTGGTGTAGCTACAGGTGTCGAGGAGACGCAAGTTTAGAACCAACATTTCGCAAAGGTTTCATATGGGCATGAAAACACGCTAATCACAGGGCAAAAGCTAGTATTGGATAATCTAAGACGAGGTAAGGATGTCATGACATCTCATCAGGTCCAGTTCTTATTTTCCAAATCATCAACCGGTTCACTGAATGGAAGCAGATATAGAATTCAAATCATATCTAAGCCAGTTGAGGATAACAGATTCCCTGAAATCCAAAACAATCTGTCAGAATGAGTATCAGGCATCACATGTGAATGTAGAATTTGGTTTGAGATGTTAGTCTGGGTCGGATAGGATGAGGACGATAAAGATGCATAGGATCCATCATTGCTCAATCATGGCTTTCATGCCTCACAATTTTGTAGACCACTTGCGAAAATTTTGGGTATTCATTTGGTTGCTGACGAGATTTGTTTCGTTACCTATCTGCTTGAGGCGGTTTGCAAGAAGGTTGTTCTTAGAAGCGTCAATAATGTGTATGGGTTGCATAGGGAACTTCTCGTTAAGGAATGGTAGGTGGTGTTTGGTTCGCTGGAATCCGATGGCATCTAGTGGAATTGGAATGGTTAATTCCATTGATCAAATTCCATTCATGTGTTTGTCTCATTCTATGAGTTTTGGTACGAAATTCCAATTCTACATATGCTGGAAATTAAATTCCTTGTAAGGAATTTGAATTCAATTTCATGAAATGTTTTAAGAAAGACTATTGTGCTCTTATATTTACTCTAATCTATTCCATCCCACCATGACGATCGTCACCACCACCACCATCATCAGCATCTCCGCCACCACCACCGCCATCATCAGCATCTCCGCCACCACCACCGCTATAACCACAGTCACCACGACTACCCAACATCGCCTCCACTGCCGCCACACCACTACCACCAGTATCGCTGTCGCCACCACCACCCCACCACGCCATCAATTAATATTATTATTATTAAATTTTTCATGATATAGTATTCATTAATTAAGCAATAAAGTATGAAAATATCATGAAGGGGTATTGTGGTAATTTATCACTATTTTATTATAATTCTAAAGTTAACTTTAGAGAACCAAACAAACAGATCCCAATTCTTTTGACATATTCCATTCCAATTGCTGCCAACCAAACACATGGTAAAACCTGATTAAATTTCGTTTCAATTCCTTGATGGATTTCAATTCTCACAAAGTTCATTCTATAAACCAAACGCCACCTTAAAGATACAGAATGTGAAATTCATACAGCCACAGGTAGGTTATTTCCAAACTCTAATAGTTGCTAGAGTTTAGAAAAACTCAAGAAGGAACTCTCAAAAATGAAGAGAATGAAAGTAGATGATAGCATCATATCCACCATATTTTTCTTGTGCTTTTTATGAATGATCGAGTCATTTTCTTTCTTCTTTTATATCTTTCTTGTCCATTGGAGCAGTGAATTGATATATCATGTGATGAACAATTTTCTAATAGGAAGTTCCCAAAATGGTGAAAAAACAGCATATGATGGACCTTGTCTAACTGACGGCAGAAGTGCTGAAGCGGTTGGCTTTTGTGAATTTCCGTGAAGATGAAGAATGGAAGATGGAAAGTTGACAATCAGAAGATCTATTTTGTGATATCGGTACCGTCATGATGAAGGGGAGCACTCCTAGAATGTAGACTTTTGTACCGTATGTGTTTTGTTACTTTTGCTTTAACCCAGAGATGGACCTAGTTAAGAGCATATTGCACATGCCAAGACTTCATGGTTCCGTCGTAATGGAAAAGTTATGTCTCTAAAGGGTGCCACTGTATTGTTCTGTTGGGAGCCCTTGTATTTTTTTAAACTGCAATAATGGCATAAGTTCTTGATCACAGAGATGGTTACTGTGTTGTCCTTTTGCACAAAAGGGTGCAGGTTCGAGTGCCGCATTTCTTACTTTTTAGCTTAAATTTTGTGTTGTTTTCTATAGCTTTTGTGTTTAATTTTTTTTTTCAAAGACAATGCTATTGCAATATTCGACACGTGTTCTTTTTGGGCATGGGCATGGGCAAGGGCAAGGGCAAGGAATCAACCATTATGGAAGAGTTATATAGATTCTTTCTTATAGCTAAACGGTGCTACTGGTTGAAAACTTCCCTAGGCCAACCTCTGGTTTAACTTGAGGTTAATGCTTTAGTATCCACCCTTTTATGGGTATAAAAAAGTGGATGCAGCACTAATGATGGATTTAATTTTCTTGTATTTACTGTTAACTAAGCTTTCAACAATTAACAGAATTAACAAGCTTTAAAGTTTCTTTTAGAACTCGTTTGTGTTATTTCCATCCATTGTTCTTACATTTAAGTTTTACAGCTTGGTTCTAGACAACATCTTTTACTTATTGTGCTTATTTACTGCTTGTTTAAGTAACGATAGGCTAGTTTAATAAATGTGGGTGTGAAGCTATGCTGTTAATTGCAGCACAATAGTGCTGCAATAGCGTCGCAATCTCGGATATCGGCCCTAAGCAGAATATCAATGGTCAAATTGCAGTGTAAATAGCGGTGATGCAATTATCGACGCAATTTACCACGATTTTGACCGATATTTAGGGTTAAATAGTGTTATTCTTTTTTTTGGGGGGGTTTGGGGGTTTTTTGGGCAGTTGGGCTTTTTAGATATGGGCTATGTTTTAACTTTAATCCATTAACATAACAATTACTTTCTTTTTAATATCAACCCAAGTTGGGATTGTTAGATCTGAACCTATTGCTTGTGATTAGCTCGTTTATGAACACTTTTCCTATTTTGTTTTGTGAAACTTGTTTAAGTTGATGGTTTGATGTTGAAACTATATTCTTAATTGATGCAAATAATATGTTTATGTATGTATTATACATATATATAATTCTAAGAAATATTATATAAACCGCTATAACCGCTATTTCAAATATCAGTCCTGACCGCAATTTTGTATTTTCACTGCTATAACAGCATAGGTGTGAGGAAAGACTGAATGAACCGAAAGGGAGCAAGGGTGCTATGCCCGATTAGCATGCCCAAGTTGCTTATCCAAGGTTTATATTGATTTCATTAACATTTGATGCACAAGTTGATCATTAATCGAAGTGTTAAACCCTTATTAACTCAAGAATAAGGAACAAAGATGAGACAACTTGGATCATATGATTATAACTTCAAAAGAGTTGCAAGTACAAAAAGGAATTTGTGTTTTGCCATACAACTACAAAGGAGATTAAAGGAATGTACCATGCCTAGCACATTATCTGCTTAGGAAGCGGAGAACAAATCTTATGGATAAGTGTCTTCCGGTACTTAGCAAAGTGTCCCAGTAAAGTTAAGTACTTGGCAAACCGTTGATCAAGATTATAGCATAATCTCTATTACATTTCTTTTCATTTAACTCAGCTACACCCTACACCCGTGCTACCTGTTTAATGTTTACTTCTGTTTTAAAACCATCAAATCAACTTCCTAAAACAATTCTTCAAACTCACCATCTTAAAGTGACATTTGGCTTGGATTCTAATTAAACACCTTTCCGAGAGGACGATATATGGTACTTACCTCTGTATTACTCGTTTAAAAACAATTGTAGGATTACATGCATACTTGTATGCCACCATACTGATTATTGCGACCAAACGGAAGTCTCGGAGGCGTTAACCTCAAGCTGTCAAGCATAATAGTAGACTTCTTGGGACCATTGATATGCAAGTCCCAAACTTTCAATGAATCTCCCATAATCATCTTCCATCATGAATGAAGAGAAGTCTTTTACAAAGGGGCCTAGTATTAATATATTGTTGCCCACCATCTCTGTCAATAATGCTTTGGTTTCCATCTCCGATCTCCACAAGACTTCCCATCCATTTAGTTGTTTCTTCTAGAATGTGCTCCATTTGAGGTAATGTACCATACTCCTATGCTTGTAGCCCTTCTAGTAGAGGTACGATCAAAGATAAATGATCGTCTAAATAGCCACCACATGCAGTTGTTACCTGAAAGTATCTGATTACAATCCTGTTTCACCATTTGACTAGCCTTTTGGTGGTACTGACACCAACTTGCCTCCTCTTCAAGAGAACCTCAACAAATCCTCATTCCAATTGATACCCTCTTTTACACATGCATTTTTAATACAACTACGAGTATCATCAATCAGCACCTTATTCAGATTTCAATTACCAAATAGCTACTTTAAAAATATAAACTTTTTCACTATGGAAAATACCTCGACGACATCATCGAATTCAGTCCACGATCACCAACAAACCTTCCACATCTATTACAGGAAATAAACAGAGTTCATAGACGTGTTTATAGGAAAAGGGAAATTTAGATAGTTAGTTGGGTTTGAAGTTAGTTGAGGAGCGTTAAAGTCCGTTGGATTGTATAAATAAAGGAGTTGTAATACAAAGAGGGATATGAATATGCATAACATTTTCTTCTCCTATCTCTACCCATCTATTTCTATTATTTCTTGACTGTCATTCTCTAAACATTAAGAGAATCGAATTCACCATAACATTGTTATAAGGAGATCTTATTATCGTTTGTGTGTTGTTTTGACAAGGTGGCTCCTCCGATAAGCAGGAAATCAATAGTTACAGCTGTGAAGAAACACATCAAGATATTCGAGAAAAAAATCAAAAGATAGGTTTGAAAAAGAAACACCTATAGAATTACCAAGGAATAATGGTAATGTGAGGTCCAACGAAGTCTGGGAGATGTACCAAAACTGGAGTTTTCGACGTTTGATGGATCCAATCCAAGAATCTGAATAAAGACGTGTCGTATGTATTTTACTTTGTGTATGATTTCCAACGAGTCAATTTAGCTTCAGTAAATATGATATATAAAATTAGAAAATTGGGCTTCGAGCTATGTGTGAGGAGAATACAACTATAAATGATTGTCATTGATCTGTTACTCAGTTCAAAGATGAGTAAGGGACAAACGTGGTAGAGCAGTTCAATGTTATACCCTTCCAGATTATAACTTGGGTCAAATAGTCAATAGTGGTAGGGTAAAAAAGTCAAAATTTGTAGGTTGTGATAGAAAAGTACAAACAGTGCCCTAACTGGTACAAGTGAGCAATCGGTAGTTGCGAAGAAGAGTCAAAAACTAGTGAGTATGTTGGGGAAAAAACTATGCAATTGGAAAGGTTGTTCACGAACCGATTAGGCGATGATCACCAAAAGCTATCGCTGCCACCTCTAGCACCACCACCATCTGGAGTCGATGGAATGCTTTTGAATCATAATTTTTATTTTTTTCCCACACTGAGGACCAGGTGGAAGTTTAGGGGTGGGTATTGTTATACTTTAGGTCAACTAGTCATTTCAATAATGGTAGGGTCAAAGGTCAATATTGGTAGATAGTGATAAAAAAAGAGAAACAGTTGCACCAACCGGTACAAGTGGGCAAAGGGTAGTATGTAGGTGGGTTAAAACATAAATAAGGGGTTGTGAAAGGGAAAGGGGCATCAACTAGTTTTTTCATTTGCAATTGGAGACATCTTTAGAAGAAAATCTCAACCTCTCGAAAGCTGAGAAACCGTTGTAATCATGTGAATTTAGAAAGCATGCATTTGACATTGAATTTCATCACTCAATAAGTTGAAACAACATGATTCCCTCAAAAGCTTACATTGATGAACTCTAGAATCTGAAGGCATATAATGTTGCAAAATAATCATGTTTCACAAGATTCTACTATCTTGGACAGTTTTTTTGGGGGTTCGAAACCTGGGTGAAGCCATTCGTGAGAGCATTTAAGCCTACTTCATTGACAACGGCTATAGAGTTTGTCGAGTTACAGGAGTCTGAGAGTTCCATTAATCCACATTCAAAGACAAGTATCAAGCCATTTTTCTTCCACCTACACCATTGCAATTGGTGCCCTATGTTGTCTAACAGTGAACCACCCCCACTATTAACACCCCCAAATAAAGCATGGCCACTTGCTTTGACAAAACCAAGTGCCAGTCCTACCAAATACTTAAGATATATTCCGGTAGATGTGAGAGTAGTGAATATTGCAATAGGATTGAGCTATGATTGTGATCAGCCCCATAAAATAAGCAATGCAAGTGTCAATTTAGAGAGGCTTAGTTGTTCACGATGGAAATTACAAGAAATAAAGATAAGGACAGTGACACAATTGAAAGGGAACTTCTAGATTTTTGGCATAGACTTGAGGAAAAGTTGTTTAGAAGGGGGAAGTATGTTACAGGAAATAAACAATGTTAATAGAAGTTGTTACAGAAGAAAGGAAGTCTGGATAGTTAGTTAGGTTCGGGGGTTGAAGACTTGAAGTTGGTTGAGTCGTCTTAAAATATGTTGGATTGTTTAAACAAAGGAGTTACAATACCAAAGGGATATGGATATGCATAACGCTTTCTTCTTCCTATCTTCCCATCTCTTTCTATTATTTCCTTGCTGTCATTCTCTAACCATAAATGGTGAATTCTCCCTTAACAACAGCTCCCAAAAGATCCGCTTATTCCATATTGGAAACAAGCAGAGTTTTCAGAAACATCTATTATTTCCTTGCCGTCATTCTCTAACCATAAATGGTGAATTCTCCCTTAACAACAGCTCCCAAAAAATCCGCTTATTCCATATTGGAAACAAGCAGAGTTTTCAGAAACATCTGTGGAGGCATAGCTCCACAATGATCATGTAAAAATGTTGACCATGCCATCAGCAAACATAATAATATCCAATGAAACTATGGTCTCTTAATTATTTTCCAGCAACTATGTAACACCATAAGTCATTCTCTTAATATAATAATTGAAGCCTACAATTCTAGTTAAAACAAATTATTGTTTGCAGGTTGTTGTGTTATCAATGACAAATTGACAATGACATAAATATATGATATGGTAAGGCTTGGAGACACAGCAAACCAAACACTAAACTCTTACTTGCATCCGAGCTTCATTTTAAGCTTTCTTTCAGATATATCACATGGTTGGGATTTTGTAATGAAAGGAAATATGTGGATAGTACTTAACCAAGATCTCATACTACCAAAAGAAATTGACGAGAAAACAAATAGCAATGACCAACTTACAAACTAATCCATTTTTACAATGCAAAAATTACTGGTACATCAAAATTACCTGGAGGAAGCCGACTCTTATCATAAGTTCTCTGGTTCTTTGCTTGAAAAAGATGATCATTCATTGCCCTGTAAGCCTGATGTGTTGGTCTGTCATCTGGGCGTTCTCGTTTCAACCGTTGCTTTCTTTCTTCACGTTCCTGATAGGATATACATAATGTTAAACTTTTATTTGCATCCAATTAGACCAAGCTCTAGTGTAGTTACATAACGAATTTGGGCATGTCTACCTAGATCATGAATACATGTAACTATGCATATGAGAGATACGACAGATATACCTTAGAAAAACCATGGAATCATAATTTCTTCGGAACGAGAACGCTAAAATAATGAAGAGCTAAACACAACAGCCCAGATCATAAGGCTATAGATCATTAGCCAAGCTACTTATCCTACCAAAGAGAGCCAATACGACCTGTTCCAGTTGGGGGCGAAGGCTTAATCGACTCCACAAGATACGAGTGAAACAAGTTATACAAATATGTAAATTGGAATGACAGATTCGACACTCCTCAGAATGTTGCAGCTTCATCCTAAAAGTGTGGCTGATTTGCCATCAGTAAATAAGAAAACCTAGCCAATTAGTGTATAACTGAGTACTACCACCGGCAGTCCGGCACTATACTTCCCATAAGACTTTATAATCACATATGTACCCTTTTCATAAATTTCACCTCCCACACAACACAAGTCATACTGCACCATTGTGCACATTAAATATGATTGAAGTTTTATGAACCGAAATAGACAGGATGCCAAATTGAAATTAGCCTCTAGTCTACAAGCTACTTCACTACACTTTTTAAGTATAAGAGATGGAAAGGTTCGTCATGCAGCCACTAAGGCTCAAACTTTCCAGCTGGTTCTGCCAACTGAACCTCATGTGCTCCCAGAAAAAACAACAGACAGACAATTGTCAGAACCATTCATTGGAGATATGGATACACCATCTATTTTAAGTTTAAAGCATGGAAGTAATAAAATTAATAAATTACTAATTAACATAGGTTATTCAAACTCGTAAACAAGTAAACAACATCAACCACAAATCTGGCAATAATTCGTATACAAGCTTTATTTACTTGACATGTTTTAATGTAACCAAACATAATTCACTGTGGTCACTTAACTTGCCAGTATAACCGTATAATATGGTATAACAAAGAACAAAAGATATTCACAAAAGATTTTAAATGTTGACACTGAAAACAAGTACCTCAAACAGATAACTGGCGTTTCATTTCCTCACACATTTATACCTTTCACAATGTCAAGCTAATTAAATCAATTACATCAAATTTGCATAATAGTGTCCAATACATCATGCTGTTCTGGATGGTTACAAAAAAAATTATCTCAGGTAGTGGTGGCAACCTAGCAAGTTTTCAATATGACCCCCCCCTCTTACAACTACATAAATTCAGCTTCTTATCCTATTGCATGAGTTGCACAACAAACCTCTGTGAAGTTTTAATTGATAGAAGTTTATGGGAACAAGCAACTGTATGCATACCTGCCATAAGAACTAGTCCTGCTTTTAAGATTAAGATCACATAAAGTGTATATACTAATAGTTAAGGCATAGAGAAGAAGTAATAGGTCAGAGCACATATCAACTGTTTTTAAGTAAATGAGAAGGCATAAGAGAGTGAAGTACCCGACGCATGATATCCACTGCTGTCTCTACATGGTCTACATGATGATTATGTTTTTCTTCAGGTGCACTGTCCTCGCTGAAATTTGGTTCAAAAGTTCCTTCATCTTCTTCAGGTTCTGGCGATGCATTTAGATCCATGCTGATGTTCCTTTAAGGCACGACAAGGGGCAGAGAAATTTATAATGGGTCTCGAAAGATCAAGGCAAGATAACTTTATGTCTAGTCACAGAAAAGAAATGAAACTTTATTAAATCCCTGATTCCAAGTTCTGACAATGCAAGATGCTGGCAAGTTTCATCATCCACGAGTAACTGTAGGGTGCATGACGTAATAACATTTAGTTTATGGGGATGGTCCCCGTTGTACTTTGTTTGAGTATATGATAATCTAGTACTTTTAAGTTGATCACCAGTGTCTTCTGTATGTAATAATATTATAGGAGAATTAAACAGAGTTCTTATAGGGTTAAGATATATTATTTCAATAAAAAGTAATGTAGGGGGAAAAGGGAAGTCAAAGTGATAAAGTAATTTTGGAGAAAGGGAAGTCAGAGTCATACTCTTCTCCTTATCTATTATAGTAGTACAATCACAGTTTGAACGCCATACAGGATGTGTTGATATTTATGCCCTCACATACACTTGTTTATCTCTCTCATATGTCTGTTAATACTGTTATCTCTGCTTCTTTCCCTGATTTCTCTCTCCTTTAGAGTTCTAAAAACAACGGAAAACAAAAATGCCAAACTACGTCTACATACAACAACCACCATGAATATACATAATATCTAGCAAATCACAGTGCAAAACCAAGTGATTCCAGGAGACGGCTATGCATAAACCTTAATTCTTCTTTCTGTTAGAGTGATATGCATGTTTGCGCTCCTACCATTTTCCATATTCTCTTCACCACTTCACTTCACATGTGAGGATTGCTCCAGACCCAAACTGATGTGCAAACCGACCAAGATCTGGGTCTTGTGACCTGGACCATTGGGTGTAGGGCTTCCAGACACATCAGGTTATCTGAATATAGTGTTGAAGTGTTTTACCATGTGACTGGATTATTAGCATATTTGACCGTAAGATTGAGTGAAGAAGCAGAAAGTTTATATAAAACGATTTGCTGATCTTTATATCATGAGGCTAACACTACTCCCCTGGGTAAACTGAAAGAAGTAACAAATATGAGAAGATCTGACATGGATGCATCAACGAAAACAAAACAGTTGATTCAACAACAAACTAAACTAGAAATTCAAACATATTAGGGTTTTTTTAGCTCAAATAAAATACAATCCTACAACTAAAAAAGTTCTTTGATGAAAATACTTGTCTATCTTGGCAACCAACAATAGTGACAATTCAGAAAAAATTTTACTTAGTCCAGGTAACCAGAACATAGGCATAGAATTAGGTTTAACATAATCAAATGCCAACAATCTTAATTTGTGGTATGGCAACAAAATCAAAAAGCACATGTATGCAAAACGCTCTGGGAGATGGAAGAGAAACAAAAATTTGTAGCAATATTTCACCATAATTGCACAGAGAACCAGATAAAAAATGCAAACAGCAGTTACCATTTGAATTTATTAAAACAACAAATAATAGATAATAGATGATCCAGCAATCAGCAATTCATTCAAATGACACTTCTCACCTTTCCTCATAGCTAAAGCCAATTCAAAGATATACACTGTCCTTTCTGGGGGAGAAAAAGTAAATGAAACAGCTACACTTGGACTTTGAATATCAACCGACTCCTTTCAACTTCAATATTGGGGATTTTAAGTTTTTCTAGGTGAATTTGCCAACTATACCGCAAATAGAAGAATGTTGGCGGCAGTATTGTAAAACCATCACACTAATTTTTGTTTGTAAAGTAGTTTGAAATCAGAAATTAAAGTGCGGCTCTTTTTCCTGGTACCACGGGCAGGACTAATGAAACAAACCACTTGTATAAATCACTGCTTTCAACCCTAATAGCTATTGAAGCTAATTTCCTGAAATTCTTAATAATCAGTACGATCAAGGCCACATTCCGTCCTATAATCGAACGTTTGAACGAAACCTAGCTTAATAATCGAACAAAACCATAAATCTTGACTGTAAATCGAATTCTCGAACGAACAATAAGCAAACAAGTGGATAACGAACAAGTTACCAGGAAACAGCTCAAACCTCAAGTAACAATTCTGCAAATTTCACCCCAGCTGTTCCATGAACCATGCAAATAGAAAGAATCTTGAAACCGAAAGCCCTTTTAATTAGAAGGAAGTCGTCAAAGACGAAAGATTTCTCGACTTATAAACCCTAGAGGAAAAAAAAAAGTGGGAAGGAAAAGAACAGAGATCGCAAATTTAGATACCAAAGAACATGTCGAAGGACGACGACCGAGTATTAAAGAGAATCGTGAGAGCTAGAGAAAGAGCGAGCTATCACAAGATTCCAATTTTAATTTTCATTATAATTCGATAAATCTCCAAAATTTACAAGTTATATTGAGCTTTCTTTTATTTATGAAAATATTTATAAAATCATCAATAAAAAAAGCATAAGAAATTTAACATGTTCAGTATTATTTTATTAAGGCTAGAAGAGTACTCACGCAATGCAGCGAGATACATCGTGTTTTTAATATTTCATTTTATTTTTTATCTCAGTCGATGTTATAATATGACTTTATGTGATTTTGATAAAGCGATGATGTTTTTATTTTTGAATAAAATATATGTTTGACGATATCATAAAAATTTGACAAAAATATATCGATATTAGTATCAAATTAACTAT
>NC_037529.1:17395541-17397286 GCF_001531365.2 Cynara cardunculus var. scolymus
AATAGTGTGTACAATTTAAAAGCTCATAACAAGATTCATATAACGATATAAATCTATCAAACATTCGTTAACCATGCTTTTCACCCCAAAATGAGAAATTAGTAAAAAGGGRCCGTGAAACTCACTTTTGTTAGAGGGCTTCGCAAGAAAYGCAATACGATCCGATTACCGCGCTAGATCAATGATTTCCTAACAATAGGAAATCCAAAATTGTCACTTATTGATTTATCTCTACCGAAGGGGTTTACTAAATCCTAAGTCCATAATTGTCCACTTTTGTTCCATAATGTTATCCATAGTCCAAATATAMATAATGTCCATATGCTCATTAAAGAAGTAATTTATGCCGAAAATGATGTTATAACCCGATAAGGATCAAATCTTTACAATTTCAACCAAAACCAGAATTMTTGATTCTGGACAGGAACTTAARATACAAAAGATGGTCAAATAAAKAGTCTTCCAAAATGAATTAAATTCCCATATTTTTATATGGTTTAAAGGATTGAGTTATAGTCAGCRTGACCAAATTTCATGAATATTGGATAAGATATGATGCTTCAAATAAATCATRCAATGCGACTTATCACAACTGAAATGGCAGATTGCACCATGTTAGTAAAATAGTCATAAMAATAGTTCTACTAGGTGTTCTGCCAAGATTCAAGTTGGATTGGAAACCTAACACATATACGTAACTTTTGAACTAAAAATCACTCATTTTGGATGAGTTGAGAGAAATATATGGTACCTTAAAGTCACATGCACACATCTGCCATCAACTGACAGATTGCACACTTAATTTATAAAAATCGGTTCATGCCTCAAAACATCGTATTTTTTAGTGAGACTAGATTCAAATGAACCCTAACTCACAAAAGAAAGTTTTAGAAGAGGAATCATGCATTAAGAACAAATGAACAGAAAGGTATTAACATGCAAATAAAGGTTACCTACTGGTGGTTTCACATTTTACATACCTATAGAGATTAGGGTGTTTGGAGATCAAAACTCCATAATTTTATGTGATTCCACTTGGATATAAAAGACAATCCATAAATATAACTCTCAAAAGAATATTCATCCTTTTTCATTGAGTTATGAGAGAGATATGGTCGTTAGAACATGCATAAACAAATCTGTCAGATTCGGACAGATTGCATGCCTATTTTATTTTGAGTAGTTAACACCTCAAATCGCCATATGTTTGAATGAAATCAGTGGCATTGGAAAGCTATCTCATTAAACTAAACTCTAGAAGAAAAATCAACAATTTTGGATGGTTAACCAGAAAGTTATGACCATTCAAAGTAGGATTTACCTACTGGAAAATCTCATATGCATAGATATGATGTTTTGAGCATTTGGGGGGTCAAAACTCAATGATTTTGAGTGAGACCAAATGCAATGCAACCCCAACTCAGTAAACAAACTTTTAAAAGAAACCTCATAACGTTTGAACAAGCCATTCAAAGATATAGAYGTTTTGTACACATGCACAAAATCCGACAGCACCTAAAAATGCCATTTTTAAGAAATAAACCACATAAAATCATGATTTCTTCCTACCTTTTTGAGTTCTAAAGTTCGGGTCATAGATTACCACCATCATACAACCGTTTTTACAAGTTTTTTTTTTATATATATAATCTCTCCTTAAAACTCAAAATTTTCGGAGCTTAAAAGAAAGTAGAAGAAGTATGCATAAATGTGGGTTTTTCTCCCCAAAACTTGCAAGAAAAGAT
>NC_037529.1:17398063-17403645 GCF_001531365.2 Cynara cardunculus var. scolymus
ATCTTAATAAAAGCTAACCTGGAGATTCCGAATTTGACTGCTGTCACAGTCTCCCCTTGTTAGAGAAATTTCGCCCTGAAATTTAATGATTGCAACTTCTGGACAGTTCTTTCGTGAATAATTGGGGATATTTGTTCTTCATAAAATCTTCTCGCTCCCAGGTATACTCCAGCCCGTGTCTTGAGTTCCAACGAACTTTCACGATTGGAATCTTGCTACGCCTCAATCGCTTGATTTCATGGTCCATAATTTCAAATGGTTCTTCTATAAGGCGTAACTGTTTGTTGACTTGGATCTCTTTCAAAGGTAGGACTAACGATTCTTCTGGCAGACATTTCTTGAGATTCGATACATAGAAGGTGTCATGAATGGCATTGAGCTCTTGCGGTAGATTGAGTTTGTAAGCGACTGGTCCTATCCTTTCCAGTATCTTGAACGGACCAATATACCTTGGACTTAATTTTCCCTTCTTCCCAAAACGTAATAACCCTTTCCATGGTGATACCTTTAATAACACCTGATCTCCAACTTGGAATTCCAGTGGCTTCCTACGGTTATCCGCATAGCTTTTCTGGCGATCTCTAGCCGCTTTTAACTTTTCTTGGATCGTCTTGATCTTGTTTGTTGTCTCCTGCACAATGTCTGGCCTAATTAATTGACTATCACCAACTTCCAGCCAGTTAAGTGGTGATCTGCACTTACGTCCATAAAGGGCTTCGTACGGTGCGCACTGTATACCCGTATGGTAGCTGTTGTTGTAGGAAAATTCGACCAGCGGTAGGTGATCATCCCAGCTATCTCCGAATTCTATTACACAAGCACGCAACATATCCTCTAACGTTTGAATAGTCCTTTCTGTTTGTCCATCAGTTTGAGGATGATAYGAAGTACTTAAATCTATCCTTGTACCCATCGCCTTTTGTAGTGATTTCCAGAATCGCAAGGTAAAACGACTATCTCTGTCTGAAATGATTGAAAGAGGTACTCCCTGACACATAACGATCTCATTGACCTACAGTTGTGCGAGCCTTTCTACGTTAAAATCTTCTCGAATCGGTAGAAAATGTGCGGATTTGTGAGTCGATCCACAATTACCCAAATCGAGTCGTGCCCCCTTTTTTTTTTTCATTGGTTCTGGGTAATTTGGTCACGAAGTCCATCGAGATCTGCTCCCAATTCCATTCTGGGATTTCTGGTTGCTGTAGGAGACCAGATGGTTTCTGGTGTTCCCCATTGATTTTTGCACAAGTCAAACATTTACTCACATATAGGGCCACATCTTTCTTCATTCCTGACCACCAATAGCGCTTTTTTAATCCTTTGTACATTTTATCCGTTCCTGGTGGATTGAGTACTTCGATTGGTGTGCTTCGTCCAGGATTGTCGATCTCAGATGGTAGACTTTTGGAATCCATACTATATCCTTAAAGTAGCGTATCCCATCTGATCGTACTTCGAACTTTTTCTCTAATTGATGTAGGGTCTCGCCCTTCAGTTTTTCTGCCTTCAGAGCTTCTTCTTGGGTTTCGAGAATTTGAGCCTTTAAGCTTGTCTGTACCAACATTCTCATAGCTCGTGCTCTCGATGGCTTCACCCTTTCTTTCCTACTCAGAGCATCTGCTACMACATTAGYCTTTCCTGGGTGGTACTTTATTTCGCAATCGTAGTCGTTGAGTAATTCGACCCATCTCCTCTGCCTCATATTCAACATTTTCTGATCGAGAATATGTTGAAGGCTCTTGTGGTCGGTGAAGATAGTGCATCTGGTGCCATAAAGATAGTGTCTCCAGATTTTGAGTGCGAATACCACTGCTCCAAGTTCCAGGTCATGGGTGGTGTAATTCTTTTCATGGACCTTTAGTTRTCTTGATGCATACGCAATGACTTTGTCCTTCTGCATCAGTACACACCCCAGTCCTTGATGCGAGGCGTCGCAGTACACTATAAAGTTATCTGTTCCCTCTAGTAATGCTAGAATCGGCGCATTACACAATTTGTGCTTGAGTATCTGAAATGCTTCTTCTTATCTCGTGAGTAAATCAATATATYGTCTATGAACACAATCACAAACTTGTCTAGGTAAGGTCGACAGACTCTGTTCATCAAATCCATGAAGACTGCCGGAGCGTTTGTTAATCCAAAAGGCATGACTAAAAACTCATAGGACCGTACCTAGTCCTAAATGTCGTCTTAGCAATGTCTTCTTCGCGAACTCTCATCTGATGATATCCTTTATCGAGTAGCTCCTGTAGTTGCTCTGATAATTCTTGCATCTCCGATGGTGCTAATTGGTAAGGCGACTTTGCCACGGGTGCAGCTCCAGAAACTAAATCAATATGGAACTCTACTTGTCTTTGCGGGGGTAATCCAGGTAATTCATCTGGAAATACTTCCGNCGGAAATTCTTAAAAATTTCTCAACTAAACTAATCTAACTAACTCCTAATCTATAAAATAACTTCAATAATACTAATATAATCTTAATAATAGCTAACCTGGGATTTCGAATTTCCGGATGTCACACTCCCCCCAAAGGTTACGCCCCCCATAAAGGTTCCCCCCCACCCCTAGACCTTCTTCCCCCCTAGACCCCCTATCCTTAGCCATCTACCCCCAAACACTCCAACCCCCTCACTTACCCGCAAAGTCTCCAAGGCACCCGTTCTTTCATCCAACCGTTTCTCTGTCTTGTCTGACCCGTCTCTTCCTAGAGATCCTGGGTCCTCCTCTTCTTCCCTTCCCCCCTCCTCTGCTCCTCTTGTGTACAAGTATGATCTCCATGATCAGGATGACCTCCTTGATGAGGATGAGCTGATTGAGGTTGAGTCGGACGATGGTGACACCGTCCGATTCCTTACCGATGATATCCCCCCTCCCCAGGTTGATCCGATGACTTCTCAGGAGCCCGAGCATATGGACTCCACCCCCTCCCTCGTTTCCCAATGACGAGCTTTGCCTCGTGGAATACCCGGGGTCTCTGCAATCTCTCCCACCAGAGAGCTTTAAGAGATCTCATTCGTGATTCTAATCTTCATATATGTGCGGCTCTTGAGTCTCGCACCCTTGTCTCTAATCTTCCTCCCATCTGTGAGAAAGTCTTTGGATCTTGGTCTTGGACCTCTAATGGAACTCTTTGCTCTAGAGGAACTCGTATCATTGTTGCATGGAATTCTGACCATGTTGACATGATGCTCTTAAATGCTACCGATCAGGTGATGCATTTTCAGGCTAAGATCCGGGATTCCTCTAAGACTCTTTTCTTGTCTTTTGTGTATGCGGATAATTACCATATCGTCCGTCGTCAGTTATGGGCCTCTCTAAAGGGTCATAAGCATGTCGTTAAGGACGCCCCATGGTTCATCATAGGAGATTTCAATGCTGCCCTTGACCCGAAGGACAGCTCTTCTGGCTTTTCGGGCCCCTCTCGTGGTATGGATGATTTTCGCGAGTGTGTCCGTAACCTTGAGGTTGAGGATATTAATTTCAAAGGCCTCTTCTTTACTTGGTCTAAGAACCCCAATGGTACGGGAGGTCTCCTCAAGAAGATTGACCGTGTTTTAGGTAATTCCCATTCCTTTGTTCATTTCCCTTCGGCCTCTGTCATCTTTCTTCCCTACAGGTCTTCGGACCATTGCCCTGCGGTCCTTACCCTTCCCTCYCGGTCCCCTTGGAAGCCTAAACCTTTCAAGTTTCCTAACTTTCTTACTCATAAAGAGTCTTTCAACTCTATTGTTGCTTCGAGCTGGAGCCCTGATCTGTCTGGTTATGAGATGTATAAGGTTTTCCTAAACCTTAAAAATCTCAAAGGCCCTATTCGTAAGCTCCTCAAAGATCAGGGTAACCTGTTCTCTAATGTCTCGAAAATCCGGCTTGAGCTCGACAGGGTCCAGATTGCCTTGATAGGGACCCTGAAAACGTGGACCTCCGCGAGGAGCATTGCGGGTATTTATATGCCTATAATAGTGTTTGCCTTGATGAGGAAAGGTTYCTGAAGCAAAAAGCCAAAATCCAATGGCTCCGTGAGGGAGATAAAAACTMTTCTTTCTTCCATAAATCTGTCAAGAGCCGTATCAGCAGGAATAATATTGACACCATCCAAAATGCTGACGGTATCTGGATCCCTAATGTGGAGGTTCCTGATCTTTTTGTCTCCCACTTCCARAATTTCCTTGGGACCCCTCATCCTTCTCTCCCCATCCGTGATCCCGCTTTTCTTTTTTCTAATAAGCTTAATGCCGATCAGGCTGCCTCGATGCTCGTGCCCATTTCCGACTCTGAGATCAAGCAGGCCCTCTTCCAGATTGGGGATGACAAGGCGCCTGGTCCTGATGGGTTCACTGCTAAATTTTTCAAGGCTGCCTGGGATATCGTTGGCAAGGACATGTGCTCTGCCGTTCGTGAGTTTTCCACGTCTGGTAAGCTCCTTAAGTCTATAAACAGCACTATTCTTGCGCTCATTCCTAAGTCTACTGCCCCGACTCGGGTCACCGACTTCCGCCCCATTGCTTGTTGTAATGTCGTGTATAAAATCATTAGCAAGATTATCACGGATCGGATCAAAGATCATCTTTCCTCTCTGGTTGATGTCAACCAGTCTGCTTTCATCCCGGGTCGGCTCATCACGAACAATGTCCTTCTCGTCCAGGAGCTCATGCGTGGCTATCATAAGCATCGGGGCCCTCCCCGCTGTGCCTTCAAGGTTGRCATCCAAAAGGCTTATGATACTATTGATTGGCATTTCCTCTGTACCGCTCTCTTCGGTTATGGCTTCCCCCTTCCCATGATAAACTGGATTATGACATGTGTTTCCACTGCATCGTACTCGGTCAGTATTAATGGAAACCTCCATGGCTATTTCAAGGGAGGCCGTGGCTTGAGGCAGGGTGACCCTCTTTCCCCCTATCTTTTTACCCTGGTTATGGAGGTTCTCAACCTTATGACCAAAAGAAAAATTAGTGAGACGGGCATTTTTTCCTACCACCGGAAYTGTGAGGAGTTGAAGATCACCCACCTGTGTTTTGCTGATGATCTCCTCATATTCTGYCATGGTGATAGTGACTCTGTCCGTGTCATAAAGGATTCCATTGACGAGTTCTCTGGTGTGTCTGGCCTTCTTCCCAATTCGGCCAAGAGCGAGGCTTTCTATTGCAATGTTGGCCTGATCACTAAGAGCGCTATTCAGTCGATCATTCGGTTCCCGGAGGGCTCTCTTCCGGTCCGTTAAGGTCTGTATTCTGGACCCGGAATCCCTTATTCTGTCTTCCTATGATCTCAAAGTTGAGTATAATTGCAAACCTCCTATGTGTTCTCTTTGCAATGTTTATGGCCATTCTCCTTCTATGTGTAATAATGTTATTTCTAAAGATGTTAAAATTGATACGTCTTCTGAGAATGTTATTGTTGAAAAAGAGCCTGTTATTGATAATGATGGTTTCCAAACCATTAAAAGAAAGAATTTTCATTTTTCTAAAAAGGACACACACTCACCGTTGGAGAGTGGAAAAAATAAAAATGATACTACAGTGTCCAATGTGAAGGCTCCTCCTCGCAAGGAATATCGTCATGTGCAAAGAAAGCACGCCC
>NC_037529.1:17403690-17420657 GCF_001531365.2 Cynara cardunculus var. scolymus
TCTAAGCCTTCTAACCTTAGCCAATCCCACCCTAAACCCTCTAACCCCCCTCTCCCTTCCCGTATGCAGTCCAAGGCTCCTCCTCACTCCTCCAATCATTTTTCTGTTCTTTCTGACCTATCCCCTTCTAAAGATCTCGGGTCCTCCTCTTCCCCTCCCCCTGCCTCTTCTGAGATTGAGGATGATCCCCTTGATCAGGATGACCTCCTTGATGAGGATGACATGATTGAGGTTGAGTCAGATGATGGCGACACCGCCCGATTTCTCACTGGTGATATCTCTCCTTCCCAAGTTGATCCGAAGACATCTCAGATGTTTGAGCAGATGGACTCATCCCCTTCTATTGAAGCTCATTGATGTTTTTCTGCATATGGCCTTCCCCTGGTCTTGTTCTGGTGCTTTCTTAGTGTTCCCATGTGGTCTTTGTTCTCTTAGGTCGGTCTAGGGTGTGCCTATTTTAGGCCCCTTCCCCGTTCTTTGTTGTCTTTCCCCGTTGTTTGCCCTGGCTTGACCGGCCTGGGACCTTCCCTTGTGGTTGGTTCTTTCTCTCCCTTCTCTCCTTTCTTTCTTCCCTCCTTCTTGGGGTGCCTTTGGTCCTATTCTGGTGGATGTGGTTCACGCCCACCCGAGCGTGTATTTGGCTTACTTTTAGCATTTTAGTGTTTTACCTTGATCTGGAGCGGTCTCCCCCTCCCTATAAAAAAACCCTAAACCCTACACCCTAAACCCTACACCATAAACCCTACACCCTACACCCTACACCCTATACCCTACACCCTACACCCTACACACTACACCCTAAACCCTACACCCTACACCCTAAACCCTACACCCTAAAACCTAAACCCTAAACCCTTCAAGAATAAGATAAGATCTTCTGACATGGTGGTCAAGACCATCTCTGATGATGTCCGGTCCAGGCTGATTGGCCTTACCATGAAGCCTTCCCCTAATGTTGTTCGTGCTAAGCTTGTCTAGAATCTTCCCTAGTGGTTGGTTTCTTTCTCCCCCACCCCTCCTTTCTTCTCCTGTCCTTTTTCTGAGCTTTGCTCCTTTCAGGTGGTTGCTTCGGTTTAGCTTTCTCTCAAGTGTTGTCCTTGGTTTTGCTTCCTGTTTTTTATAAAAAAAAAAAAGGTTTAAAAAATCAAAAAAATGTGTCTTTACTTTCTTTGTTTCTTGATCGGAGGGGCCGCCCACCTCTATATCAAAAAAAACCCCTAAACCTAAACCCCAAACTGCAACCCCCAAACCCTAAATCCTAACCCTAACCAAAACCCCAAAACCATAACCCCTAATATAAGACATGCTTTTATTCTGTGGGGCTGGAGGAAGATCATGGGCATGCGGGATAAGATTAGAGACTGCATTGTCTCCCAGACTGGTAATGGCGCTTCCACATATGCCTGGTATGATAACTGGCACCTTATTGGTCCCCTCTTGCTGCTCCTGTGAAGGATATCATCTTCCAGGGTATTTGGACTTGCCCTCTCCTGAGGGACAGTCCCAACCCTTTAATCTGCAATTCCCTTCTTCCTGTCATCTTCCCTACTATCCCTGACAAACTCCTCTGGAGGACCAGGGATGGTCGTCTCACTTCGTTCTCCGTTCATGAGGTTTGGCTCTCCCTCCGTCCCAATGAGCCTGATGTTTCCTGGCATCATATGGTATGGTTTTCCCAAAATATTCCCAGACATGCTTTTATTCTGTGGGTTGCCCTCAAGCAGCGTTTCAAGACGCATGATAAGCTTCGTTTCTGGGAGGGCCACTCCAACCTGTCTTGTGCTTTCTGTCAAAACGGGCTTGATTTGCATTCGCATCTTTTCTTTGAGTGTCCATTTCCTAATCAGGTTTGGAATGGCTTAAAGCCCAAGCTTAACCTCACTGGTGTCCTGGATAACTGGGATGATATTATTGGTATGTTCCAGCAAGCCACCAAAGGAAAGACCGTCTGATCTATTATTTGTAGTTTAGTGCTAGCTGGGACTATCTACCACCTGTGGTAGGAAAGAAATAATTGCATCTTCAAGAATATAAAAAGATCGTATATTATGGTGGTGAAGACGATTACCGATGATGTTCGGTCCAGGCTCCTAAGCCTGACCCTCAAGCCCTCTTCTAATGTTGTCCGGGCTCGGCTTGCCTGGAACCTCCTTTAGCTGTATGTCTTCTTGTGCTTTTTTCTGGTCTCATGAGCTCTTTTGCTCTCTTGTTTTTCTTGGTGCGGTCTAGGGTGTGCCTTTTTTAGGCCCCTTTTCTTGCTCTTGTGGTTTCCCCCGTTGTTTCCTGGTCTTGGCTTGGCTGGACCCTTCCCTTGTGGTTGGTTTATTTCTCTCTCTCCCTCTTCTTTTTCTCTATCTCTCCCTCTTCTTTTTTTCTCTCTCTCTTTTTTTCTTTCTCTTCCCCCCTTCTTCCCTTCCTCTCTTTCCCCTTGGGGTGCCTTGGTTTTTCCGGTGGTTGAGGTTTTACCTCCCACCCGAGCGCGTTATTGTCTTCTTTTAGCATTTTTTTTCTTGATCTGGAGGGGTCTCCTCCATCTCTATCAAAAAAAAATCTCTAAACCCAGACCCCAAGGCGCTCTCTCTCTAGGAATTTTCTCTTTAGGATTTTCGTGAGTTTTTTGCGTTTTCATCGGTTTTCTTACTTCCATGGAATATCGATCTCTTCATATGAATAAATCGTTGCATAGGAAAACAAGGAAGAATCGTTTTCCTAGCCAACGATGTCCAAATCCCCGTCATTTGTTTATGAGAAATGGAAATTCGTTTTGTTCAAACCAGATTATTAGAAAGAAGGAGATGGTGGATAAACATAAGCAACTTCTGCTTCTCAAGAATGGGTTTAATCAATCCAAGCCTAGACGTTCTTAAATGATAAGAAAATGATAAAGGTTAGTATAAATCTCCCTCCCTTACATTTAGTTGCTAATGAGTTTTGTGCAGGAAAAAATGATAATAAAGTGAGATCTGGTTCAAGAAAGTATGATGGCTCTATATCCCTACCTTCTATTCTTTTGCATTTTCATGGAGGCTATCATATTATTGGTGAGTTCAAAGAAACAGATGCTTTGGAAACTGACATGATCTCTGAAAGAAGGACTGCAGACCGTAGAATAGATGAAGAGTCTTCCTTGTCTTACTCTACTACTTTCTATAATGTCCCATTGCCTTGAAAAAATTAGCTTTCTCCTTCTAATCGTGTTACTACTCCTATAAACCCCTTGGATGTTCAGGCAGGAGAGGGGTGGTCGGATTCTCACCGGTTGTTGGAGTCAAATCGGGAAGTCTATATTTTTGGTAACCCCCCTTGTACTGAAAATAGAGATGATTATCTTTCCTTCTTTACGTGTGATATTGGAGGAAAGGAGCGTTTATTCAATAAGGAAGGAATCGGGGTCGGATACCAGAATGGAGGATATGCAGAGCCTTGGGCCAGTCAAGCACTTGCATTCTTGCAAGGTGGTTCCCAGGCCCAGAAAAGTGGAGAATGTTCTCGAAGTGATGATGTGCATGGGCCTCTAAATCTCTTATGTTGTGGAATGTTCTAGTGAAGGCTTAGTTCCTCTAAAGTGTAAGACAACCCAGTAAGATGCTCAGTCCATATGGGGCTAACTAAGTAAGCCATTTTCCCAGAGCCCATTCCTGGCCCATTCTTTCAAGAAGCAGCTGCTCAAGATTCTTTGCAAGCGGATATTAACAAGGTCCATCTTGGGCCTTATCTTTTAAGCCCAGATGATGTTGGATAGACTAAATGAGCTCAAGGATCTACTTTGTCTAAGTCCATGTCTTGTGATGATTTAAAAAGTGTTTCCTCTCGGGGCCAAGTTAACAATGATGTTTGCAACTACCCTTCAGGTTAGCCCATCTACTGTTAAGCCCATACATGGTGATAATGTCATTGGATCTTCTTCTTTGGGTTGTGTCATCAAAGATGGTAACTTGCAAAATGATCACATCCAAGTTAGTGATTCTACTAACTCTACTAAAATCTCTAATATGTTTAACTCTCCTCCCCCTTCTTGGGCACCTACTCATGTGCATGGAGTTTTGCCTTTTAAAAATTATTATGACTCTTATAAAGCTTAAATGTTGTCCCCCTCTAATGTTGGTATGTTGGAGAATTCTGTTATGAATAATTTAAATATGCCTCTCAACCCCCCAGCTAATCCTCATAATGTTGAAAATTCTAATGCTACTGTTTATGAGCATGTCTAGTGGCCAAGAAAATTTTGTTTGTCCTAAGCCTAAAGAAGTGGTTGAGAATAGTTTGGATTTGTGCCGAATCAAAAAATAATATTAATTGTGACAAGTCTCAAAAAGATCCTAGTGGTAGCTCTTTTCAAAGCCCATGCAACAAGATGGATGTGGAGGAAAACATTCGACCTAATCATTGAGACACTTCTATCATGCATGGTGGGGCTAAAGGAGATGGTGGAGCAGGCTTTGACCAAAAAGATCTATTTTCCAATACTATGCTAACTTTACATCAGCCCAAAGATGATATTGTAATCCCACAGTCCATTCTCGGGCCAGGCCCAGTTACGCCTTCTTTTCCATCTCCCCTCCCCACTGTTTCTAATTATGTGCAAGCCCTTCCTCTTGATGCTACTGTTTCTGCTATAATAATTCCTCCATATCCCACTAATGCGGACCCCCCTTCCTTGCATGTTATTTCTAAAGTAGTTGATCTTATTATTGCTTCTAGTATAGATTTTACAAATCCCCCTTTTGAAAAAAAAAAAAAGGATCTTAGTTTTATTGATAAACCAAATTCGGTTTGGAACAGAAAAAATAATTTTATTCTTCCCAACTCGTTTGCTAATGTGCTTAATGGCCCCCAAAAGCATCTCAATGCTAATTTTTAATTTATTCTTAATATCATTGATGACACGAATACTCCTGTTGACATTCCTATATCGGTTATGCAAAAAAAGTTGTGTTACTTATGCCAAAACTATATGTGGTTACTTTGTGGGTAAAGGTCTCCCCTTCCCTATTGTTAGATACTTTGCTTCTAAAATTTGGTCTCAATATGGTTTAGAAGATGTGCTTTTGAATGGTCATGTTGTTTACCTGTTTAAATTCAATGATGAGAATGTCATTCAAAAACTTATTGATAATGGCCCTTAGACTATAAAAAATGTTCCCATCTTTATTCAGAAATGGAGGTCTGGCTTAAACATTAATATTACTAAGCAATCTTGCCATGAAAATTTTCGTGATACAAATACAATGTAAATTAGATGTTTTCCACCATAAAGAATTTGACAAAAAAAAAACCGTTCCCCAGCTGAAAATTATCGGTGGAACCACGTATTTGCCAAATAGAAAGAACGTGTAGGCATGGGAATGGCCCCCGACCCGTCGGGGAACCCGGTCCACCCGCCGGTCGGGGACGGGGATTCCCCGTTAAATCGGGGATGACGACGGGGACGGGAATCCCCATTTGTCTCAAACCGGGGATGGGGACGGGGACGGGTATGGTACTTCCCCCTACCCGTTTTATATATATATATATATATATATATGTATTAATAAAATATGCACATGCACACATTTATATTTTTTTTTATTTTTTTTTAAGTATATAATATTTATATACGACAAATGCAACAAATAAACTCACACACCCTCCTCACATTTGGTGAGGTTTGAACCCTTGACCTCATAGGAAGCCAAGGGCTACGATACCGCTAGGCTAAAGGCCCTTTGGTGTATATATGTATATTATTTATCTCAATTAAAGCGGTAATTTATAATTTTCTATTTCTTAATTAGGTTTATAATCTAAAATTGTTACTTTTTGGATGTTAATATATAATATTTTGGTTGTCAAGTCAAAATACAATTACACGATAAGTTTTATATATTACTCAATATGGTTTTATATTACTTATTATCTTTTGGTACATGTGACTTTAAGTTTTTTGGATTAAATTGAATATTTTTTTTTTTTTTTAGATTATTAGTTTTTATATGATGTTGTGGTTTTTTTGTATTAAATTAAATTCATTTTGGTTTTAGGTTTATTGAAATTGTTTGAGGTTTAAACATGTATGGTTTCTCATATATTTAATTCAAAATAACTTATATAAACGGGGAAAAAACCTCGTTTCCCCTTTGGGGATGGGGATGTGATTATATTCCCCGGAGAAAGTGGGGACAGGGATGGGGATAGAGATAAGTAATCGGGAACGGGGATGGGGATAGAGATAAGTAATCGGGAACGGGGATGGGGATTGAGGTCCCCGCCCCATCCCCATGCCTAAGAACGTGTGTCGTTCATCAGAACCACACAAATCATGTTGTATAACCATAAACCTTCATGAGGTAGTGTGCTCCTCGTTCCTAGCTTCGGTTATGGGCCTTAAACCGGGTCCTGCAACAAAAATTATGCATGTTTAAGAAAAACATCAATTGTTGGGAAAAACTTAAAGGTGGCGGTACAACGGGTTTTTACGTGCGGACCGACCGTGCTAGATTGCCATGAAAATTCTCGTGATGAATCTACAATGTAAATAAGATGTTTCCACAAAAAAGAACTTGACAAAAAAACCGTTCTCATGCTCAAAATTACTGGAGCCACATAAATCATGTTGTATAACCATAAACCTTCCTATAGTAGTGTGCTCCTTGTTCCTATCTTCGATTTGACTAGTTATGGACCTTAAACCGGGTTATACAGCAAAAATATCAATTTTTGGCCGAAACTCAAAGCGGCGGTACAAGGGTTTTTCTCGTGGAGATCGATCATACTTTCTTGTCATTAAAATTTTCGTGATGTATCTACAATATAAATGGGATGTTTTCCACTAGAAAGAACTTGACAAAAAAACCTTTTCCGTGCTAAAAATTGTCGAAGTCATGCTTTGCCAAATCGAAAGAAGGTGCGTCGTGCACTTCATCAAAACCCACACAAATTTTGTTGTATAACCATAAACCTTTTTGCGGTAGTGTGTTCCTCATTGTTAGCTTTGATTTGACTGGTATGGGCCTCAAATCGGATCCTGCAGCAAATGTTATGCATGTTTAAGCAAAAACATCAATTTTTTGTCGAAACTCAATGGCGGCGAAATACGTGGTTTTTCTCGTGTGGACCGATCGTGTTGTCTTGCCATGAAAATTTTCTTGATGCATCTATAATGTAAATAAGATGATCTCCACCAGAAATAACTTGACAATAAAATCGATCTCATGCTGAAAATTGTTGGAGCAACGTATTTGCCAAATTGAAAGAATGTGTGTTGCACGCTTCATCGAAACCGAAACAAATCATGTTCTATACCTATAAACCTTCGTCGTTTCTCTCTCGCGGACTGACCGTATTGGATTGCCAACAAAGTTTTCATGATTCATCTAGGGGCGAGGGCCAGGGGTAGGGGTGGGTGGGGGCGATGGCTAAGGGTTGGAGTCTGAGGGTGATGGCAGGACTAGGGGCGGGGGCAAGATTCTAGGCGCTGGGGTCTGTGGCGGGGGCAGGATTCTAGGGGCTGAGGGTGAGCGGTTGGTTTTGGAGTTTGGGGGTTGGGTTTTGAGGTCAGGGTTTTGGGTTTTTCCCCCAAACTACAAACCCTAAACCATAAACCGATAAACCAAAGCTAAAATAGTTTTAAAAAAAGAAGTACCCGATGACAAGTACATACAGATTTTACATATGCATCCAAAATAAAAAGTTGTCAATGATGCAAAAGATTAAGGATTCAAAGCAAAGACAGAGAAGCAGTCAGAAACAGATGATTACAACTGCACAAAATATGAGTATACAATGGCTCAATCAAACTTATTGCAGCATAAGACAAAAGTATTGTTAAACATATATGGTTGTAAAGAATCACCTGCCTAAATAAACAGTGGGGTTCCTATAGCTGATAGTGCATATATACATTTACAAAACCAATCACAGCCTTGGATAATTAAACATAGCCAAAAATAAGCACACATTTTTACCATCAAACATTTAAACTACTGCATAAAGAAGCATGTAGGTTCCCAAACTGATATAAGGCTAACCAGAGGGCTTGTCCGGTCTCTGCTCATCACACGTGCAGAAAAAACTGTTCAAGATACTTTAGGCCCAATAAGCATTAATGCCGAGGAAAATCCAAAACCCGCCTTAGTGGCAAAGAGTCTCTCCATTGTTAATCCAGCGCAGAAAACTATCTGAAAATTCCTCAGGAAGATCATAATCATCGCACAATGACTCCATTGCAGTATGCTTGCTCCCCTAAAATACAACACATTAGAATTCCCCGTACTGTGGACACAATATTGCTTAATTAATGTTCAATTTATCCCCACATAATGTTCATTTATAACCAAAACATCTACAGCTACTGTCATATTCGATTCCAAAAGAAGAGAAAAACCATTTACTTCATAGTCCAAATTGAATTATCATTTTGTACATGCTTCAAACTAACCTTGATGCTGGATTCGCTGGTGGATGGAGTCGTCTCTGCTGCAATTTCGTTGGCAGCATTCTCAGGTGACAGTCCAGCCATTGACGAGCGTGCGAAAAGCGATCTACAAGAGAAAAGAAAATGTGGTCAACTACTTGCAAAAAAAAACATTACTGTTAACTATGTGGTAAGGACATCAGTGTCAGCTAGAGGTCTAGACTGCCTGCTACAAACATTTCAAAGTATTTTAAACATGTTATCCAGCCAGCACTGCCCTAGTTGATTCCTTAGAGAAAAAAGGGATGGCACACCATGAACCACTCTGATAGCTTCATACATTCATTCCATTAGAAGCATATTTGCAAAATATCACCAAGATAAAAGCCAACACTAAAATGAAAACCGATTTAGCCACATGAGTTTTCTATAAATAAGGAGTCCACATCAGTTCTGCGCCAAATAAAATAAATGTCAATCTGAAAATCGTGAGTTTTTTTACAAAGCTGAAAACTAAAATATCCAGATAATAGTGAAATTGAAAACTACGAAGTCTGTATTCTCATAATAAAAAGTGTACTCCCTTTGGGACAAATGTAGACGAGGGAAGAAAATCAAGCAATCAGAACTTATGTGACACATAAGTTGGGGAATGGGAAATCTACATCAGCTTAGTTTGATAATTGGTATCCATCTGCCCTGTTATCACAAAAAGGCAAATTTATCAGGCAGATTTCTCTATTGAATACAAGGTTGTGGATGTGATCGGAAATGATGCATAGAAGTGGCCTCAAAGATCGTCGACTAAAGTGGATCAGCATCATTGGAAGAATAATCAAGGCCACTTGGTCCCATTTTCAGTTGGGGAAGTTTGCTAAAACGTCAGAACGGATGGTACTGAGGTCCCATGGTATAGGATGGTTTGGAAGAGTCGATGCATCCCTCAACATGCATTTACTCTCTGACTTGTTATCGGAGGAAGACTAACAACCCAAGACAAAATTTGAGCTTGGAAACAACTCTCACCAGACATGGCTTGCCCGTTCTGTTCTACACAACTTAATTCTCACACCCCTATTTTTTGCCCGTCCTTTTTTTTCTCTAAACAGATATGGAACAAGATAAAGATGTTAGTGAACATAGAGGAAGATAAGCCTGGACTAATTATGTATCAAAGAAGTAAAGGGAAAACATGTTATTTCAGTCAAACATGTCTAGGCGCATGGGTCAGTTGTGACGTTAATTCAGTAGAAGTCAGTTAGCTAAGCTATAAAGAGAACTAGAAGTCAAAGTCAGTTAGAGGATCACGTTCTTCATTTTCTTGAAGTTGTGTGGGAGATTCCAGCCTCTCAAATAGGCGGGGACTCGTTACCAAGGCGGCGCTGTTGGAGGGGATTCCGGAGGACGATTCTACGGTCAATTTCTCAATGTTTCGGAGCCGACCTTGAGGGCAGAGGTAAGGACTTGGTCCCAACCAGTCACAGTAATGCGATGAACTTGGCATTGAAAATTCAAGACAAAAACAGGGTGCTGAATCGGAGGGATGGAACACATGGAATTTCCGGCCATCGGTGTGAAATGGGACAGATCCAACAGCAAAAGGAGAAAAGGAACACCTGCGTCTTTTGGACCATGAATTGCAGCAACGTCGAACTTTGGGGTTGTGTTATCAGTGCAATGAAAAATATGCACCAGGACAGAAGCGTAAAAAGGAAGAGGTAAACGTGTTGCCGTATTGGTGGTGCAAGAGTCAGAAAAGGGCCAATCTGATGAAATGGATGAAGGGTCAGGTGTTGATCACGAACTGGAAGTGTCACTCAACTCCCATTATGGGGATATAACACCTAAGACTACGAAGATTGGGGGTGAGAAAGGGGGCTGAAAAGCCGAAGGATATGTTGATTTCAAGAAATGTGGATTTCTGGCAGCGGGAGTTAGTCTATCTAGCGCATGTGGTTTAGCCTATTAGAAATGGTGGTTTCACCCAACCCCGATGGGTATGTGGTTTTGTAAACTAAGAAGGAAAAACTAATGCAATTTTCATTAAAAAAGAAAATCCAAAAAACTAATGAACATTTCAAAGTATTTATGCTTGACCAAATAGTCAATAATAGTAGTTAGTGGGAGGGTCAATACTGGAGGGCTGTAGTAGAAAGGTACAAGTAATTAGTGCAATAGCACAAGTAGATAAAGCATGATAATAAGTACAAATAGGAGCTGTGATTTTGGAGGGCATCGATAATTCTATTCTGATTTGGAGAGATCTCAATCTCTCCAAAACCTGAGAAACCCTGTGTAATCATTCCATTTTAGTAGAAGATTTTAGCATTTGATCCTGGGTGTGCAACAGCATGTTGATGATAAGATGGTTATTTTCTTCATAATGTTGACAAACCATGTTGTTTATGTAAAATATTGTAGATCAGCATTCAAAACAATTCATAAAAGCTTACCTCCCCAGCAACTGCTCCTCACATGAATTGAGAGAGGAAGAAAGCCAATCTAGATCAACAAAGTTGGAGCAATCAACGGAATGACTTTTCTCTTCGTCAAGTGATCCATCATTGTGCAAGTCACCAAAAGGCTCCCTGGGAGGCATAGAGAGAACATACGTGATTCACAAAATAAACAACAGATGACGCAACAATTATAGTATACACAGACACTTGTATACATAGAGAGAGGAATTACACTATGAAACGGTTTATTGCACCAAAAGAATGAGTTAAAGCCAATTAAATTAGCAAGGGAACCCAGATACATAAAAGCATCAACAGGAAACAATAATAAACAAATGCAAATTGCCACTTATTCCCACCATACGTGATGCAGTAATTATTTACCAATTTAAGTAAAGGTAATAGTCCACCTAAAGAGAATCAGTAAAACCAATTTGAGTAAAACCAAGTAGACATAGTCTCTTTGTGTTATTTATCACATTAGGCCTGCCATTGGTTACATGTGTATCTATTCAAGCATGTAGGCTTATTTATTGCCCTATATGTTTGGGTATCTCCCTAGTAATCATGCATAACATAATTTTGGTGGCCCCCAAAATCTGATAGGAATGAAGAAAAATGACACCCCAAATTGTGTAGTTGTCACCCGTGTATGGTTGAGTGGTTCTTCCATCAATACCATACTCATTCAGTGTTGGGGCCAACTCAGTTGCTTATGGATTTCACCACTTTGGAGTTGGTTTCACCTTCCTCCTTTGCATTTAGGTTTGCCTCCTATAGGAAAGTAAATAGTTGTTGTGGTCGTATGGGTACAGCAAAGAGACTAATACACAATTATAAGAGATCACTTGTAGAACACTCGGGCAAAGATGAAAACTAGCACAGATGCCCAAAGAACAGAACGGGGGTTTGCATCAAGTGATAGGATCATCATGTACAGTCAAGATCAAGGTGAAATTTCCCTTGTTTGTTATGGATCTATATAGTAATGTGTAATGATAGATAAGTGGCTTACAAATTGCTAGTTTCTTCCCACAGCAAAAGAACATCATTTAATTGACGTCTCCAAGATGAAATAGATAATTTATCTCTGATGTTATGTTTCCAGATCTTCCCACAATCATTTCAAAGGATACAACTGCTATTGGCCATTTAAGGTTCTTGATCAAGGCATTCTGCTCAAGGGCTTACAGAGCAGGAGGACAACCACAGGCGATGCTTTAAAAATTAAATGAAGACTGTAAGCGATCTTGTTTCAGAGTTCGGTAATGTCTGGTAAATGACGGAAAATTTTCAATAGAGGAAAGCCACAATTAGGCCAAACCCTGGATCCTACCATATTAATCAGTCATGGCAACAGTTTTTCGTAGCGCACTATGAGAATAAATTGAGTTGATATATCATATATGAACTAATCCTTCTCCCAAATAAATGCAAAGTTTAATTGGGCACATAGATGACCATCACTTAAAATCAAGCATACCCCTCAATGAAGACAAACATTAATGCTATCGATATTTTAGAGCAGTGGCCAAGCATAAGGATAAGAAAGATGACGTGCAAAGTTTTGATAACTGTCGTGGTATAAAGTTAATTAGCTGCACCATGAAATTATGCAAAGTAAGTGGTGGAGGCCAGGGTGAGACGCAAAATGACGATTACAGAAAACCAATTTGGTTTCATGTTGGGGTGATCAAGGTAACCCTATGTGTTTATTATATGAATTATGTGATAGCATGCATAATTATGATAATACTTGCATGGATTATGTGTACACGTGGTAATGGGATATTATGCATACATGTGATAAGATGTAATGGATTAAACTCATACTTCATGACTAAGAAAAGGTTGGTTTAAAAATATTATCCTCACCGCCCAATGGATTTTTATATTAGTAAAATTCCATCACCGACTCATTCTAAGTATAAAAGAAATAAGATAAGGTAAAAACCTTATCGGTTTACTATTTTACAAAAAGAAAAGTATCTAAGAGGAAAAAAAACCGAGATTTAAAGGCGGTGAAAGCATTCTTGAGGGTGTTCTAAAAGAAAGAACCTGTGTTTATTAATTGCAGAATCTGTATTCAATTTTGAAGGTGAGTTTTAAATAACTGTCGATTATAACTATGAGTTTTTGAATTACTGCCTATCTACAAACTGAGTTAAATCTACTGTTTAATTGTGTAAATTTTTGAGTATTGATGGTTTGAAATTTGAAAAGAATCTGGTAAAATTGTTTTAAACAGTTTTAAAGAAAATATTTTGTGATTTGGAAGCTTGAATCTGTTTTGGAAAAGATCAAAGCAAAAACTGTGTTTTAGCAGTTTTGGGATATGATATCTTGTTTTGAGGATTTAAAAAGGAATGGATGATTCATGAAATCATATATAGAACAGATTGTTCTTATGGTTTGAAAGGTTTGAATAATAAACCTGTGTTGAGACTATGATTTGATTAAAAACTATGAACGAGGTTCACTCTGACAGAAATGCCTGCAGCCTGTCATTGGATGAAATAGTTCATAAGTATTTTCAGGGGAAATAAGGATGGTCGTTGTATGTGATGAATAGCTATTGCTATAAACAGGGGATTTATGGATGTAATAAGGATGGTCGTTGTGTGTGTGTGCATGGTATAACTCTTGCTATTATATCTATTAAGATTACAACAGATTGGAGTTCTCTCTTCTTGGTGATTTGAGGATTCAGAGATGTTCTTATTGGAAATAGTAGTATTGATGTTATGGTTACGGGAAAATATGGCCTATGGTCATTAGTTTTGGAACATAATGTACATTTTATGAGGAACAAGAGGAGCTCTGGTTGATCCTCACTTTTGGACCAGGGGGTTCTGGTTATTTGCTTTAAGAAGTATGCATGCTCTTAATAAACTAGTTGGACCAGAGGCTCTGTATCTATTGAAAAGAGTTTGTGTCAAAATCATATTTTAAGAAGTTTTAAGAAAAAGGATTTTATACTTCGTATTTCCTACTGAAGACAGACCAGAGGGGCTCTGGTCGACTCACGTTGAACCAGAGGCTCTGGTTGGTCATAACTTTTGAACCAGAAGCTCTGGTTAGTACAACCAGAGGCTCTGGTCAAGTAAGAACTCTGTATAACTATTCTTTTATGAAAAAGGCTATCTTATTGGATTGAAAACTTAACTAAAGAACATTATAAGAAATTATCTATGAGCTAGAAGCTCTGGTTAGTACAACCAGAGGCTCTGGTCAAAGAATCAGAACTCGAGTAGAATGACCAGAGAGGCTCTGGTCCTGTTTATTGAAAAATATTTCAAGTATGGTTTGGAACCAGAGGCTAGATGGACCGAACAGAATATGACTTTCAGTCTTTGCTATATGGAATGAATTATTTGAATAAATGTTTTGGTGATCTTCACCCTGCATTACATAAAAGGGAACCTCACTAGACATTTATGTCTAACCCTCATTTTGGTGTTTTCAAACATATGTGTGCAGGTAATGATAATAAGGGAAAGAACATTATATGAATTACTTTCCTATGTGCTTAGCTGTGAGAAGATCTTGATAAGCCATGTTTTGAAGCATAGATGCTAGGATACAAGGGCATGTACTTTTGGAATTTTTGAATTATGCATTTTACATTATAGACTCTTGTATTATAGACCTTTGTGGGAAAACAAGTATTTTATGTATGAAATATGTGTTATATGCAGTATATGGATTTGGGGGTGTTACAATCAATGACCGAGGCAATACACCTCCTCAGGCACCTCATTGAGGATTATCAAGAGTGTCACAAACAATTGGTGTTCAATGATCATAGACCTAGAGAAGGCCTATATAGCGTATCATGGGGAGTAATTTGTAGGCGTGTGGAGAAGAGGGGGGTACCATGGAGGTGTGTCAGGGCGATTACGAATATCAAAGATCGATTGTGTTAGGACAATGGTTGAGATGGAGTATTTCCAGGTGAAGATAGGGCTACACCAAAAATCGACACTAAAACCATTTAACGGAATAGGTGGAGTACGAGTAAAATGGTCCCGATGAAGACGAGAAAACTGTTGGACAGCGCAGTAACTCGACTCAACCAGAACCTGTTGTACCTGAAAATCAGCACCAGCCTGCAGAATTTCGATATGTAGCATTAGATAAGCCCCGAAGACAAGTTGGTAGGCCAATTCGATATGGATTTGATGACATGGTGGCCTATGCTCTGCAAGTTACTGAAGAAATGGAGTTCTTTGAGCCATCTACTTAATCACAATGAAGGAGGCTGGCGTGTGGATAACAGCCATGAGTGAAGAGATGGAATTCCTTCACATGAATAAACCTTGGGAATTAGTGAAGTCACCTCAAGGCAGAAAAGTTGTGACCTGTAAGTGGATCTTTAAGCAGAAATTGGGGCTGCCAAGAGCTGAAAGTGTGAGATACAAGGCCCGTTTGGTGGCTAGAGTTTATAGCCAAGAGCAAGGGGTTGATTACAATGAAGTTTTCTCGTCGGTGGTGCGTCATACATCCATTCGGGTGTTGTTGGCAGTAGTAGCACAAGCAAATTTGGAGTTGGAACAATTGGATGTCAAAACGGCTTTCTTACATGGTGAGCTTGAAGAGGAAATCTATATGAGTCAACCGGAGGGTTTTGTAGCTCAAGGTAAAGAAAACTATGTTTGTAAGCTCAAGAAATCGCCTTTATAGGTTAAAGCAATCTCCCAGACAATGGTATAAACGTTTTGACACCTTTATGGTGAGTCATGGTTTTACTAGAACCCCTTATGATTGTTGTATATATCATAAGAAAGGTGTTGATGGGTCACATGTGTATCTACTACTTTATGTGGACGATATGTTAGTAGCGGCTCGTGATATGGCTGAAATTAAGAAGTTAAAAGGACTCCTTAATTCTGAGTTTGACATGAAAGATTTGGGGGTTGCTCAAAAGATTCTCGGTATGGAGATTATCCGAGATAGATCTAGACGTAAACTTTGTCCCAGAAAAGTTACATTTTGAAGATACTTTCTCAATTTGGTATGGCTTCTGCAAAGCCTGTGAGCACACCTTCATCGGCAAATTTCAGATTATCGGTGGCTTTGGCGGCTTTGGCACCTTAAACAGAGGCTGAGGTGGAGTATATGAGCAATGTTCCTTATTCTATTGTTGTAGGAAGTCTTATGTATGTCATGGTCTGCGCTAGACCTGACATAGCTCATGTTGTTAGTGTTGTTTCGTGCTACATGGCTTATCCGAGGAAAGAACATCGGGTTGCCGTGAAACTTATTTTTAGGTCTCATTTATGGAGAAGGAGATTGTATTGTGGCTGGATTTTCAGATTCCGATTACGCAGTGAACTTGACACACGGAGGTTATTAACGGGATATGTGTTCACTGTTGGAGATGCCTTAGTGAGCTGGAAAGCGACGTTACAGCCGTCTGTTGCTTTGTCCACAACAAAGGCTGAATATATGGCTCTTGCGGAGGCTGCAAAAGAAGAGATTTCGCTAAAAGGTTTGCTTGGAGATCTTGGGTTTCATCAAGATCAGACTGTAGTTTTTGTTGACAGCCTTAGTGCTATTTGTCTTGCAAAAGACCAGGTGCATCATGAGAGAACGAAACATATAGATGTTCGTTATCACTTTATACGTTCGGAAAGGAGAATTAAAGTGAAGACCGAGAACAATCCAGCTGATGCACAAACGAAATCCGTTTCTTTGAACAAGTTTAGGCATTGTTCAGATCTCCTAAACATTGATAGCTGGAATTAAAAATTTACAATACTAGAATTAAAGCCAAGGTGGAGATTTGCTAGGCGTGGCTTTAATTACAATAGTTAGGGGCTGTTTGGTTGCCTCTTAATGGTGACATTAAGAGGACACCTCTTAATCGCTAAGAGGCTAGAGTTGTTTGGCAAAAAAAAGGACCTCTTAATGGTGACAAAAGCCTCTTAACGATTTAGCATCTAAGGATTCACTCAACCATTCAGATACCATTTCTTCCATCTTTACCCTTCCCACCCACTCATCTCTTCCAGCTTGGGCTTCATAACTTCGCCCATGAGTTCACGTCTCCATCTCCGGTTACCTTCACCATCTCCATCTCCGGTCACCTTCACTGTCTCCATCTCCGGTCACCT
>NC_037529.1:17421107-17429658 GCF_001531365.2 Cynara cardunculus var. scolymus
TCTTTGTTTGGAGATTTTGGATTTAATCATTCTTGTACTTAAATCATACCAGGGTTATAATGGTAATTTGTTGTCATTCAGATAACAGTTACCAAACAACATTATTTCATTCAGCACTTAACCATTCTGACCCTTTTAACCATTCTGACCTCTTAACTATTCTGCACTAAATCATTCAGCAACTGCCAAACAGCCCCTTAGTCTTTTTTCTGCTAGCGTGACGTGGCTATTACCTATAAATAGGTTGGGTTATCCTCATTTGTGAATAATCCCAATTTCAAAAATAAGATTCCTTCGATTTCCCGGTTCTTCCAAAATTCTCTCTACATCGTTTTCTCTAATTTATTGACACAACCTAGTAAAGATGACAACAGAAGCATGCCTCATACGCTATCTGCAGGTACAGATTTGAGGCACTTAAGAAAAATCTTGGAACGTTTTTACATTAGAACATGTTCTAAATAAATCACCTACTTTGTTTTGTGTAACATGTACCATCAGAAAAAAGCTCCAGTGAGTGAAATATTGACCTAAGATCTGGGATTAACACCCTCCCTTTTCACATTGCAATTTGATTTAACAAGGCTGAACAAAAAAGATGATATCTCAAGGTCAAGAACTGAAGTTCCAACCGCAGATGGAACTTTACTAGATATATCAAAGAGAAAAATTGCACAAGATATATCATATAAACCCAAAACGATTTCACTTAGAAAGATGATTCAGAGAGAAAAATTGAATAACAGAAAATAAACACACCTTGAGCATGTCAAGCCACTATCACAGGTTGATATTTCTGGTTTAGACCCAAAAATCATTTTGCTTTCTCCAGGTGATCGATCTGATAAGGCAGAGCATGCAAAGCTCTTGCCAATATTAGAGCTCGAGGTAGGTAACTTGCTTTCACGAATTATGTTGCCATCTGATAAAGATTTCTTATGCAATGACCTACACCAATATGGCATCAAAGTTATCAGAATCTGGAAAAGAACATTCTAATATCAGACGCAATGAAGCAAGTCCCATAAAAAACAAAGATGAGCAATCACAAAAGAATTCCAGGCAGATGTAGCTCCACAGTTCAAGAACCATAAAATCTGACAGAAGCAGTTGTTCGGGGCCAGTAATTCCAATAAGTGAAGTTGATATTTGAATATTTTAAACTTTCAACATTATTTTTGGCAGCAAAAAAACATAAGCCACAACGCTGGAAATTCAAGTAAATACACTTCATTAAGAAGTTAAAAGAAAGAATAATCTACTCCATTCATTCTAGCTTCCATGGTTTTAAAAAGCGAACAAAGCGTATGGCTCATAGTGCGGCTCGAGGCACGCCTCAATGCGAAGCGGTCCAAAATCACACCTAAGACGGCGCCTCTCAAGCCTCAAATGAGGCATATGCCTTGGTCTGAAATATCTTTCTTCCATGTTGGGCATGCATGACGTACAATCTTCTATATTCTTTCCTCATCTCACTCTTTCAAATCTTGAAGATTAATCCACTGTCGTCTCACATAAAACATTCTTTCGACTATTTAATATTTCCAAAACAGATAAGAACACATATTGTTAGTGGACGGAAGCATCCAGCATTTTATGCCCCCCGATAATAGGTTATCAGTGGTGAAAAACCCAGCACTCTCCATTGAGGTTCTACCGTACGTGACCTTTTCCCTGAGGGGAAGGAACTGTGTGGTCCCTACATTATAAACTTGTAGTCGAGCAAACTTATTTCCAGGTCAAACTTGTCTGTACATTAGCAAAAGCGTAAGTAGATAACTTCCATTTATATTACCTCCCATCTTTATCCACCGCTGAGCATCCATTCCTATATGCACTGAAATGCTGGTCTGAATCCAGCTCCCATACTTCAGGTTTACCATCCTGTGGCTGAAAATGCCCCAAAAATCTGCTTATACAAAGTGATCCATCTATTAGTTGAAAAAATAATTGTGGAAGAACATACAAAAATAAAATGGTAAGGATATGCAAAATAATATGAAAATAATACTAAGAGAATGGAAGAACCAACCAAATGATGCTTCAAGGTAAGGAAACAATGTCCACTTACACATTAATGGCATTTTGTTTCTCTGCATCCATGTAAGCATTGTTGTAGTACCTTTGGAGAGTTCTAAAGAATTCCTGCGACTGCGTTGCAGCTTTCCACTGACCCCTTCGCTCAGAAAATACCTATTTAAGAGGTAGACAGTGAAGTGGGTGGCAGGTGCATTACAACCAGACAGAATAATAATAAAATGATTCGTTCCAGGATATAGAAAAAACACAGATGGTACTAGACTCTACTTTATGTGATCCAAAGTTTTAGAACAGGAACAGAATCTTGAAAAAGATCCAACACGTACTCGTCAAGAAGCTATGCTGTTACTGCGGTCAGAATACAAAATATCGGTCAGGACCGATATTCGATATATCGGTTATATCGGTGACATATCGATGATATATCGTCCAAAATAGCGGTTAACATAATATTTCTTAGAATTATATATATAATATGCATTAATTAGAGTTTAGAAATATAGTTTCAAAATTAAAACATCACATCATCTAAAGTGTTCAAAAACGAGCTAATCGCAAGCAATAGATTCGACATCCGAGTCAACATCATCCAATACATTCACTTCTTCGTTTAGGTTAGCTTCCCAATCTTCCTCTTCTTCCCCTTCATCTCCAACATGATGATGATGATCATCATCATCTCTATAGCGCTCCCTTTTACTTCTTGTACTTGGTCCAACTTCTTGAGAAAAGAAGCCAAACCATGACTCCGTGAGAAGTCTGAAGTCGTGAATCGTGAAGTGAACTCGGTGTCTGTAAAGTGTGAAGTCGTAAAGATGAAAAGAAAGGAAGAAGACCGTTGGCGTGAAGGAGACGTTATAAGCCAGACTCTTAATTTGAGACCTAATATATGTTACCAAGCTCAAAAAACTAAGCCCATGAAAATAACAAAAGCCCAAATAATTGAACCTTAAAAAATCGATATATCGGTCCGATATATACATCAAAATATCGGTAAATATCGGGAAAAATCGGAAAATATCGGCGATATTATCGGGGGCGATATTTTGACCGATATTTCTGCAGCGATATTTTGTCTAGGTCCGATATCCGATATATCGCCAATATATCGACGATATATCGCGATTTTTACAACATAGTCAAGAAGATAGTAATGAAAAGACTGTAATTCCCAAAGAAAGATAAAAACCCTATATATACACAAAAAGATCCCTATCCAAATATGTTTCCTAATCCTATTAAGAGCCCACCAAAACTGGAAGACTGAATAAAAGAACATACATAATAGTAATTAAATAAACTTTCTAATCCTCCTATAATTCTACAATCGCCTTCAAGTTGGGTTTGGAGTTAAGTTCTTCGAAAGTTGATCTTGGAAGTGCTTTGGTAAGTACATCTGCAATCAGTAACATAAGCCAGCTCCATCTTCAGCTCCACAACACCACTGTAACCTTTTCTGAAATGAAATATCGATCAATTTCGATATGTTTGGTTCCGTCATGATGTACCAGAATTGCAATGTTGATTGCAGCTTCATTGTTGCTTTTCATTGCAATTGTGCCATTTACCTCTACTTTGAGTTATGTTAATGGTCTTAAAATCCACATTCTTTCGCATATTCCAATAGCCAATGCTCGGTATTAAGATTCAGCACTACTTTTGGATACAACTGCCTGCTTTTTCCTTAAAAATGAACAATACCCACTAGTTGATCTTCTTTCAGTAGACTTCTCAGCCCAGCTAACATCAGTGTAGACTTCTAGCGTGCAATTTGATGATTTCTTGAACCTCAGTCTTTGTCCCAACGCTGCTTTTAAATACCTCGAGATTCGGTTCACAACTTCCAAATGTTCATAGGGCAGTTCATAAGTTGACCGGCAATACTTCTTATGCAATATCTAGACTAGTATGAGATAAGTATATGAATTTGCCTACAAGCCTCCAGTATCTTCCTTTATCAACCGGGACTTCTTCAGTGCCTAGCTTCAGATTTTGGTTCGAGGGCGCAGGTGTACTGGTGGGCTTACATCCTAACATCCCAGTTTCTTTAATGAGTCAATCTTGTACTTCCTTTGAGATATTGCTTCCTTTTTTTGCTCGGGCAACTTCCACTCCCAAAAAATATCTCCAAAATTCCAAGTTCCTTGATTTCAATTTTTTTGCCTGTATCTTCTTGAGACAAAGAATTCCTTCAGTCACTAGCTGGATAACATCATCCATATAAACGATTAAAATAGCAATGTTGCCTCATGGAGAGATTTTATGAATAATATTGGTCAACTTGGCACTAATTATAGTCATTTTTCTTCACGGGTTTACCATATCTATCAAACCATGCACGAAGAGATTGCTTTAGACCAAAATTGAGGAAACCAATTTGTTGTTTGAATTGTTCTCCGATTGAGAAGGAATTTGCATGTAGACTTATTCTTCGAGATCCCCCTTAAAGAAGGCATCCAGTTGGTAAAGCGGCCAATCATAATTCACAGCCAAGAAAAGTAGTACCCGTATTATGTTCAACTTAGCAACGGGGATAAATGTCTCTTGGTGATCAACACCCTTCACTACAAGTAGGGCTTTAAACCATTCCACATTCCCATTTGCTTGATATTTAACTGTTAAACATCCACTTGCATCCTACTGCGTTTTCCCAGGTGTTCAACGAGCGTCCATGTGCCTATTATGTTCAACTTAGCAACGGGGATAAATGTCTCTTGGTGATCAACACCCTTCACTACAAGTAGGGCTTTAAACCATTCCACATTCCCATTTGCTTGATATTTAACTGTTAAACATCCACTTGCATCCTACTGCGTTTTCCCAGGTGTTCAACGAGCGTCCATGTGCCATCACTTTCCAATGCTTGAATTTCTTCTTCAATTGCATGTTTACCTTTACGATATTTGAGAGCCTCGTGAATATTATGGGTAATTTGTATGTTGTCAAGCTATGAAACAAAGGCTTCATAGAAAAGTAATAAATTTCCATATGCCATATATTTTTCAATTGGATGAGTGGTGCAAGTTCGAACACCCTTTCTGAGAGCAAGTGGAAGCAAGGAAGGAATCATCAACTAGAAAATTCTCACCTTCGTAATTTGTTGATAGAATATTTGGATCGGGTGTTTGACATTCTTGTAGATGCATAATGGTCTATGATTGTCCTGAGGATTTTCTTCTTGAATAAACAATGATATCAGGAATAGGCTTGGATTGATCAGAGGTATGTTTAGTTTGAACAGAGTATCAGTGACGAACTTGGGTTGATCATCAGTAACCTCACGTTGATCATTTCCTCGAGGGCATGTTTGTAGTAGGAAAGATGCCTCGGGTGTTTTGATCACTTGAGGGCAGTTTTGTCGTAGGAAGGATGACCAAATCTGAAATTCCGTAGAAGTCCTCTCCCAGAATTTGAGAGTTAGGAAAATAAAATTGATTCAAAGAAGGTGACATCCATGGAGTTGTTAAGCCTTTTGTTGGCGAAAAATAACATTTATAACCCTTTTGATTTGAGGAGTAGCCAAGAAAAACGCAATTGTAGAAGTTGGGGTCTAGTTTTGTTTGATATCGATGGATGTGAACAAAGGAGATACTACCAAACACCTTGAGAGATAGGTCTACTGAGAATGACTTGACATGAGGATAGATACCAATGAGGACTTGACGAGAATATTTAAATTGAAGGACACTGCAAGGCATCCTATTGATGAGGTAAGTGGCAATAAGAATGGCTTCCCCCCATAATCATTTAGGTACATGATTTGAGAACATGATCAACCTTGATACATAGAGTAGGTGATATTTTTCCTCTCGACAATGCCACTTAGTTGAGGGGTATCTACACGTGAACTTATATGAACAATTCCATGCATGCATAAGTATGGGCCAAGTGTGGAATAAATCCTTAGCATTGTCAGTTGTGAGAACTTGAATTTTGCAATAGAATTAAGTAGATATCATGTAATAGAAGGCTTGAAATATGGTTGGTGTTCTAGATTTTTCTTTTATCAAAAAAATTTGTGTGGTTCTTGTGTGATCGTCTATGAAAATAATGAACCAACGTTCCCGATTAACATTTTTCACTCTTGAGGGGCCCATATGTCACTATGAATAATTGAGAAGGGGTGAGAAGGCTTGTATTGCCATCTAGGATAAATGTCACTTATGTTTCAACAATTGACAAATTTCACATTGAACAAGATTCGGCATTTTATGGATAAAGAGATGTGGAAACATATTTTCAAGATAGACAAAGCTCGGATAACCAAGGCAAAAATGCCATAACATAACTTGATTTTTAACAAGATTGGAAAGAAGGGAATTACGACCAACGGTCACTGAGACGACGCATTTTGAAGAGGTTTGGTTTTCTCGAAGCAAGTAGAGACCAATATGTTTTAGTAGCACCAATCACCTTCCCTGAATTCACCTCCTGGAATTCACAAAATTTAGAATAAAACTTAATCACACATTGTATATCTTGTGTATGTTTGTTGATGGAAAGTAAATTGCAGCTCAATTGGGGAGCATAAAGAAGATCCTATAGATGAAGATCTAAGCGTATCAACCCTATTCCAGCAACTATCGAGAGGAATCCATCAGCTATACGAACATATGAGTGGTTTTCACATGGTTTGCAGAAGAGAAAAGCAGTGATATTTCCTGTCATATGGTTAAAAGTTCCATAGAATCTCAGTCTTCCGTTTCATGTGTACCATACAAGCATATGGGAACATACTGTGATGTGCAAACAAACTTGTAAATGGTTAAGGAGTTGAGGATAGTTGGAAAGCATTCCCTAGGAGTTGTTGCAGAGCATCAAGCTGTTCCTTAGTAAAAGAAACAGAATTTGCATTGCTTTATAGGCAGCCACTACATGTGCTCGACTTCCATGGTCATTCTTGCGTGTTGGTCCCCAATTTGCCGATTTACCTTGCAGTTTCCAGCATATATATTTCTTGTAGTGACCACAGCAGGGTCATCCACCCTTTCAACATTTGTTCTCCCATGAAAAATGTTGTGGTGTACATGGTTGATCCTTCTACAATGGTGGGATGTGAATTATCTGACATCATAAGTTTCTTCCCGCTTTCTTCCCTTCTGACTTCAGCACATGCCTCAAGGATTGATGGCAAGGGCTTCATTCTCATTATTCGACCTAGGTGATATCTGAAAGTTCTGTTCTGTTCAATGACTTTTTTATAAAGGTCAGAATCATGGGAGCAATTCCATGGGTAAGCTTCATAAACGTCAAGCTGTAACCAATATCAGGTATCGGTGAGTAGATTAAAATATTATGCAACTGTGACATGAAGATCTGTTTGGCATAGATCATACAATCTAGTCTCAATGTCAAATAATGCAAATGAATTATCAGTGCTGGAGTAAGTTTCACACGCGACCTCCCATATATCCTTAGTAGATTAGTATAACAAGAAAACCCACTTCTGATGCCATTAACGTTATTAGCCACGATATGACCACATGGTCGTTAGTTTTCCAAGGTTTGTAGTTGGGGTCTATAGTTGCTGGAAGTGGCCATCTTTTCCTCTACCACCTACGAACATGAACACAGATTGGAACCATAGAAGAAAATTGGGACAAATCTATGATTTGTAATTGATCAAGAAGGTTAGTATTGGCTATGGCTGGTGTGGAAGTTTTAAGAGGTTTGATGAAGTAGGGAGTTCGTGTATTTTTCAGATTAGCACGAGAAGACAAGATGTGGGTTCAGAGAACATGAGTTATCAGTGACTGAACAAGAATGAAGACTTCTGGACAGAACACACACTCACAATCTCACCAATATGCAGAGAAAGGTTGGTCCAGTCATGTCAAAGATTGACTTGGACGCGCTTGTGATGAACTCCACCGATTGTTGGAAGATGGTAATGACTGAGAGTTCGTCGGGTTGTGACGATGGCGAGAGGTAGTTGCTGGAAATCTACTTGAGAACTCAATTGAAAAAGCATCTTCCTGAAGAATGCCTACAGAGAGTGGAAGCAGCATGGACAACGCTTATAGCACCAGGACTCTTCAGAAATATTACAGGAAGAAAAAAAAAGTGAATGAAAAAAAGATGTGTTAGAATAGAAGAGATATGGTTGAAGCTTTTACTCATCATTGTCTCTTATCCATTGATTATAGCTACTCTTATCTCTTAGCTAACCTATCCTATTCCAAGTCTAGCTTTTCTTTTTGCGGTTTCCTTTTTACGATCCTAGTTATTTACTATAAATAATAGGCTATATTTTTGTTTTAGGTACTTGAATATTTGCAACTTATTTAATGAGTTTCGTCCTCTCTACGAACCATTATTTTATTGAAGACACTTTGTTTGGATTCTGGTAGAGAATGGCAAAATCAAGTTAACCGGAACAGAGGAGATTCAATGGAGAAGATGATGTAATTTTCATTAAGATAAAAGCAATCAAATGATTGTCCAGGGAAGATCCCTCTCTCAAAGCTATGAGCTAAGAGCCAATACACTGGAAAAGAAATAACATAACATG
>NC_037529.1:17429885-17446576 GCF_001531365.2 Cynara cardunculus var. scolymus
CAAGACTTGCATCCGGAAACTGACTTTGGATGGAAGAGAGGTCCCTGGAAACAACCCCCTCGATTTGACAGGAAGACTTGGGAACAAGAGGAGCTGCTTCATCATAAGCTAACCAAGTTTGAAGGGAAGTTGGAGGCTGCTGAGGAGGAGTCAATCCTTGAATTAGAACAGATTCACCCCGATGCAGAAAACGCATCCAAGACTTATCCCAGTTATGGGTTACCACGCCCAAAGATTTCAACCATTCTATTCCCAAAACCACATCTAGATGCCTAGTATCAAACACCAGTGCATTCACATAAAATGTACAGCCTCCTACTAGGATTTGAAGATTAACACAACGGTGAGTAACAAACACTTTATGACCATCTCCCAATTGTATGTTGATACCTCCAAACGATGTGTATGGAAGACCCAATGAAAGTACTAGTTGTCGAGAAACAAAATTGTCAGTTGTCCCACTATCTACCAAAATCACAACTGGTACTCGTATCGATCCTTCCAATTTCAAAGTCTTACCCCCTGATGTCTCTGAGGTAGCCCCAAAAAATTCCAAAGTTGTATACAACCCCTGCACAGGATGATCAGTTGGTTGATCAATCTCTGGTTAGTCTTCTTCTAATGTAAAGTGATTCCCCTCATCGACACCATACTCATCATCCCCTAATAGCAGCACCCTTAACTTTCCCTCCGGGCATTTGTGACCAGGACTAAACTGTTGGCCACAACGAAAACATAAGCCCTTCTTACGACGATCTTCCCATTACGTTCGTGTAAGGGAGCGAATTCCCTAATCACGATGCGGAAGCTGTGCGACCCCCGAAGAAGCAGACCCCGATTGACGATTTGGAAAAGAAAGGTGATTAGAGTCATCACGAGACGGGAAAACCCTATCGCTAGGTTTGGAAGATATGGGCCCTTTTGACTCAGTCCGGCCCATAAATGAAGAACGATCCATGTGTAGAACAGACCCAAGCCCACCCTGTTGTTGGTAACGGAAACGGGATTGAGAGATGTTACCGATAGTGGGTCGGAGCATTTCTTCTACATCCTTAGCCAAGTATATGGCATCTAACCTAGACTAAGGACGATGCAATCGTACCCAACGTTTGACTTCATCACGTAAACCAGCGATAATATACCCCAAAGCTTGGGACTCCGGCAATTTAGGAACTAAGGACAGCAAGTACTCAAAATCATCGATGTAATCGTAAATGGAAGAGGATTGCTTAATAGTCGCCAATTGTTCATACGGATTCTGGATTTCCAGACCGCTAAATCGTTGTAACAATTCAATTTGAAATTGGTCCCAGGTAATAGAATCATGAACTTGCTTAACAATTGTAAACCAATGTTGAGCAACCCCTACCATACTCAATTGAGCCAAACGAAGTCGGAGGAAAGGAGGAGTACCATTAATATCGAAATACAGGATTGCTTTCTGAATCCATCCTTGTGGATCGAACCCGTTAAACTCTGGCAATTTGATCTTCTTGACAGCCCATGGAAGGCCATCGGTGGTTTTAGGCGGAGTTGGAATCCCACCCAGCGATCTTTCACCATTGTCAGGAGACCCAAAAGGTGGATCGATGGTGCCAGAGAACCCACTGGAATCCCCCCAGCTGTTGTTTTCCTTGTTGTTTCACCCACGCCATCATTACTTTGTGAAATTCGTTGGACTCAACTCGATCAGCCTCTAAAATCTGAATTGCCGACTTGATTTCCACCACATCGGACTGTAAGCGCTGAATAATTTCCTCGTGTTGCTCAAAACGATATTGAATGGAACGTGTTTCCATCGGAAATTTGGAAATGAGGTTGGAAAACAAGAGAAATGGCAGGTCAACGGCAGGTCGGACCAATGATAGAGAATGGCAAAATCAAGTTAACCGGAACAGAGGAGATTCAATGGAGAAGATGATGTAATTTTCATTAAGAAGATAAAAGCAATCAAATGATTGTCCAGGGAAGATCCCTCTCTCAAAGCTATGAGCTAAGAGCCAATACACTGGAAAAGAAATAACATAACATGCAAAAGAAAACGTCACTCCCTTCTATTTATTATTCTCTCTCCTCTAACTAACTCCTAGCCACACTCTGGAATTACCTCTATGCCCCTTCTAGAATAAACATACATTATCCTAGGCTTAGTGACTTTTGGTAATAATAAATCAGCATTCGTATCAGATTCTGCAATTGTTTTAGGTAAAACTATTTCTTTGTTTCCTTTCATACCCTGTTTGGTCATTATCATTGGTATCAGAGTAGGATTAATCGAGGATGGCAAACACCAGAAACACAGCTTCCAATACACAGAATGAAAGCAACTCTGACATTGTAGCTCAATAACTATCGTCCATTGCTTCTCCTGGACCCCTTGGCTGTTGATCTTGCGGTCTCAAATCACGGACTGCCGAAAAAATCGAAGAAGAAGCGGAAATTCCGTGGGATCGCCAACATTCCTCAAGGAGGCCTAATACAAAAACGGAGTTCCCCAAATTTGGAGGAGGGGATCCTCATGGAAGGAGCTTAAAAGCCAAAAAATACATTTGTTATTACCAAACTCCTACAGAATTAGAAGTTGAAGTTGCTTCAATGTAGCCGGAAGGTGATGCACTTGATTTTTCGCATGGACCAATAATCCATGTACCTTACTTTATTAAGAGTTGGTGAAGCATCACAGGAGAACTATGGCCAGTAGAACTTCACAAACTAGATGAATACTTATGCAGTATCAAACAAAAGAGAACAGTGCAAGAATATAGGTAAGAATTCGCTAAGAGGGCTTCTCGACTCTCGTGTTCACAATCAGCCAGAGCATCGCCTTTCAGGGTTTTTTAAAATGGGTTGGAGCCTGGAGGACCTTAAAAGTGATGTAAGAATTCATAGACCCAACAGCATTTACAAGGCTATGAGCCTTAGTCTTGAATTTGAAGCAAAAACAGGACACCTTTCTCATCCTCAATGCCCTCCCACGCCCCAAATCCATGCAATTCACTCTCGGTTACCCAAAGGACTTTGCTTCCAACGCAATGAGAAATTCGCATCGGGTAATCGATGTAAACAATCCACTTTCTGCCTGTTACACATCGCCAACGGAGAAGAACGAACAGAAGGTCAAGACAATGATGAACAGGAAGAAGATCTAGCAAAAATTTCATTCCATGCAATCATGGTTCAAACATCGGTAACAACCATGAAGCTCCAAGCAACTCTTTTGAAGTCTCAAGCCATATTTTTGGTTGAGAGTGATCCTACCCATAATTTTATTTCCTCTTCTTTGGTAATGAGTTGGGATTGACTATGAAAGCAGTTCTTAATTTGGGGTACAAATCAGAATGACAAAAGTATTTGATGCAACCAAATCTGTCGTAGTTTCCCCATCGAGTTGCTTGGTTTGGAAATCATTCAAGACCATTATCCGTTCTCCATTAAAGGTGCAGACGTTGTCTTGGGTATTAAGTGGTTGGCTTCCTTGAACACTATCCAAGCCAATTGGAAGAAGATATTCCATGATTTTCTATTTGAATGGGAAGAGGTACAAGTTACAAGGCATTCCAATAGCGGCAGAAGTCTAACTCCATCGTTATCCTAAAATAGTGAAAACATCAAGTGATCCCGCTATCTCAGAAGACACAATTATTTCTCTCATCTTATCATAATGTTTTTGCAGCAGTGGCCACTTTACCATCAATCCGTACTCACCCGCATGCTATTCCCCTGTTACCCGATGCTACTCACATCAGCCCATATCGTTATCCGTATTTCCAGAAAACCGAGATTGAAAACCAAGTTTAGGAGTTATTAGCATTGGGATATACATGTCCTAGTTTCAAACTTTATGGTGCAACCAATTTTCAAGATTCGACCTCATATTTGGGTAACACTAGATCCGTATGCATCCACCTGATGTATACAAACAACCTTCAGAACCCACTCAAGCCATTACAAGTTTCTTGTTATGCCTTTTGGCCTATCAAAAGCTCCATCCCCATTTCAGCTTTGTGATGAATGGTATGTTTTGTCCTTCCCTTTGCAAATTTATTTTGGTGTCCTTTGACGACATCTTAACATACATCCCCCACTTGAAAGCTCATCTAAATCACCTCCAAAGCACCCTTGAACTTACTATGCCTATGCCAATGCCAAAATATGTTCATTTGGCTGTTATCGAATCAACCTTATGGGACATATGGTTTCTCAAGAAGGATTGGGTGTAGATTCAGAAAAGGTGCAAATTGTAATGGAATGGCTTGATCCATGTAATATCAAGGAGCTTCTTCGGTTTTTTGGGTTGACAGCATACTATCATCGATTTGTCAAAAACTAGGTTCGATAGCAAAACCCTTGGCGGACTTGACCAAGAAAAATGGTTTCCTATGGAACCCTCAAGCTGAATCAGCCTTCAAGGAATTGAAGCTAGCATTAACAAGAGTCCATGTGCTTAACTACAGAATTTTAATCAACCATTCACAATTGAGTGTAATGCTTCCTCAGCTGGGGTTGGAGCCATTCTACTATAGCCAGATCATCATATTGCATTTTTAGCAAAGACTTTTCTTTCTCAAACTGTTTAAAGTCTGCATAAGGTAGAGAATTGTTGGGCCATGCTTTAACTTCACAAAAGTGGCCACATTATTTGGGAAAGCATTTTTTTGTGAAATCTGACCACTGCAACCTCAAACGTGTATATATATATGTAATGAACTTTGAAGTTTTCTCCCTTTGACTTCGCCATTGTCTATAAAGCATGGAGAGATTATCAAGATTCAATGCTTTATCAAGAACTCGACATGGTGCATTTGTAGCTACTGCTTTGCCGATCAACATGGATTTTGCAGGTCTCCAAAAAGCCTTGCAAAAGGACCACATCCACTATTTTGTTCTTTTGACTACACACTTCCCACATACCATGTGAATGTGGCTACAATCACGTAACAACCCCTCCCCCCAGGCCTGTTTTGGGCATTATTCTGGCAGATTTCAAAGATTTTTCACCTATTTTGGCCCCTATTGCTCACCTTAGCCATATATATACCCTTATTTTGTTTTTCCTTTAATCTAAGGATCATAATATAGTTCTTCCATCAACTACAAAGAATAGATGAAAGCTTACTCCATTGGATTCATCTAGTTTTGTCATTCTCTCTTGTAAGTTGCTTTATACTCCCTTTGGTATATCAATACAAGTATTCTCTCACCCCATGGACATACACTACCTAACAGTAAACGGTAGTGAAATAAGGAAAATTCTTGTCTGCGTGTGTGGTTGGATATATTATCCTTGGATAGCCATTTACTTGTTGCTAGACCCCAGACATTCCCTATTTGTTGTTTGTGGTTCACTTGCATTTGGATTCTGGTATTTGGAGACCTACGAGATCGTTTGTTTGGCAAGATTTGAACTCGTACACCAGCTACTTCAGCCTGAAGGCATGAAACTAAAAAAATTGCATTTTGGAAAAAAAAATGTAGCCATGATTCAAAAATAAGCTCCTGGTTACACAAATAAGGTGACTGCCACAAAGACAAGAGACATGGCCAGTTTGCCTTGATTGCTCCAGACGAAGCGAGTTCCACAAGGAGTATCAACGCTTAGCCATGAACATTAGTACATTATGGTTATTACTCATAGAGAAAGCAGCGACACAAACCTGAGCTCAAGTGTACGAGGGGATGCCAAGAAACACATAATTTCAACATCATCGGTAGATTAGATGAAATGGTTTTTTTGAATTAATACCGGATTATTTCAAGTGTACATCATGATTTTATATTCGTTCAATTTCAATATGGTATATGACGGAAAGATCTATAATATGCTTATCGCAACAGTTAATCCTCCTCGGTAGCTTCATGCTACTTCAATAGAATGATTAAAGCCAGAACAGTGTCTCATCTTTTTTTAAAAATTTAAGTAAGCCACCAAACAAATACGAAAAGGAAGACGTAAAAATAAATAAGTGAAAGGTTGGTGCAGACAAGATAAAGTGAAAGAGATTGTGGGGAAGTTATCGACTTCCCTAGCTCTAGACTATAAAGCTCAAGAAATATTCTTTTAGCAATTGCTAACAGAGCATTCATGAAAATAGTATGCTTGTCAAGAGCAAATTTTCTCCAATTTCGCAAGTTCCTATAATATCAACTATTGTTAAAAAGGCATTTTCTAGAGGATTCCAAATTTGGTTAAAGCAAAACCACTATAGAAAATACTAAGTTGGAAGCGTCAAAATACCTTGTTATGTGCAGCTGAACCACCATATTGATGAGCTAGTGTGTCTCCCATTCTCTCATAAAATCCCATTAATTCCTCCGCCAAAGGGTTATCAAGGTCAATCTCTGAAGAACCTATCGCTCCTAAAGCATGCAGCTGACGTCCTAGAGCAGCCAAACCATATGCATATTGTGCAACATTTGTGCGATCCAAACAATCTATGCAATTTGTCCTGAGAATTCCTTTTTGAAACATTGGTAATCTAACAGAGCTGTTATCCTTCTCCACGTATTTACCACCACAATAGTTTTCCTGTCTAGCACTGGTATTCTTATATCCACTATCACAACTTTTAGCATCATCAATGTTGAAATCCCGCGAGGCAGACAAGTTGCTAGCAGCAACATTCCTGTTTCATATGCACATTAACTTCATTAGTCATGCATTCACATAGGTTTAAGAAATCAACAGGAAGGTATCCACTTAATGCAAGATTGTCTATGTATATAGGTTTTATTTAAAAAAACTTGCAATGGTTTCGCATCTGCCAACACCAATAGCAAATAGATGCATATTCAAGATCTAATTCTCAATAAATCTAAATATTGAAAAGCTACAATTAGCAACCTTGTTATATGGATCAGCTGTTACATGTGCGTCCATGTATATAGATGTCACAGACTGAGGACACGTGAAAGTGGTCATAACATTGGGAGTTTGGGACTACCAGCTGAAGATGAAAGGAGAAAACGCTCATAAATGCACATTTGTTGGAACAGATTACAAACAGACCTTACACCTTTCAAGGACCAACTGTAATGCTTTTTACGTTTTATGCACTTGAAAGTTCCATAAGCAAATAATGCAAGTCAATAACTTACTCAAAACAAGGCCATCTCAAGCACCCTTCAGATCTATACACTGGGACAACTTGACAGTAAAAGAAACCCGTCAGTGTCAGTGCATATGCCGTCAATCTGCCTAAAAAGAGCAACGCATTTGTGCCTTTGCTGGAAAAAGTTATATGTCAGGGGATGGAAGAAAAAAACAAGGCACAATTTTGATATAATCATTACCATACAAGAAATGATAGCTAGGAAAGGGGGAGGAGGCGATGAAGAAAGTAATTGTGAAAACAGACAAGGTAAGCATTAACCTTCGAGAATGCTTGTGCAGATCCCAGTGTAGAAATTTGAGATGGTTCTCCTCCGATAAATCTTTATTAATGCATTTAATTGCATTGGCAAACTCAGTACGAAGAATGGACTCTCGAGGTCTTTTTTCATTCGTCTGTTGAAAGTAAAGATATGATATCAACTGACATAGATTCGGAGAACCAGTAAAAACTTATATATTGGCAACCACATGAATGACCCTGCATATGCATTTGTTCTCTTATTTTAATATTGAGTATGGATTACAAAAGTAACATATTCCTTTCAATTATTTTAATATAAGCAGTTTGGTTTTCCTTTTGTTTGCTCTTACCCCTCAGAAGATAGGATCATTACACATAAATTCTAATACTTTATTCTGGCTCGAAAGCATCTAATGTACATACAGAAAAGAACCAACATGATTCAAGCCATTTTTTAAATCAACATTACCTTTATCAAATTCAATATGATGATAGGGTTTCCATATCTCTTGACAAGATTCTGAAAATGAAGTCTGGTAGCTTCGTAGTTTTGGTCCCTCCTTGACACTAAAAGATACATGTCAGCAAACAAAAATACAGTGAACAAGATATATAGATGCCAATTAATGAATCATACACATAATATCAGGCTTAATATTCAGGCGTGAAGTTTCTTGTGACCAGAAAAGTGGTATTGATCCACGATTTTGAACAACTGAACTAATTTGCATAGGAAATCCATCAGGAACATCTTCAAACAAAATTTGCTCTGTTTCTACGTCATTAGCCACTCTGCCCTTCTCATTTACCCCTCGTTTTAAGTACCTGTATTTAAACAAAGTAGCAGCATCAGTTTTTAACATGTATTTTGCTAAAGATGCTTAGACCACATTCTCTATATCTAATGAATAGTGTATGCATGTATACAAAGATGGGTGAATAAAACATGTCTTCCAAATCTATGCATATGCAAAACAGATGATACAGCATATAAGTTCAGGTTCAAAGGCTTGATGTCATTGTCGATGCGCTTACTTTCCAACTATTAACAGACACAAGCACATCAACAATGCAAAAATGACTCAACAGAACTACCAACAGGTTATAGAAAGCTCCATTGTAGTAGGAAGGGACTGGAAACTGAATCATCTAATTAGTAGTTCTGCTTTCATCTAAAAGTAAAATTTGAATGTGCTTTCTATACATATGAACACAAGCTAACCTGGTCCCAGCATAATGGCGGGAACGTCTTGAGATGAGAGTCAACCTGAAGTCCCGTCCAGAGATTGAAAGCTTATCCTTGTTTTTCAAAAAAATAAAATGTTAAACAAAGTATCGAAATGTCTATAACCAAAATAACGTAAAAGAGAGCATATACTGCTCAGCAAATTAACTATATCAAATTTATCTGGAGCCATTCCATTAGTTACCCTCATCATCATAATGTAAAATCACAGAGCACTGTATGTGTGTGTGAAATGACCTATGATTAAAATAATGAAAAGCAAATAATAATAATCACTAATAAATGAATACAAGCCAACCTGTTTAAAAAAACCATAAACCAGTGCCACTGTCCACATTGTATTTTGGAGAAAATTCCGGATTCCACGGGTTAAGAACTCATTCCAGACGAACATGGTCTCATAGAGAACCTGTCTTGTCTCATCATTACAACTGTTCTTCTGAAGGCTACACATAACATGGTATGAGTAACTGAAAAAGAAGTCCTTTGTAAGATCCACCATGCAGAGTAGCTTCTTGTATCTATGCCAAAAAAGGAACACAAAAACAAAGTCAAATAATACTGGATCATCTTTATGTTTTAAGTTGAACTTGAAAAGATATGGTCAATAAAGTTTATGTAATCGTTGAAGACGCATGATTACTTCTTTCAAAAACCACAACAAAACTAGAGGCATCTGAACCCTAACAAAGCCTCAAGTAGGTTCATCGAACCTAAAGTCAAACATCCTATTAAGGCAATGGCCATTCAAGACATAAAGCACAAGCAGCAAGAAGGACTATCAGCTGATGAAAATATAAGAACATCATAGCCTCCATAAATACCAAAGATCATTTGCCTATCATGTTTACATGGGTATGAGTTCATTGTACCTATGAAATACTACTTGTTTTCTCTTACCAATAATAGCTATAGATATATGTATATAGCCAAGGTGAAAGAAAAGGAATGATGATTATAGCCATTTCTTCAAACAAGATTGGCAATAGATCTTCTGCAATATTTTCCTCAGTTGCTTTCCAGGATTATCACCTCTTAATGAGTTCAACACAAAAATGTGGATGCTCGTGTACTTTTCAACTCTCCAGTCTCATTTTGTAGTTGAATATTTCTCATATAATTACTTCGGCTAATTTGAGAAATAACCAAACATACCTAGTATATCCCACTCGGAAGTAAGATGTGGGGAGGATAAGATGTACGAAGAACTTTCCTCTACCCAAGGGGTAGAGAGATTGTTTCTGTGTAGACCCCAGGCTTGAGAAATATTTTTGGATAGATTAGCAAGAAGCTGCAAGCTTGGGGGAAAAGAACCTTAAAAAGTTTCAGGACGTATAGAAAAACAAAAGGAAAGACAGAAAACAGGCTAAACAAGTAACAAGGGAAAGAAGGATGCAGAAAAGGCAAGATACAAAAGCATCTAAGCAGGCAAGTCCTAGCTAATTGGCACAAGAGAAACTTCTAACCGCCGAGAATACCCCCCCCCCTTCTAACTAGCTTATGGCATTACAAACTTATACGTTGGATCTCTACCCTCTCCCTAACCCACCCACAACCCTCTCATCCTCCCCCCCCCCTCCCCCTTTGCTGTATTACCTCATAATTTCCTACAAATAATCAACTATCCTAATCACTTGTCTCCAAACACTCTTATTTGAGGTCATCTCCTCGGAGAGTACCAAGGCCACCATGTCTAGCCTCAGTTGCTCATCCCACGTCCTCCTCGATCTACCTCCCCCCCTCGACCAGCCGTTAGCTATATCCTATGAATGTGCCTAACTTCCCTCTCTCAATTTATCCATGATAGTCATATATCCTAGCTCTACTTAGGAGGACCTCATTCGAAATCTTGTCCATTTTGGTCCCACGACTGGTCCACCTCAACATCCTCATTTCTGCAACTTCCATCTCGCATGTGCACTTTTCATCATCAACGCTCACACCCACATAACATAGTCTGATGGCCACCATGTAAAATTTACCCTTCAATTTTAAAGGGGGCTTGTGTAATGCAACACTTGCCCTCCACTTTAACCATTCGATATCTAGCATCTTCTTAACCTTTCCCTCTTTAATCATAGGGCCCATGTACTAGAAACCGTCCTTTTGCGGTACAATTTGCTCCCCAGTGTTGACTCCAACCCACTCCTCATTGCACCCTCTATTAAAACTGGACAATAGCTATTTGATTGTAGAGCGCTAATGCATAAACCTTTTGCTTCCAATGTATCCCGCAAAAATCAAAACTAAAAATCATCCTATAAAAATGTTTAAAGAAGTTGGTAAACAAAATAAAAAATGGGATAATATTCATTGGAAAGGGGCTGATCATCCTATACTATCAACAGTTAAGGATACTTGTATGATCATAGGTAACGATTTATAGAAAGACATTATATTTAATCATAACTAAACACCGAGATGACAATCTTAATGGCATCTCCAGTAACAAGTCTCACGAGAATCAAAGAGAGAAAGAGATCCAGGAAATGACCCTAGTCTTATATGCATATGTTCCATATGTTATAGAATAGTAGGCTACCCTCTAGCATACTATAGTACAACACTCACTTGGAATTATTATTGAGCTGGCAGCTCAAGCATTTACCAATTGGGGAGGAGAACAAAGGTTTGCCTTATAAGGGACTGGATATCTCCTCTATCAGACATGTTCTAAATCCGTGAGTCCAAGTGTGGATAAAGTGGACAATATCCGGTACGATTAACCTGGGAACCAGAGTGTGCCAGCGATGTTGGGTTTCAGGGGGTGGATTGTAAGATCCCACATCAGTTGGGAGGGGAACAAAGGTTGCCATTAAGGGACTTGGATGCCTTCTCTATCAGACACGTTTTAAAACCGTGTGTTGATAAAGTGGAGGAAATCTGGCACCGTTAGCCCGGTATGTCAGATTTACCATGCTACAAATTAAAAACTCCAAATTATAGGAAGAATGAGTATGTTCAAATAAACAATATAGGGAAGATATCAATAAGAGGTTCTCATCTTGGTATTTCATGAATACAATGTATGAAGTAATTAACAAAGATTACCTATTTTCATGTCTCAACATAGTCAGATTGGACTGAGTTACAGTATCTGATAGTGATATCATCTCAGTCTTAGAGATCGCATATACTGTATGGCCACCAATTGAACCAATTGGCCTTCTTTTCGTAATCAGCAACATGTAGTACGGTCCAAGAAATTTGATAAAACCTAAGAACCACAAAGCACAATAAATACATGATGTGAACCGGTATTTCCTCGAGAAGTATCTACATAATAATATATACATACCAACAATTCCATAGCAAGTGGTAACAAACTTGAGTCCCCCTGTGGACCTATTACCCTCATGGATCGTTCTCAAGAGGTCAGAGCATTCATTTTCTGTATAAGTTGTAAAATCCTCACGAATGTTAAGCTCGGAAGCCTCTAACCTGTCAATCTTCAACACTCTCCAGTGTCTGCGACTCTTGTCTCTTCCTACCATGTAATATTTCTATCCCGAAGGAGGAAAAGCAAAAATTGTTAGATAAAAAAAAGAATACATTGGTCAGCAGAACAGAGAATAAATACAATCTTATAAAAGAAAACACAAATCACTTGGCATGTGAATGGAAGTTACGTGTAGAACCTCAAAATACAAAGATAATTACAGAGTTCCACATACTTATTCATTCGCTTTGTCAACTTATCAAGAACATGATTAGTTGAAAGATACAAATCAATGCACCAAAAAGACATGGATACCAATTATATGATGTTTGTATGCATACATGTGTGTATATATGCATAAGAAAAGAATATATGAGCTTGTATTCGTGCATATGCAAATGCAAAGCAAGATGACAATCACACAACATGTAAAGAAGGAATATTTATATGTTTCTTTCGAAACAATGAATGTTCCATTCCACTCTCAATTTTCAAGATTCATTCCCTTCAATCAAACTCTATCAATTCAAAGGTTCATACTTACTTCAACATGAGAACATCGAAGAAAGGGCTAGAGGCTTGAATATCTCTAACCAACAAGAACCCAAATTCACACGAATTACCAATCCATGATCATACAATCCCCAACACCTGTAGGTATGATGATTGCAAGCTCCAGTCACTTTCATGAGTTGCAATTTAACCGCTAACCTTTGTCCCAACTACTACTAATTGAGTCTCTGAACCAATAGTTGTTGGATCAAGACTCACAGCTAACAAGGTACTTGTATATTTTCATATCCTTGTATTTGCCTTTTATACAAAAAATAATCTTATTATGCAACGCTTGTCATATGCCACTAGGTAACTCGGGTAAGAGGACATGTATATTGACTTCCATTTCTACTTAGATAACTTATGCAGAAACATTGACCATATAACTATTGATAACACTATTTTGTCTAATCATCCTCGTCTCATTCCCCTTCTGCAAAAATTTCTTATGAATTAATACCGTGTAGTTGCCACTCCCTTGCAACTGCGTTATGACCTGTTGTTTCCAAAGTTGCAACTCCCTTTCACCTATCACATAGATAGTTGATGGATCATCTTTGAGGCTATCAGATACCTCTTGAATAAGTGTATATGACTTCATCTCATTCCTGAATTTGTTTTTTAGTTGCTTCATCATCTATGCATAGCGAATAAAGCAAATCCATAAGGAACAACGATTCCGAAAATATAGAATAATGTGAACATAAAATATAAATCCTTGTAGCATCTGAAGTGTGATGATTTTGTATGTTTATCCATGTTCTTGATTCCTTATATCCTTCCAATATTCCAACCAATATTCGTATTGTGAATCTTTGATTCATTCGAAGTCCTCAATAGGTAATTATATAAACCGCACATAAATGAAATTTTTCAATGACGACATTTGCATTTAAGTATAATAATAAACCAAGGACTAGAAGATCAAAAAATAAAATTTGAAAAATGTTCTTGTCAAATTAAAACAATATTTTATGTATATTTGTATTATTTGTTTAATTAATTAACCTATGAAAATAAGAGGGGGGCTTAAAATTTAAAAAGGCCAAGTGAAAGTGATATGTTGAACAAGGGGCTATTTGGTAATGGATTAATGGGCTTAATAGCCTATACGACTTACCGAATAAGCCATATTAAAGTGTTTGGTTGTGGCTTAATCACTCAAATAACAACTTATCCGCTCAGCTTCCTACCCTCTCTTGTATACATTCAGTCCTGAAAAAGACCCTGTTACCCTTCTCTTAAAATACACCTTCCATGGATGCTCCATCCTCTCACACCACCAAACTCATCGATGTTCATCCCCTACTCACCAGGCCCTGCCTCGTCTCTGCTCATTGATGCTTATTTTCTTTCTCCATCTCTCGACCTGATATTTTGGATATGCTGAAGAGATGCTCGAAAGTTGGAAATGTTGTTGAAGACCAAACATGCTCGATCTGGTATTTCTTTTTCTCCATCTCTTGATCAATGTTCACCAAACCTGCTCGCCATGCTTTTCTTCAATTTCCAGAAATTGTCGATGAATAAGGATCCCATTTTCTAGTGCTTTTCTTCCTTTCTTTTTAAATTTCCACCACCACCGCTCCAAGTCAGAAGGAAACCTAAAACCCACCACCACTTTTTGTTGCTGGTGGATTCCACCTTCATAGTGTTTTCCTTTTTTCAGTTCGTTGTATTTTCTATTTGAAATCTGGCAATTGAGATGATGAAAGTCTCTAGGTTTTCAATTCGATATTTAAGCATTTATGATGGAAGATCATATTTTTAAGCATTTTTTGGCACACACCTGTTTTTGTAGCAGTCTTCTTTCACCATTTATGATGAAAGATCATATTTTTATACGGAATATTGATCTTTAGGTTTATTTAATTTTAGGGGTTAAATAGTCATTTTTGTCATTGAGATCAGTCATTCAGCATAACAACCGAACAACAATTCAGCCTAATCCATACAGACAGCTTAATCCATATAGAGCTTAATGAAAAAACAACCAAACAGCCCCTAAGTGGGTATAAGAGAGGGAAAAGGGAGGGGCTCCTATATAAAGGAGGAGATAAAGTTTTGGAAAACATATTTGTCTTGACTTAGCAACCTCCATTACACTTGAAAGGGGTGTATGTCTTACGGGTGTAAACGAGATGAGTCAAGATCCATCTACAGTCAACTCGATATACTAACCAGCCGACTCGAGTGTCAATTTAAACTACTAATGAGTTTCCGAGTTGAGTTCAAGCCTAGAAAACCGTTATGGAGTTCGAGTATATTGATACTTGAGCTTGACTCGCATCATATACAACGTACAATCCCCCTTATATCTACCAAAAGATGCCAAAGCAAAATGATAACAAGTAGGCATATTATCTCACAAACGTGTCTATGTAATAATATTGGGAGTCAAGTTGTTGCTCAGTTGTATAGTCATGTTACATGCTACGAGTTTGTCTCATTCAAATTCCAACTGTAACTACATGTTCAGTTCACATAGCTAAATATAACCCTTCATCTAAAATAAGTATAAGTGGGTGGTGGTATTAGAAATTAACACTAAGAAAAGTAACATCGGGCGCAGGAAGTTTACAATTGAAACATGTGTAGGCGTACTAATAACACGAAGGTATTAGACATCCCAAAAAGGCAGACTTGGTAACAGCACATGATTCAGGCAACTAATCAAAAAGGAGACAGGTTACAACCACCATTAAAGTGTAGTTCCATGATCATTATAGCAGGAAGTCTAATTAGTAGAACTGGAATGCATATTCTGGGGGAAACATGTTCATACCCAAGAGAACATAGAAATAAGTCAGCAAGAAGAATGTTTTGACTTTTGAAACAGTCCAAAAAGGCCACATTAGCAGATCAAAGCGGTCATATAAAAAACTAAAAACGAACCACACGTGGGAGAGAAGGAAGATGTAGTACCGATCGAGTCTCGTAAAGCCTGAATTTTTGTAGATAGGCAAGTGGAGTAGCCACGGGAGAGAAGGATGGTTCATCAGCCTCATTTTCTGACGCGGCCATGTGAGAGGAGTATGGTATTGGTTCGTTAAGAGGAGGGAAGAGATGCTCATTATCTGTCGCCATCGCTATTATTTGTCCGATGGTTGTCCAATCCAGATCCGAGCCTCCTCCTCAGGGCTCGGTTCAAAAATAAAATCAGAAGAGCATTCAACCCTGCCGCTGTTTAGTTATATATATACTCTGCCCAGCAACAAAACCCCGAATACATGGAGTTTGGTTGCTTCAGATACAGCATTCCTTTATGACTTTATGATTTTTTTACTCCACCGATTCTCTTTCTTCCATTCACGATGATGATCTGCCCTGCGAATATGTCAGGTACCCGTCTTGTTTAGTCCTGTATAACCTGTGCTTGTTTTATGTTTGTGGTGGAAAGGGTTTCTAATCTCCGGACAACCAAAAAGATTGGTTGATAACAGGATGGTTCATACACGGAATCAAGGTAAGATTAATGACCATAGAAAGATGAAAATGAAATAGTTTACGAACATGAAAGATTGTTGGGATCAAGAACAAGAAAATGGAACGAGAGTTGAAGAAATCGGGAAGAAATGACTCTCCTTGTATATATTTTCGACGATTAGGTTTCTTCGTACAGGGAAGGGTGCGATTGAGGAGGCAAAAGAGACAGAGGAGGAGGAGGAGGAGGGATGGAAGACTTATTACAGTTATATTACTGTTCAGATCCACCGGGCGGACAGGGCCTCGAGATATATAATGGAAACCACAACTTGGGGTTGTGTGGCCGCACCGTCCTCACAATTCAAGCCCCATTATTTAATCAGAGTATATTACATAAATCGTCCCTGTATTTTACAAATTCTGTGAATATAGTTCTACAGTTCATTTATTACAAAAAACTTCTCCTTGTTTCAATTTTGTTTTTAACATGGTCCCTAACACTGACGTCCATCAAATAATAGCGGTTAAGTCACCCATGTTTTTAGCATGTAAGGATATTTTAGTTTTTTTATATATTTTTTTATTAGTTCTATTATTATATAAGTTAGGAATGCATCGATACAAGAACAACTTGCATTTAATTAAAAGATAAAAACTAAATTGACAAACCCCC
>NC_037529.1:17448591-17454158 GCF_001531365.2 Cynara cardunculus var. scolymus
TATATATATATATATATATATATATATATATATATATATATATATATATATATATGCATGAGATGAGGCGGTGATACACCACCGTCTCATTCTCCTTTTTTTTATCTCGTCTCGATTCTCTTTCTAAAAATCTATCTGTCTTCTTTCTAAATTTCACGTCAAGTTACTAAGTGGATCGAAGTAGCAAATATATATTCGAAATCCACTCTCCGAACCCTTCTTAAAGGTATAAATTTCATTCAGTTTTATTATGGTGTTTATGTTAAGGTTATTAAGACCGGTTTATAAACTGTGTTTATATCTAAGTTTACGGATTGATGTTGTCAAAATCATGATATATTTGATGCTTAGAATGTTAGGACTGGTTGAATTGATGTAGAAATGAAAAAGATATATTATAGTTTCAATATGATTAGATTGTGGGTAAATATTTAACCGTACACCAATTGTTCGGTTAAATGTCGAAAGGAGTAAAAATACATGATTAAGCTTAGGTTAACGACCATTGGACTTGTTTTACTGTTTAACATGTTGAAGTACGTTTATAGCATGTAAATGTAGCAAATCATGAAAGTTGGATCATAAAAGTTAGTCGGGAATTACGGAATCGAATTTTACCGACAATGTAACTCCCGTACTTTGACAGTGTATAACTCACAAACCGTAAGTCGGATTAAGCTCATATTTTGCAGTCAGGAAGATCATACTGCATACTACAACTTTTATTGAGGGTCAAAATTCCAGTTATGACTCTAAGTGGCTCGAAACAGTGTGTTTTTGAGGCTGTTTACACTGTATCCGGGATTAATTTACAGTTTTGTGAAATTCATATAAAATAGATGGATGATCCAAATGAGATGATTTCAAAAGCAATAGACTCGTATGATACCAATCTACAACTTTCATTTAGAAAATATAATCTGGATTTGTTTCTAAGTAAGAGAATAATGCTTAGTTTTACGTTTGAGTTTTCAATTCGTATATGGCTGTCCTTCTTGAAGTCTACGTTGTTTAAGTAGATTAAGACCTAAGTAATTTTATTAGAATAGTTATATTGTGGTTTCTAAGCTTTATAAATAGTAACCCGTTTATACATTTCGTTAGGCACGCGGGCAAATCAAACTTGATTGTGAATTTCCGTTTGATCGTGCGTTAATTGTCAAATTCAGTTAATGTACGGATTTCATATCTCACTTGACACGGGGATAGCCATTTGCATAAGGCTTCCTAATCCGGATAATCTGTGATAAATTCCAAATAATTTGTTCTGAATTTTCTTTATGCTTATCAAATGTTATTGAACTGTGTTTTCTTTTGAACTACGACTTATATTCTTATTCGGAATATGGATCATTTTGATCACTTGACTTGTTTGTTTGCTTCATTGTGAAACATTTTACTATAGACTCAATAACTAGAGCACCGGTATTGAGATGTTCCCATGGTGACTAAAACGATCATGGCGTTCTCATTTTTATAGTCCTTAAAGGTGGACTTGATTATGTACCGGTCGAATAGAGGGCGTATGGATCGATCCTAGGAACCGTTATCGGATATTGAATTGTGGCCGTGCTTAAATTCACGGAGAGGATTGTTGTGTTGTGCTCGCACCCCTTTCCTCACTTGTACCTGAATGGACTGATCATCCTTTGGGAACAATGCGTCCTCGTGATGCGGTTTGGTCTTCGGACCCTTGACATCCTTTTGGGGCATTTTGACTTTCTTTTGAATTATCACTTGGCTTTATAAATTGCTTTTGAACTTGTTATATCATATTCATTGTTTAATTATTACTATCCGTTCACTGAGCATTAAGCTCAGCCGAGATTTTCTTGTCCTCGGCAGGTACATGACTTAGCAGRGATTTTGGGATGAGAKCTACGGAGATGACAATATTGAAGATAACTCATTAAGTCATACTTTTGTTAAACTTTTGATGACTATTGTAGATATACTGATATTTTGGGACCATATTTTGAGACACGTTATCTCCGTCTGTGGTTATGTAATTATCTTTTGGTAAATTTTATTAGCTGCTCTGTTTTATATAGCGCGTTTTTTTTTAATCCTAATTGTGGCATCTCCCGTCTTTGACCACGCGGGACGGGGGTGTTACAATACAGGTTCAGTTTCATTTGGGCCTAAAAAAATTACTGTTAGTCCAGCCGGCAGTCCACGCATCCATCATCGACTCTTGTTCGCCTCGCCTACGCTACGGCCTACCTCGCTTTGTCGACACTCACTCTCAATCGCAAACGGCAAAGGGCAAACGCTCTCACTGACTCACTCTCAATCGCAATCGCTCTCGCTCTCTCTCTACCTGACTAGTGACTGCCTCTCTCGAGTCTCTAGTCTCGACTATTGACTCAGACTCCGTCCCGACTGGCCGACTGCCATCGCCCGTCGGTCTGCGGCTGCCTGTCGGCGTCTCTACTCTCTCGTGAATCGTCGCTCTTTACGGGCTTGCGGTTCTGCATCTACGCCTCTGTCGCTCTCTCGTCGCTCTCTACTCTCTACTCTCTAGAACAGACTATTGAGTTGAGTATTGACCTACTATTGTTGTGACTTGTGAGGTGTGTGAAACTTAACTTAGAGTTAGGGTTATTAACTTATTTTATATTTTTATTACTTATTTAGTTATTTACTTTACAAATTAAGTTATTTTATGTTTTAATTTTCTAATTCTTGATTGCAAAACCTAATAGTAATAATGAATAGAAGTTGTGATTGTGAAATTGATGCTTATGTTTGATTGTTTTCTCTTTTATCAATTTGTCCAGGTTGTTTAATCGGTCCACTTTCTTGGCAATTTCACAACCACGAAGGACCAAATCCAGGTGTTATCTTTCTATTCTTTATATGGTATCATTTGTTTGACAATTTAACTACTTAAGTTATGTTGCCTCGATCACAACCATCGGGTGCTCAAAATAGGAAAAGAAAGAAAAGGCAAGAAAAAATTGCTCAATCTTTGCAATGATCTTTAAATAAGTTTATTGTTAGACAACCAAATGTTTCTGAAAATACTAGTGATAAAAATGAAAATGCGTGTGATGCAAATGCTTGTGATGCAAATGTTTGTGATACAAATGCTTTTGATGCAAATGCTTGTGATACAAATGCGTGTAATGCAAATGTTTGTGATGAATTTTATGTTCGTAAGTTACGCAATGGTGATTGTCATGATAGAAAGTGGTTAGTTTATTCAAAAGAGCTAGATAAAGTCTTTTGTTTTTATTGCAAACTTTTCAAAGAAGGCCGGTCAAAAAGCCAATTAGCAAGTGTTGGATTAAGTGATTGGAAACATCTTGGTCAACGATTAAGCGCTCATGAAAATAGCATTGAGCATATGACTAGCTTGGGAATTTGGTCCGAATTGCGATTGAGATTCAGTAAAAATGAAACACTTGATAACGAGCTACAAGATTTAATAAAAAAAGATACTGATCATTGGAAAGAAGTTTTGGTTAGAATAATTGTTGTTGTTAAATGTCTAGCAAAGAATAATATAGCTTTTCGTGGGAAAAATGAAAAACTTTTTGAAGAATCTAATGGTAACTTCTTGGGCTTAATTGAAATGATTGTTGAGTTTGATCCGGTTATGAAACAACACTTTCAGCGTATCAAATAAAAAAAAACTCATTATCATTATCTTAGCCACAAAATTCAAAATGAATTGATTGACATGTTGACATCTAATGTTAAGAGTGCAATCATTAAAAAGATCAAAGAGGCAAAATATTTTTCAGTTATTCTTGATTGTACTCCGGATGCAAGTCATCAAGAACAAATGACTTTGATTTTAAAATGTGTTGTTGACGTGTTCAGCTCTCCTATACAAGTAGAAGAGTTCTTTTTAGAGTTTTTGGTGGTAAAAGATACATTTGGTTTAGGACTTTTTAATGTATTACAAGATGTTTTGAAATCACTTGATTTGGATATCAATTATGTGCGGGGACAAGGGTATGACAATGGCTCTAATATGAAAGGAAAACATCAAGGTGTGTAAAAAAAGATTACTTGATATAAATCCTATAGCCTTTTATATGTCATGTGATTGTCATAGTCTTAATTTAGTTTTATGTGATATGGCAAATTCTTGTCACAAAAAAACCTTTTTTGGTACTTGTCAAGCCATACACAATATCTTTTCTAATTCTACAAAAAGATGGACTGTTTTATTAGAATATATTGATGATTTGACTTTGAAATCTTTATCTGCTACTCGATGGGAAAGTCATACTGAAAGTGTTAAAGCTATCAAAACTCAAGTTGGCCAAATTAGAGAGGCCTTACTATAATTGGCCCAAGTAAATGAGGATGGAAAAGTGTGTAAGGAAGCCGAGTCTTTGGTAAATGGTGAGCTTTCAAGTTTTGAGTTTATTGTAAGTTTGGTTATTTGGCATGAAATTCTTTATAGAATTAATTTAGTTAGCAAGAAGTTACAGTCTAAAGATATGCTTCTTGATGTTGCAATACAAAATCTAAAGGGATTAGTTGAAAATTTTGAAAAATATAAGGAAAATGGGTTTACATGTGCTATTCGTGAAGCTAAAAGATTGCAAGTAATATTGGAATTGAACCTGAGTTTGCTGTAAAACGTTTTTTCTCAAGGAAAAAACAATTTGATGAAATTACAAATACAGAGAGAAAACAACAATCCACTCAAGAGACATTTAGAACTGATTATTTTCTTGTTTTAGTTGATATGGCTCTTTTACAGTTACGAACCAGATTTGAACAAATGCAAGAATTTGAATCTATGTTTGGCTTTTTGTTTGATGGGCGAAATTTGGTTACTTTACATGATGACGAGTTACAAAAATGTTGTTTGAACCTTGAACTTGGTTTAACAAATGGTAATGATTGTGATATTGATAACGAATATTTATTTATGGAGTTACAAGTTTTGAAAGGAATGCTACCAGAAGAGGCATCTAAAAGGGGAAATCCTTGGACATCAATACAAATTATGGAGTTCGTAAAGAAAATAGACATGTTTCCACATGTCTTGCTTGCTTACAGGATACTATTGACAGTACCGGTCACCGTAGCATCTGCGGAAAGAAGCTTTTCAAAGTTAAGTTGTTGAAGTCATATCTACGGTCTACCATGAGTCAAGAAAGATAGCAATCTTGAGTATTTAAAGTAAGTTTTTAGCTAATATTAGTTATGACGATGTGATAGATATTTTTGCTTCAAAAAACGCAAGAAGACATCGTTTTAGGTGAATGGTGATGTACTTTATATTTTGTTACACGGGGTTTTGGTTTATGTCCCCTCCCCTGTTGCATCATTTTTGTTATATATAAGGGGCATTTTTTTTGACTTTATGCCGTGGGCATCCAAAATCTCAGGATCGACTATGTTGCTCAAAACCACATAAATTCGTATTATAACATCTAGGGGTGAGCATAGGCGGGTACCCGCCCTTTTTGACCGGAACCGGAACCGGCGGTTCTTGAGATATTGGAACCGGAACCGGAACCGGTTAGAGCGGTTCTTAAATTTTTGGAACCGGAACCGGAACCGCCGGGAACCGGTTCCGGTTCCGGGTACCAGCTTCC
>NC_037529.1:17454448-17462313 GCF_001531365.2 Cynara cardunculus var. scolymus
AAAAAATACGAATCATTCTATATGAAGAATTTAGATGAAGAATGAAGATGACGGCGTGCTTTCAAGATGTAAACCTAATATAAATTTGGTATTAAAAAAAAAAAAAATTTATTATTTAAAAATACCGGGTACCCGGCGGGTAACGGTTCCGAAAAATTGAGAACCGGAACCGGAACCATTCTCAATCGGTTCCGTATTTTAGGAACCGGAACCACTCATATCGGTTCCGGTTCCGGAACCGGCGGTTCCAAGGCAGTTCTGGTTCCATAGCCAGGTACCCAGTTCCGCTGCTCACCCCTAATAACATCGACATAGACAAAAAAAATAAAATAAAACATTAAAATTGAGATATATCTTGTTGCATTGTGCGAATACCTTTCTAGTATATAAAAAATGAAACATTCAGGTTTTTTATGGAATTGGCTCTTAAACTTCATTTAATACGTAAAAGAACTAATGGGTTTGCACTTTTTTTTGGATATAGCCCTTTTGCCCTAACATTTGTTTATCCTCTTTGTTAATTTTGAGGGCAAAGTGGTCATTTCACCATTTTTATTTATTTTAATATTAAACTTCTTGTCTTTTTTATTATTGTGTCTTTTGTCTTCTTTAACCGTCCGTTAAATGATGTCATGTCGCATGGCATTTAAAAACAAAACAAAAACTCTCCCTTCTCCCACCTCACATTCCAACAACGATGAACCTACCCGAACTGACTTCCATCTTCACAATATCGGACGACAACTTACCACCATCCATCTCTATATCTCTCTATTCTCTCTTATCCCCCACAAACCCATCGAAGCCTTCCTCAAAACATAAACATCTTCATGGTGCGATATTGCTCTTGATGTGTGTAGTGATTGATGGATATAGTAGTTACCTGAAAGAATGCTATAAATATATTACTAGGAATGAGAATGGGAAGAGGGCGATTATAGGGGAAGGGCATGCATATGGCGAGTGCACGACGATTTATCGGCAAGGGATGGGATTTCAAGGGTCGTGAGGGGGAGAGAGTGTCGTGTATATGAGAAGAGAGGGGGAAAGAGATATAATGAGTGGTGTATCAGAGCTATTACAGGTGGGTGGATGTGGTAGTGGTTTGGCAGCGATAATACTGGTGTAGGAAATGGGTTGATTATTGTTGGTGAGAAAGATGGAGGGGAATAAGGGGGAGAGATGATGGGTAGAGGGTGGTGGTTAGGCAGTGAAGAACTGAAGATGGTGGTGCAGGAGAAGGGGAATGAGTTTCATCAATGATGGTGAAGAAGATGGAAGGAGGAAGAGGTTAGAATCATGGAGAAGATATTTCATTCACTAGATCCCAAGTTTGAGCTTATTGTGGTGAGTAGTAACGATTGAAGAAACTAAAGAGTTGGAAGAAAAAACAAGCAAATATCTAGAAGGATCGTTGCGAGCTTACAAAAAAAACATAAGAAAAAATATGGAATCACTGAGCAACTCCTTAAGTTTCAACTCAAGAATAAAGAAGAAAGAAATATCATCAAGAGGTCGTTGAAGAGGAAGTTATTCAAACTTGAGGTATGACAAATATCAAGTTCAATGCTACAATTGTCAGAAGTATGGACATTATGCTTCAAAGTGTAGACTTCCAAATTATAAACCTAAAGATAGCACCAAAGACCATAAAATATGTGGTATCTCGATACCTGTGCTAGCAACCATGTGTGTGGAAAAAGAAACATGTTTGTGGAGCTCACCGAGTCGTTTAATGGCAATATCTCGTTTGAAGATAATTTTAAAGCATCGGTAAGAAGAGAAGGTGATATTCTCTTTCATGCCAAGGATGGTTGTTGATCCTCTCTCTCAGTGATTTAATGATAATCCCTTTTTCCTTTCGATGTATTTTAGTTTCTGTATTTTCAGTTCCAGCGATCAATACACTGAGCATGTTCAGTGATCGCTGAAGAACTTGTTTTGTAAATCATTCAGAGACAACGATACTTCAAGAAAACAACACTCACACCAAAGATCCTTCAGCAAACGTCGAAGACTGAAACTGAAGATTAGAGACTAGCGCGTACATGATCTGAAGCGGTATTCAGTGATTACAAGCTTGTCTAGCTATGTGTGAAGACTGCTCTAGCTTCAGCGAATGATGATGAGACCTTCAGGTCATCCCAACATTCAGCGATCAAAGGAAGCTTGCCTAGCACGATTGTTGTTGTTTTGTCCTTGCACACACAAAAGGACAAACCCATACCTTTACCAAAGATAGTACGGTACGGAGCCGATTAGTCGACTCTTTGTCCACCATCTTTAGGTAAGGATGTCTGTTCAAGAATAGTGYTTTTGTACTATTCTCTGTAACAAATGACAAGCCTTCCTCTTAAGGCTTGACACGCATTTTATAACCTACCATACTGCATTAAATGGACATTTAATGCACTGGGTATTTATAGAAGTGTTTCTTCTCCATGCAGAGTGCGCGCATCACTCTCCTCCCTCATTCTTACTTCAAGCTTCTTTCAGCTTAAAGTAAAAGATCTTTTCTTTTAGCAATCTCTTTTCTTGTATTTGCTAACCTTTGTGTGTAACTTAAGATTGTTTAGATAGGTTTCTTTTACCTTATCTTTCCGCAAACAATCTTGTAAAATCTGTATTGATCTTCTTTATCAATATATATTTTAAATTTGAAAACGTTGTGTTTGTATTCATCCCCCCCTTCTACAAACTATTTAGTATTCTTGTAGACCCTTTTGGGACCAACAATGGTAACCATCAATTAATCTCAAATGTCTACTATGTTCCAAATATGAAAAACAATATGTGGAGCTTGGGCAACCCTTAGAAAAGTTTGCTATGAAATTCACATGAAAGATCGTAGTTTTTTTTATAAGAGACCATAGAGGAAACTTAATCATAAAGGTGAAGATGTATGAAAAGATAACGTTTTTCTTAAACATTCAAAGAGATGTTGCAAAATGTTTGAAGGAATGTTGTTGTTCGTTTATGCAATATTATATTTCAACACAAAAATAGAACTTAGTGCAAATATACACCTTGAATTACTATCGTTTTGTAACGTGTAATAATGATAGAAGTACCAAATATTGTTCCCACAAAGAATGCTTATAAAGTTCTTCAAAAATTATATCTTTAGAAACTAACTTCACATGGAGAATTCGAGTGATTTGTTTTATCTAAAAGATGGGTAGGTTGATTATTAACTAGGAAATTGTCGGTCATAAAAAAAACACATGATGGAAAGGTTGATTAAGACACAAGACAGGTGATCTAGACATAACAGTCCTATAGTACCATAGGATGGTGTTATAGTATTGTTACAGTTTCAACTATCAGGTCAGACAACCTCTCATGAGTACACATAGGCCAGTGTGCTATAGATATGATATATTTTATGTTAGACGTCGTGAAACCTAGCACACAACACAGTGTTACCATTATACACCATAGGAGTATAGTACTTGTCAGATATTAAAGCTTTTTATAACATTCTCCTTTTACCTTGGGTTTTCTTATTTATCTTAACTCTGAAAGTTAATCATTTATGTACATAAAATTAGTTGTCAATTAATTCAATGTAATTTTCAAAGAAATATTAATCACCTGAAACAAATAGTTGGACAATAATGCTAATAAAACACAATTGTACTTTTCATATAGGCCTTAGTCTTAATTTTCCTTTACACCCAAGCTAAGACATTTAACTCATTATCGATCGATTTCTTCTTGGAAAAGATGTAAAGACTGAAAAGTAAATAATTGATGCAAAAAAATAAATTGTATGAATGTAAAAGACTGTAAATTAAAGTGCAGGAATATAAATGACTGAAAGATAAAATATTGAACATTAAATTGCGTAAATTAAAATAATGAAAATTAAAGTACTGGAAATTAAACACAGTGAAGAAAAGTACCGGAAATTGAAACTTGCACTTAAAGTTACAAAACTTGTAAAACAAGTTTCGTCTCAAAAAGTGAGGAATTACTAGTGAACACTTGGTAAACATAATTCTAGCTATGAGAATTAATTGTGAGTCACAAAGGATGGAATCTGATGTATTGCAACAATCAATTAATTCCATATATGCCAAAATGTAAGGAAGCTTTTAATAATTGAAAATCAACAAGAAAGAGACAAACTTTAAAGTATTAGAAATTGGTCTAAACATTGAAATCGAGATCAAGGGAGCGATGAACAATAACAATTTGGTGCTTGGATAAGAAAGTTGAATTACAAAAACTAGAGAGTAAATAAGTAGAAAACTAAAATAAACTCAAAGGTTAATTGTTGTAATAAAGCTAACATCATGTCCTATTTATAATAAACCATGGAACGGGAAGAAAAAATAGTACAAAAGATGTTTAAATAATAAGCTAGCCCATGGTCCATGTTTATAATCAACATCCTAAAGTTTGCAGCCCAAAGCTCCGCCCCAAAAGTAAGGATGTGGCCCACTGCATGCTCCTATACAGCACCGCTCTAGCTAAATACTCCTACAAGACTTTTGTAGGATTGGCCAGAAACTTCAAAATTTTGCATAGTTAGTAGAATAACATAAGATTATAATATAATATTACTAATTTATATAAAACTCAGAAAATCACAGTAGATGACATAAAAGGACTCAATTTTACACTCATGGGCAAATAAAATAAAGGGAAATGACAATAAAACAATGTAATTGAGTTAATAAGTTAACACCTATCACTTGTTATAAAGATCCATCATGGTTATGGCATCTTAGATCCGGACGTCTCAATTTTGGAGGTTTGGAGCTATTGTCCGATAAGGTAATGGTGAAGGGGCTAACACTCTCAACCAACCCGAACAACTATATGAAGGGTGTTTACTTGGGAAATAATTCAAAAAAAGCTTTCCAAAGGAGATGAAGTCAAGAGCAAAGAAGCCAGTTGAGCTTATTCATACGGGATTTTGTGGTCCAATTAAGCTACACCCTCTCGGTAAAATTAATAATTTTCTCTTGTTTATTGATGATTATTCAAGAAAAACTTGGGTGTCTTTCTCAAAAAGAAAACCAGAAGTCTTCCAAGTGTCAAGAAGTTCTAAGCCATTGTGGAAAAAGGAAGTGACTGCAAGATTATGACAATTAGATCCAATTGAGGATAAGAGCTCACTTCAAAGGAGTTTCAGGAGTTTTATGAAGAAAATTGAATTCATCGACCTTTGACAGTTCCAAGACCCCCCAACAAAACGGTGTTGTCGAAAACAAGAATAGAACCGATCCTCGATACGACAAGACGCATACTCAAAAGCAAGAAGTTGCTAAAAGAATTTTGGTCGAGGCAGTGACATGTGCAGTTTATCTTTCAAGTCGTTCTCCAACAATAAGTGTTTGGGGAATGACACCACAAGAAGCATGGAGCGAAAGGAAGCCAAGTATTTATCATCTTAGAGTTTTTAGAAGTGTTGCTCATGTCCATGCATTGGATACCTGTAGAGGTACTATAGCTTGAACACTTGATTCTACACCAAATTCTCCTTGATTTAAAAGGTAAAAATCGAATCTTGATATTCTAGTTTTTTTTTTTGTGATTCTATTCACCTCAATTGGATCATGGTTTTTGGAAATCGTTTTACATAAAAATTCCACTATATTATGTTCTTTGTTCAAAAAACGGTTTTAAGCAATACCCGAATTTCCAACAAAGGAGGCACCAACTGAGCAATCGTAAGATATCCCACAAGAACATGTTACTTCACCTGTTTCACCAACATCAAAAGCCTATGAAGCTATGGAGCCAATAGATGATGTCACATTTTTATGCTTGTATATTGATTGTGAACTAGTAACTTTGGAAGAAGCAGAAAAAGAGGAGAATTAGATATGAGCAATGATGAAGAAAAAGATCCATTGTGAAAAACGAGACTTGGGAATTAGCTTCACTTTTAGAGGGGCATAAAGCAATTGGTGTCAAGTGGGCTTAGAGGGCAAAGGAGAATGCAAAAGGAGAAACTGAAATATACAAAGCAGGACTAGTTGCAAAAGGCTATAGTCAAATAGCCGAAATCGATTATGATGAAGTATTTGCTCCTGTTGCTCGACTTGAGACAATTAGAGCTATTATTTCAATGGATTCTCAAAACCATTGGAAGATCCATCAGATGGATGTGAAGTCCATGTTTCTAAACAAGATATTTGAAGAAGAAATTCATATTCAACAACCATTGGGTTTTAAAGTCAATAGACGTAAAGATAAAGTCTTAAAGTTGAAGAAGACTCTATACGACTTAAAGCAGGCACCAAGAGCATGGAATAGTCGTATTGATGTATACTTTCAAGAGAAGGGTTTTACTAAATACCCTTATGAACATGCCCTTTACATGAAGGTCAAAGATGGAGAATTTTAATTGTTTGTTTATGCGTGGATGATTTAATTTCCACAGGGAGTAATCCAAGCTTGTTTGAAGAACTCAAGAATACAATGACTAAGGATTTCGTGATGACTGACATCGAGTTAACGACTTACTATCTTGGGATTTGGGTTTTGAAGTTAAATAGAACGAGAACGGTATATCTATCTCTTAAAGAAACTATGCACTTGAGATACTTTAGAAGTTCAAAATGGAGAATTGTAGTCGATAAGTACTCCATAAAGTTGTCCAATCACAAGGGAGTAGAAAAAGTGGATCCAACCCATTTCAAGAGCCTGGTCGGAAGTTTGCGATACTTAATTTGTACAAGGCTAGACATCATGTATGTTGTTGGACTCGCCAGGCGCTATTATGGAGTCAACAACAACTATAAATTTCCAGGTTGCCAAGAAAATTCTTCGGTATCTTAAATGTACGTTTGATTTTGGCTTATTTTATTCGACTTTAGATAGTTACAAGCTTGTTGGTTATAGCTACAGCAGTTGGTGTGTGAGATGTAAATGATCGAAAAATCACGTATGAGTTTGTGTTTTTCATGGGAGACACGACTTTTACATGAGTATCAAAGAAGCAAACAATCGTCACACACTCTACTAGTAAGGTCGAATATGTAGCTGCCACTTCATGTGTATGTCATGCAATTTGGGTCGGGAATTTGTTAAAGAAGATAAGTTTGATTCAAGAAGAGCCGACAAAGATTTGCGTCGACAACAAGTCAACTATTGCGATAGCGGAGAATCCAGTTTCTTAAGATCAAATTGCAAATATCTTTACCAATTAAGCCGCTCAAGTTTGAAGATTTTGCAAAACTAAAAAGTTTGCTGAGACTTGGTAAAACAAGTTTAAAGGGGGTGTTGGATTATAAACTTGGGAGCCCATGAAGTCCAAGCACAAATCGCAGATATGAAAGTTTTTTATTATTTAATAAGTTTGTATTAGAATAGATTGTGTTGTGAATGAATAAAAGGGTATGGATATGAATGAGTTTTGTAATCATACAAGTGAAAATTAAAACATCATTAAGTTTATAGAAAGAGCCAATGAAGGTTGAAGTTTATTTTTTGGGTTCCAACTTCATCCTCTCCCGAGTGTTTATATATAAATTAGAAGCGTATTCGTGCAATGCAGAGAGATACATCGTAATTTTAATATTTCATTTTATTATTTATCTCAGTCGATGTTATAATATGACTTTATGTGATTTTGAAAAAGCGATGATGTTTTTATTTTTGAATAACATATATGTTCGAAGATATCAAAAAAATTTGACAAAAATATATCGATATTAGTATCAAATTAACTATTTGAAATTTTATCATTTTTATGTGTAATTTTTTAATTCAATTTTTTTTTATAATTTAATTTATGTACAATAACGAAGTGATTTATATTTGATTTAATAATATTTTTTTTATAAAGATAATAATTATTTATTTTGTTGGAACTCGATAATTATTCTAATTATATTTTAGATTTTTTA
>NC_037529.1:17463517-17488823 GCF_001531365.2 Cynara cardunculus var. scolymus
TTGTAATCTTGGGTTTTAAGTAATATGCATTAATAAACAGTACTTTRCGCATAAAAAGTAGTTTTTAAGAGTTTTTTGTCAAATGCTTTATAATATAGTATAGATTATTATTTTTATAATTTAATTTAAGTTTAATAATGAAATAATTTATTTTTGGTTTAATAATATAACATTTTATAAATATAATAATTAAGTATTCTGTTAAAACTCAATGATTATTCTAATTATATTTTAGATTTTTTATATTTAAAATGAGATGTTTATCTTGTATTTGATTGTGTTTATCTGCAGTTAGTTACACGAATTCAGATATGGGATGAAATCGGATAGGGATAAAATCGGATAGGGATGAAATCGTTTAGGGATGAACGCGTTAAAAAGTTTTTAAGAGTTTTAAAAGTTTGTAAGAATTTTAACAAAATGTTTTATAAGATAGTATAGATATTATTTTAGTTTTCCAAATAGAGAATGAAATTAATAGACCAAAAGTGTTTGGGTGGTTTTATTTCAATCATATACCCCCATGTTGCCTTATCCTTGAAGATATCCTCAAATTGACGACGGTTTGAGGAGTGAACCGTAGAAAACTGAAAATGCTATTATTCAGTAGCTTTCCAGTTTCGACGATTCCCAGTCATTTGCCTAGATTTGGGTGGTGTTACAATTACCTCCTCCGCGCTCCCCAGTCATTTGCTTCCAATCCGCTACCTATTCTTAGGAAAAAACCAAAGGCCTTCCTCTGCTCGGCCTCCATATCAGCCGAACACGGCAATACAGAACCTGATTTTACAATGCTGACTGCCATCAACAGTCTATACAACGATATAGTGATCGTAGATACTGCTGAATCCCGGATGCTCCTGCTTGACTCTACTCGTATGCTCAGTCTCTCTCTCTCTCTCTCTCTCTCTCTCTCTCTGTGTGTGTTTTTCTCCCTCCTGTATCTGTTCATAATGCAATACTTTCAGCTGATATTGTATAAGGTTGTTTCGCTTGGATTGTTTACGGTTATTTATAATTTAACTTTCATCTCAGACTCCTGCTGGGAAAGGGGTGATCTGATTCAGTAAGAATGTGGGATTTCGCAATATTAAGTAGTAAAACAATGATCGAAATATTTGAGTCTTCCCTCATAAATGCAACAAATTTCTATTTGGGTTGTGCAAAAAATGCTAAATTTTCTTTCTTTAGTAATCACTAAAAGGATGAGTTTAATTTTGGTCCGCAGCAGAGTCATTTCAGATGGTTAATCATAGGAGTGTACTCAGCTATTCCTTCCATGCATAATTAATGTCAGTTTTTGTTACCAATATACCACTAGCATATTTAAAGCCTGGCTGCTCGTTGCAAAGTCTAATATGGGGTTACATCAATTATAGTTATTTTACTTAACCAAGCTAGCGAATACTTCTAACTACTATCCTAAGTTGCTCTTCATGATACTGCAGACAATATTCACAGCATTTTTATGAAAGGACAGACATGGACTGGTTGCTACTGGGTATGCTCATTTTGTTTGTAGTACAAAATATTCCTTGGTAAATCATCCATGAATGGTATTGATATCTCCTTGATGATCTAGTGACATTTTGATCTTTAACATTCTTCAATCATGTTTGATGGCCTAAAATGCTCTTATACATTGTCTTGATTCCCTTCTAGCTTCAGTTTTAGTTGTTATGAAACAGAGTTTCGATAGCAAACAATATATGAAAATAGAGAACACAGTGATAACTTATCTGGTTAACACACAAATTCACAGCAGCACAAAACTGGTGCTGTGATTCAAATTAGAAGGAACACGAAAATTTACGTGGTTCAGCCTTAGCCTACATCCACCAAGCAGCAGGGACAAATTCACTATCAAATTGTGGAGTTTACAAAGGTTCACACACACTCCTTACACCATAATCTGCTCTCTCAAGTTCTCAGAAAAAAGCACACGTCTTTTTTCTTTTCTTTTGTTTAGCAATTAATTATTGCTTTTAATAATATATCCAAATGAGAAATAGAGCCATAATGCAACATTAGTTCCCTCCACCTCCATCCCTGTTTGGTGGGAATTGAACAATTCAATTGTCATGGCGTGGTTGATTGTTGATTTGATTCACTGAAGATTCATATTAGCCGCACTTATCGTTTTGTACAATAAGGCAAAGAGATGAGGGATGCCATTAGGAAAATTAATCAGATCTGGAGAGTGCTTCATAGAGACGTGAAATCAAGATTAAGTTGAAAAATCATAGACGAGGTAATCTCGATGTCACTAAATTTGTTATTGCCCTTAAACTCTTATGGCAGGAACAAGATGCATTGATTAATCAAACGACATTGATGATATGAAGTTCGCACAACATCTTGATATAAAACGTCTGTTCTTAATCGTGATCTTAATGAACTTTATGGAAAAATTCTGGGAATAAGGCATAGTCATGCTTGGAGAGAAAACTAACTAATGGAGAACATAATGTTTCTCACTCGGGGAAGGCAAGATGTTTCAGCATGTTTTGCAGAAATTCTCAACATTACGGGCCCTATGAAAAGGAGAAAGACCTTGGTGCGGCCACTCTCTCTGTTTGCAGAACTCTTATCCTAAGATTTCCTTTTCTTTCTTACTTCTAAAAGTCTTTGGGTTCCATCTTTGCACATGTTCATAATTACAACATCTACCAGCTTGATTCCAGGTCTCAAAGTGCCTCTAGGATATTCACCAACTCGAAAAGCTAACAAAAGCTACTTGCCAGCCAAAAAATATGTGTTTGTGTCCAAAGCTGTCACATTCCTTGAGTAACCATATTTTCCCTTGCCTCATTTCAGGGGAACTTGATAGAAGAAGAGTCCTAAATCTTCCCTAGAACTTCAGCCCTTATACTTTAATACACTCTTGCCAATTTCACTTGAGAACAGCCCTAATCCTAGTCTGGTTACACCTAAGTTACATTATCCACAGCTAAATTGGTTAGCATCCCTAATCTTTGTGTTTACTCTACAAAGGATCCACAGAAACGTAGATATATCCCAGACTCAACTTTGCAAGAATCAGGCCCAAAGGAATGTCCCAAGGATTGAGATCTCCCACCAAGTTCTTGAAGTCCCTACTCAATAACACTCCTAACTGAATTAGATGATTTGTTGATTGTTCTTGGGAAATGGGTAAAATCTAGCATAAAATATCCAACTTCAGACCGTATTTACAATGATAGGCTATTTCCAAGCTATTGTGGCTTTGTTGCTAAAATCTCCAAAATAAAGATACCAAAATCAGTTCGTCAAGCTTTTACTATTCCTGATCGGGAACAAGCAATCAAACAAGAGCTAGATGTTTTGAAAAAGAATAAGCTGTGGATCTACCAAGAGACTACAAAACAGTAGTCTATAAATTGGTATCTGTCATCAAGTATGATGCAATTAAGAGTGTTGAAGGCATTACATGAAACATGTGGCTAAAAGGTTCATTCAGACCTATGACAAGACTACCAGCAGACGTTTGCACATGTAGCCAAACCAAATACAATCGAAGTCTTACTTCTGTAACTGTTAAATTGGGATGGTCTCTACAACAATTAGATGTGAAGAACATGCTTCTAAACGGTGACTTACACAAGGAGGTTTATATGGACTTCCTTCCAGGTTTTGGATACAAATGAAGGAAGGTATGCAAATTGAAAATTATTGGCTAAAGCAATCTTCCCCAGCATGATTTGATAAATTCATCAAGGTCATGAAATTTAGAGGCTATCTACAAGCTTGCTCAATCAGACACTTTCTCGTAATAAACCCTACCTGCATTTGCAGTTGGGATGTAGACTAATGGAGCTAAATTTAGAACTAGGATTGGAAGAAGAGGATAAAAACCAAATGAAACGAGCCTATATATCCCACTCGGAGGTGGAGTCTGGGAGGGGTGAGATGTACCCAAACCTGACCTCCACCCCGAAGAGTAGAGCGGCCATTTTCACGAAGACCCCACGGCTTGCAAAAAGTGCGTGCAAAAATAAAACTAGCTTGAAAAGGATGAATCAAATAAAGAAAGGAACAGTGAAAGAAAAAGAAAAAATTAAGACTAGAAGCAGTCCAAGATAAGAAACCACTACAAGGAGAAGCAAGTTGTACCAAAGGAACATAGAAACATAGACAAGTACAAAGGCACACAATGCATGAAAGACAACAAGCAAACATAGATAAGTACAAAGGCACATAATGCATGAAAGACAACAAGCCAACCCCTAGTCTACCCTTCCTCCACTCACTTCACTTGAGCACTATTCCTCCTGCTCGGTCTGCTACCCTAATCTTGTGTCTCCATGAACTCCTATCAGAGATCATGTCCTCGGAGATGCCTAAGGCTTCCATGTCTATCCCAAGTTCTTCACCCTACTCCTCCTTAGTCCGCCCCTTCTCCTCGCCCTCTCGACCGTCGTGGTTTCTACCCTCCTTACTGGAGTTGTTAAATGTCTCCTACGAATGTGTCCAAACCACCACGGTCTTCCCTCTCAATTGTGCATGATGGCGGCAACTCCCAACTTCACGTGGTGGACGTCGTTCAGAACCTTATCAAACATGGTACAACCAGATGTCCATCTTAGCATCCTCATTTATGCAACTTCCTCCCATTGGCCTTCCTTGTCGCCTTAAATCCCGACTCATACGACATAGCTGGTTTGATGGCTACCCTATTAAATTTTCCATTTAGAATCTTATAAGAGATTGGTTGGTAGGTTAATTTATCTTTCTCATATCAAATCCACATTGCATTTGCAGTAAGCATGGTGAGCCATTTTATGCGTTCGCTTAAGAAGAAACACTTGAAGGTGGTCTAGATACCAAGATGTTGAAAGGGATGCTAGAATAAGACGACTTTTAGAGAAAAAGAAGAGTTTTATTGATTGGACTGGCAACACTATGAACGGACGATCCATGTTGGGGTATTCCTCTTTCATTAATTGAACCTTGTCACATGGCGAAGCAAGAAACAAGGTGTAGGCCATAGTAGTGTAGAAGCAGAATTCCGTGCCATGGCCCATGGTATATGTGGAGGCATATGATTAACAAGGCTTATATGGATGATTTGAGAATTTTAAGAGATGGTACTACAAGACGGTATTGTGACAATAAGTTAGCAATTATTAATTAATATCTTAAATAAGTGAGTTCATTTTGACAGTATGAAGCATGTGGAGTTTGACCAATACTTTATAGAAGAGGAAGTTGATGAAGCCAATATCTTCTTGGTCTACCTAGTACCTACCAACATTACAACAGGCGGCTGTCGTCTTATTGAAGAGCCTATCAGAACTTGGATTTGCTGATTTGACTAGCATGCTGATTGATCATTATCTATAGCCCTGCTTGAGGGGGAGTGTTGCAAAACCGCATCTAATACTAATATAAAATATCTGTCCTATTATTCAAACCGATTTCTTTGCTAGGATAATATTGTATATCCTTGTAGATTAGAATAGATATTGTAATCCTTGTCGATTAGGGAGGTAGTCATTCTTTCCTGATTCATGTACAACAATGTATACATTTAGGGCTTAACTCTGTCAATGAAATTCAATCCTTTCATAAAATTCTCTTTAGGCTGGTAAGTTTAGTTAACAATGTTGTTGGGAAATGGCTACAAACAGAATATAATTTAAATATTAAAAACAAACTCCTGTATGGACTTGCGTGGGTACTTCTGCTTATTCTTAGCATTGAATTAAACTAAATGTTTAAATGTAAAGAGACTAACCTCACATGAATCAATTATGATCCAAGAGCTCATAATTGGATCTGGATAGACTTCAATCTTTCACAAAGTGTCTATTTCTTTTATCTTGGCATTACCTTTAACATTTTTTTATCTATGTAGTCAAACCATAATTTCTTTCAATAAATTGTGCATTGGAATAAAACTCTACATGTTCCCTATCAAAGAAACAGTTTCTTGTTTGTACTCATTTGATGAGAAAGTCATTCTGAAATATACATCTGAAATCTTGTGCTTACTATTCCATAATAACTAGCACCGTCACAGTTGTACTGACCACAGTGCCATAACACCTGTTATTCCTGGATCTGCTTGTTCAAATTCCTTTCTTCTTTGTTGATATTTTAGGTTTATCTTTGACTACCGATCCTTGGTTGTAAAGTGTAAGACTAAATGGCTTACTGTTCTATTCATGCAATTTGTATACCATAAATGTGAATGTTTCATCATTCTCATTGTGTACCATGAATCTACAGGATGAATTCGCTGCCTTACCAGCTATTATTCCAAAAGGTCCGATTGCAATTTTTGGCTTGGTAAAGTTCAATTGTCTTATGCTCTGTTTGTGAATAATCTATTAATCGTTTCTTGTTGAACTGAAATAGACATGGGTTACTGAAGTTGAAATATCGGAATTTCAGGCCGGTGGAACAGCTGCACATTTGATGCTTACCTTGTGGCCTTCACTGCAGCTTCATGGATGGGAGATTGATGAAATTGTAATGAATCTTATAGTGTTCCCTTAAGGAGTCCCCCACTCCCTCTTCCATTTCTGATGGTAAAGTAGAATACAAAGAAAATGTAGAAGCACAATTGCTGAGTTTTAACAAGATAGTTAACAGCATACTCCAATTAGGTTGAGATACAGGTTCCTGCTTCTTCTATTCCTTGTTTTCCAACGAATAAGAGAATGGTCATAGTGAAACGAAGCATCTACCATGGATGCAAATCCTTAGGTTCATAGATAAACATAAAGAGAGAAAATATGGGCTTATGGAACCCTAATACTACCAGCACTCCTTGATGGATCATGCATGCTCGTCATGCCAAACATGCTGAAAATAAAATCAATCTCACCCTACTGCAGAGGCGTTCATCAAGATGTTAGCGAGCTAGTAGTCAAAGTGAATATGGACAAGCTAGATGGAATGAAGATATGTGGTAGTTCCAACATTATGGTTACATGCCAAATGATGATCAACCTGCTCCATGTGCAGGAACGATGAGCAGGAACAAAGATTGTAGAAATATTTAGCTGTTTAGTAATGGCTAACACAATTAAGGTTGTTCAGAAAAATTAGGATGTATAAAACAGAGGATTAACGTTAATCAGGAGAACCGAGGGTCAACCAGAAATGACATGAATGTTTATTGTCTACGTTAACAGGGGCTTGTTGGGAAGGTTTTAGACTAGACGATACTTGTTATGTGATGGGAGCCACTAGAATCTATGATTAAAGATGAGGCACGAATAATAAGAACACTTGGCTGAGTTACCCAACTGTACTAAGGTAGTGTTGGAAAGGAAGGGAAAATTGTAAATAGGAATCATAATCAATCATCGTGCTGATAATTAGGATAGAAAGTAAACTTTTGTACAACAATGTAACTCCTCTAATTTAGGTGTTTTCCTTGTCACCTTTCCAATTCTCTGTTTGTCTCATGTAGTAGTGCTAGTAGTTCCTAACCTAAAAGAAAGGAAATGTTGGAGAGAGCAGGGAGCTGTGTCACTGTTGCACTCTGGAAGTAGCAACTATAGTATTAGATTAAGCAATTTGAGCTCGTCAGGGGCTGGGGTGGAACATAAGGACCAGCTTTTGGGGAAGTTATACTTATCACTACCCACTCCTTCATGTGGCATATCAGCAAACCATTTATGTGGCAGCTTCAGAACTTTATGGACATACTTGATACCTTCATGGACTAACATGGGGACATAAGTCTTCACTTTTTTTATATTATAATGCTCTCTTTCTTCATTACTGTTTGTGGTCCTTCTGAATTCTTGAATATTGAATATATACTACAGTTGATTGATAAAGCAAGAGAACATCTTGGGTTGTCTGATCTTGAGAAGCATACTGAAGGTGGTGGCATTCTTCATGTCCATATTGGTGATGCACTTTCTACGTCAAGCAGTGTTTCTGGAGGATATGCTGGTGAAGTAATTATTGTGAATTAATGCAATATGGGTGCCTGCCTTGTCTGTTGTTTCATTTCATTTTGTTTGATAACATTTCAGGTATTGTTATTGACTTGTTTTCTGGCGGAGAGGTTTTGCCCCAGTTGCAAGAGGTAGGTATATGCACAGCCAATGCGTAAGTGAGTGGTTAGAATGTATCTGTTTATACTGCTTGGTTTGTTTGATTCATCTCTTGTACAGGTACAAACCTGGTTGGAACTTAATGATAAGTTGATGCCAAATGGTCGTCTCATGGTAAATTGCGGTCGCAGAAACGATACTATCGTTAATGGATCAATTGGCAACGAAAATGATAACATCTGGGAGAAAAATTCAACCCTAGATGTATTGTGCAAAGCATTTCCTGGGCAAGTGGGTACCTTCATTCTTTTAGATCTTCATCCATGGTCTCATTGTTCATCAACGATTTGATGCATAGACATGCAACCATAAAGGATTAATTCTATAACATACAGATTGAAACTAACAACTTGTTGTGCATGTAAGAAAACTATTATTGTCCGTGACTAGAAAGAGAGACTCACAATCTGGCACTATAACACAGGTAAATTGGAAAAAGATGGCGAAAAGTGAAGGTGATAATTATCTTGCACTCACGGGACCTTTGCCAGATTTCACTATGTGGGCTGCTGCTCTACCTCATCGATTCAGCTCAACCATTAAGCAATGGACCTCTTGTTTCCCTTCATAATTTGTTGGAACAATCGAGCTCATAATATTAATTCGTTTATGTTTGGGTCAATTTTTGTAACAACATTTAGTTTAGTCCCCATAAATAGGGCTAGACTAAATTACATTTTTCGTCCTGGGTTACATAAATATGAGATTATTGTTTTTATTAATCCTGGCTTATTATATTCAGATCATATTTTGTAGAGTAAGTTACAGTTTTAGTCTTTCTTTTAACTGATCACAATTTTGATTATTGTAGCCGTCAATCTATTTGGCTTTTGTTCCTTGCTAACTTTTTTCTAAAAGGGAGTAGACTGCAAACTTGGTCCCTTCCAAAAATAACACTTCTCTGGTTTTGAAATTACAATATGTTGAAAATAATACTTTTTTTTCTTACATGTTTAATCTAAAGATCGTTAAAAAATTCTGTTAAATGAGAGACATTTTATACTATCAAATGCAAATCTTTGCATTAATACAAACTCTAATAACCTAATTCAACCAATTAGAATGCACCATACAAACTCTATAGGACCAAATTTGTAGTTTACTTTTTTTTTTTAACAAAAGTTAGTCAGAGAGGCCAAAAGTGAACAGATTGGCAATCACAGTGACAAAAAATATAACTAGTTTAAAAGAGGGACTAAAGTTGATAGTGAGTGGCAACCGCATGAACCAAGATATTAATTTACTCTAATATTTAATTATTTTTAATTAAATGAATGCACATGGTTCTAAATAACTCATTGTGACGTCGAGGTTTGGATTCATCGTCGCGTTTAACCCCTATGGTTCCACTATACGGTTGGACTTGCATTGTAACACGTTATGGTATGTTACCCATCATTATTTTGTAAGATGCGAGATTACTTTAATATATAACTTGAGCGATAAATGATAATTATATAAGAGATATAGACTTAAATAAACATAAAAATGAAACTTAAAAACTAAAACCTTAAACTAAAACCTTAAATAGGTAAATGTTTACTTACATTCTCGTATACGAAAAATCGAACACGAATTCTTTGAAAATTGAAAAAAGTAGTGAGTAGAGGTTTAATCCCAATTGTAGACTCTTGATGTCATTTTTTACAAGCTCTATATATTTGGTATCAATGGGTCTTTTTATTTATTTATTACTTTATATGAATTTAATTTATTTTAAAATATTATTCAAAATACTAACACGTGCAAATGTGGGTGTATGTGTATGTATATATATGCCGCCTTATGACACGTCTTGAAAAACGTTGTGATCTCATCGTAACTCAAGGCTTTAGGTTTTAACCTCACCGCCATGCCACATTTCACGTAATTTAAGACCTTGTTCCTAAACATTTAGTAGAGTAGCATACACTAGATAATTGTGTCGGCAATTTTGAATACATCCAACATGAGATAATACTTCGGCCACCAACCAATCAAGAGTAGTAATGTCATTACGTTCATTATATTGTTATTAAATACTTTTAGTACTTTATCTTATTTACATATTCGTCAAGTATTAGGTGGGTCGATTTTTATGTTGTAGGTGTATTAAAAGCCGGTTTATAAGTCTAAAACCAACTTGGTGACAATAACAGGAATATTATAAAATTGATCAAATATATTTTCTCCTAAATTAAAATTGATCAAATGCAAGTAACCCAACACAACAACGCTTAAACGAGAAGTACTTTGAGCCTTCCACAAATAATCAATCCATAATATCATAATGTCCAATGAGTTTATGACAAATCAAACACATGTAAGATTTCGCATGGTTCCACTATAGGTGGTTTGGTAGTGTATTAATCAAGACATTTACCTTGGGGATTTCTTAGAAGAATTGTAACTTGAGCTGGTTTACTACTAATTTTTTGGACAGATTAGCTATCCTCTTAGGCTTAACAAGATGATAAGAAAATCCTATCTGATTCTAGACTAGCTATATAAGAAAACTACATGTTACTATTGGGATCAAGGATTTGATATTTGTATGGTTTACAGATGCAAGAGATTTGATATCAAGTTCCAACCCATCCAGGCCTTTTTGTCACATGGAGTTACAAAGTTGAGTGCAAACATCTCCTTGGAAGCATGCTCCCCCAATTCGCAAAATCCAACAAGCTTTGCAACAATTTCAGCACTTTCTTTAACATGCACCATGTTCAGAGGGTCTGTCCACAATCTGCTTACAAGTTGAAGTCGCCTCCTCTGCTTCCCTTCCATTGGGATGTCCCATTTTCTGTATAGCATCTCTCTTTCTTCTGCACTTAGTTTTGTGCTCACCCTCTTTGCCAGATATTCTCTCTCCTGCTTAAGAGCCTTGATACTGTATCATTTATATCATCATCATTTCATTAGTCAAACTCAATCAAAACGCTTTTACAAACATTTGAGATCAATCAAAAACTCACCTTGACATCACAGGCCCCGCTGGTTCATCACCCAACAGTGCTGGACTTGCATTCCCAACCTCTGACAACTGCTGCTCCAACCATGTCAACCTTTTAAGTTCCACTTCTATGTATATCTCATCAGCAGGGTCTCCTCTGAATAACATAAAGAACTGTGTCCTGTGTACAATTGAGACATGACACAAATGCCACAACATGATTATTTGTTTTCTTTGATCCTCAAACACAAGGTGCCATGCCATGGGAGGAGATCTCTCCCCCATATCAGTCTCATCGCTCACACCATCATTTGCTTCCTCTAGCTCCAATACCTGCAAAACGGTTAGTTTTTAATAATGCCAGTAAGTAAGGCTGCATATGTAAGAAAAACAGACAGCTTCTAACCTGGCAGACTAGTAGCTGCTTCTGGTATTGTAGCTTTGCCACCCGTTCTTTCAATTCAGTAACATAAGCCTTGATGCTTCGAATGTTATCCTCGGCTGCTGTCTTAAACATCATCTGGATCTTCTTCACATTGACTGAGCTTGGTTGTTTCGATACAGGAGTAATTTTCTCCTCAGTAGTGGCCTTCTGCATTTGAAATGTATCAACTGCTGATAACAAGTCATGACTCACGGGATCCCTATTCTCAGTACCATGCAGCAGAGTTGAGGATGAAGGTGAACAAGGAGAGCGTATAAAATTTGGCATACTGCCATTATTTCTCAGTGTGAAAGGAAGGATTTTCTTCTTCTTTAACGGGGTTCTGGAATCTGGTGTCTCCTCACCACTGTACATAACCAGTTTGTCTAATGATTTTTGTACGTTTTCAAGCTTTTCTTCCAAAGATGCAATAGTATTTTCTTCACATTTCAACCGCACTATCTCTTCCTTCAAACTGGCTTTATCTTTAACTTCAATATCCTCAGGAATAAAACTACTAATTGCATGCATATCCTTGATGTCAGACAGCAGCTTTGCGATGGTTCCAGCAGCATCCCGATTCCCTAGTCTGTGAGAGGAAACCTCCTTGTGAAGCAACTCAAGTGCACGATTTGCTTCTTCACCTAGCTGTCTCTGCCGCATTTCAAGCTTTCTAATTTCATGCACCAGCATGCATGGGTTGATAGAAGCAGCTGACTGTCTCAATGGTCTCCGCCTTCTGTGTGTCTTTCTTTCTGAGATTAGCCTACCTGATACTGATACATTCTCACTATTAAAAGAGAGACATTTAGCCACTTGACGGCCATGATTGAGCTCCTGGTAAGTAAACCAAGTATAAGTACTGCTGTATGGTAATAGATTAAAGATAAAAAAGTTGGTAGATAGATGGAAACGAACAGAGCATTATGAAAACCGACCTTTGTTTCCTTGTGTAATTTTCTTGCTACTTCAAGCTCTGATTGTGCAAGGTCTCTCTCGCGCTTGAGCTCATTCATTTCTCTCTCCATCTGCATCAGGATTTATCCATTGAGATTGATTCTAAAAGCATGTTACAATGGTACATGCCTTCTATCCACCACCCCCACACTAAAAATGTCCTTCAATCATCTATGTGAGTGATAACTAATGCTATGTAAATCATTTACCATCTGCAAGACAACTTGACCAACAAAGGATTGATAGATGAGACTAAATAATCCACTAATGGGAGCTGGAGGTGTAGAGGAATACTGAGGTTGTTGGAACAAGCAAACAAAGCGGAGCATATGAAATGCAACTTTTTGGCTGTGTTGATAGGTAAGTGCAAAACGCAGTAAGATTGCCAAAAAAGTTGTTAAAAATGACATATTTGATGATGAGGATGCGATAAGTACGAGGTGGTTAAATTAGCAACAAGCTACCGTGTAATTTCTATTGGAAGATGGTAAGATTTCCCATGTGTGTAGTAGAAATACAAGACCAAAGGGTATCCCGAGAGGATTAGGGTGGAACCCTATTGGTGAAACCACATGGTTTAATGTGAATACGGCAACTCCGTCATTGGCCTTTTAATGCATCGTTCATGTCTCAGAACCTTGGGTAACACCATTTGTTGGTTCTATTATTAGCATGCATATGCCCCAACTAGTTTTGGATAGCAGGGTTGGTGGTGTTGTTATTACAACATTTGCATCATGATAGTATGTCTAATGTAAATTGGGACCTCTCTCTTACACTCAAGTCTCAGAAGGTACAAGTTAGAAGTGGCAACTGGCAATGTGAGAGAAGCAGAATATACCTAAACCTCTATAAATGCACCAACAATAGTCATTTGCTGCTTATCCCATACTAGTAAACAATTAAGCAAAAGTTAGAAAATAAACAAAACCTCGTTACTTGTGCGGAATAGGCTAAAACATGCCTACCTGCTGAATTTTCTGCTCTTTTTCCAACAGCAACGACCTTAAGCATTTGGAGGAAGAAGGCTCCGGACTCAACAATTCTGCTTTAAGTCTAGTCACTTCCTTCTGCAAATGCTTCACCAATTGCTTGTCAGCAACAACCTAACAGTAAAGAAATAATTCCATTACAATAAGCATATCTAATAAATTGTCGATATAGGTGATCTATACAATGTGGTCGTTAGTTTACTGCAAAAGACAATGCTTAATACAATGTAGTTCATAAATGATAGTAGCAGTTTTAGCACATTAGAGATGGAAAAAAAGACGTACAATACTTGTGGTTAGTTCCCATAGGTTTAGCTAGTGTAAGTATGAGATTTAGAAAAGTTTATAGAGAAAATAGGAACAAAGCATCCAGATAAGGAGGGACACAAAGAGAAGAGGATGGAACTTGGTAAAAGATGGCCCAGGTACAACAACTGAGACCAAGTACAAGACTGACTATGATCATTTTTCAACTCGAAATATTCTTGGTCTCAAACCATTAAGAAATTATTTCAGGTTGTGATTCTTTGCTATAACTTACTCAGTTACAACATATGCTGCTCGTATGCTTTCTGCCTCACAAGATTGGATGTTCATCTTACCATATTTACTTGAGCACTGTTTGTAACTTCCTTAGCACTAGTTGCAAAACAGAGGGTGTTCCGTGATTGCTCCACATGGCTTAAAGCAGGACTCAGTGTGCATATTATTGCAGTCCGTGCATTTCCCCCAAGTGAAGACTGCAATATTCTTGTGAGTTTTGAATCTCTGTAAGGTATGTGCCCAGTCTTCTTCCCACCACTGCATAACAGAAATACTCGGCGTTTATCAGATACTGTATTTAAATGTATGTTATTGTGATTACTCTAATTTTACCAGGTAACATTTTTCCTATAGCACAGAAAATTTACCAAGACACTTCGGCATAGGAGGAGTTAATAGTGTTGAGATTTGATGTTCTTCCAAATGCTCAACTCTTTATAATTCTAGATTAATTTTCATCCATTGAAAGGCTAACCTTAACTTCCTGATCACGGTTGTCAAAGTGAGTAGGCTTCTGTTTATGTGGCTGCCTTCCTTCAACCTAGTACCATCTGCATTTGTTTGAGCTACACGCTCACTGCCAGCAAGATCCACAAGACTCTGCAGGAATTTAACAGGTAGGAAACAACTAACGAGGAATAACCATATGAGCAACCAAAATTAAAATAGGAAAATACCAAGCTTGCCAAGAGAGATCTTCCACATCTTGATTCTTCACAAAGACTACTACTCTCAATAGTCTGAAAACAAAAGCCGTTAAACAATGGGATAAATATGTCACCATATAACATTTCTGTAAATAAGTTGAGTATCTTGTAAGACAGCATCGGAATGATATGCCAAATGGTTGCAAGTACGTTAGCTATTGGAAGTAACACATATTTCTATTTATTTCTCCTCGTAAGGTAGCATAGAAACCTCGGACATAAGTCCGAACATGCTACTAGAGATGCAGAAGTTAATCAAACTTAAAGAGAATGATGAACTGGAAAGGGACATGTATAGACTGGCATGTCAAGAAACAAGAGAATGTTTATGGCGAAAACGATCAGTGAGCAAGTCACCAACTGAAGGTAAATAAAACATGCATAATCCACATTCCTATGCACCAAAATTAGAATCCAGCCCTAATTTGAAGTTTTTATTAACTCAACTACAAAAACACACATGTAAAAACATTGGTTTACATCAGAAAAATGGAGGGCAGTACTGTATCACATCAGGAACAGGACACTTTTAAGTGAAAGAAAAAGCTATGTTGGACATTCAATTAAATATGTTTAAAGTAGCAGATTTATACATGAAGATTCAATTACAGGCCCATTGGCCTTTGGTTTGCAGAAGTAAACACATGCATTTATGTGTGCTTATCATATCTGTGCAAGTATGCAGACTCAAATTTTAAAGAAATATATTCAAATAAGGATATTGGTGTGCATACATCATACATGTGAATGTAAGTGTTTTGAATTGAAAAACATAAAATTTGGCTTCTTCCCATTTCCCTCACATGAACTAATAACATAAGAAGTAAAAAAATCAGCACGAGGCGGTTAAAGTTTGCTAAGAAAAAGCAAAATAGGATGACAGTTTGAGACGTCCAGCTATAGAATTATGCACCAAAAAAGGGGTGACCAGTAAGACACTCTATTAGTAATGCATAAGCTAAAAAAGCCATTAACATGTCCAACATGATAATGTTGAACAAGAAAATTTGAAGATTTGCAAAGAAAAAAATGAACTTTCTGATTCTTTCTCATCATTATCAGACATTGATCACTAGAGCCTGATGGGACTGGTGCTGGCAAGACATCTTTTACCATCAGAACAACAAAAAGTCAGGAAGCCTCTACACAAAACTAAAAGGGCAAGCTGCACCACATGACCTCTAATAAAAAATAAGACTAAATGTTAAGATTACCAGTCTGATTATCTGATGTGATCTTGAGCTTCGATCATTCAAAGAAGTTTCCCCAACTTGCCTTTGAGCTGCAAGCAGAACCAAGTGTAATGATGAAATCAAGGAAGTAAGAAACAATAACGAGCCACTTTGGGATATTGTGGCATGCTTGGAAGGCAGAATCAAACATGCAAACACAAAGTTAAGAACTATTGAGGAGAGGGAGTATTATTAACGTTGTTCATGATAAGCTTCATGATGTCAATTACCTTCACAAGTAGCAATTAAGAACCGTAGGTGCTGACCATCTTTGACGACCTCCTCGGTCAGTTTCTCCACTACCGTGCCTTTCTGGATATAAACAGAATAAGACACTGTAAACAACAAAGTGGGGGAACAAATACATTTTATCTGTATGCCACATTTGATGTCGTCACCTCAGGATCATCCAAGAGACGAAGGGCACCAGAATCACGATTCAAGAGGTCTACTACAGTCTCATTATAGATTTCAAGAGCAGAAAGCCTTAATGCAAATTTACTTTCTGCAGCCTGTAAAGGTAGAAGTATTGAGCATTACATTATATAATCAAGTGTTAAAGAAGTATATGAGCCCTGCATATTTTCTAGGTCAAAATTACGCTGGATCAAAATCAAAGAAATGATGGTTCACATTCTCAATATGGGAATAAATGTCGTTGATAACATTTTCTGTGATTCCCTTCATGGTGTAAGTCTTGCCACTGCTAGTCTGACCATAGGCAAAAATTGTAGCTGCAAAAGAAAAGAGGAAATAAAGTTTGGAGCCATAAACCTAGAAAGCGAACAGAAAAGAAGACTAGAACATACCATTAATCCCGTTGATAGCAGAGAGGGCAACATCTCTAGCCCCTTGTTCATAAATCCTCGTAGTTGGACAAGAGGGATCAAAGACTTTATCTGAAACATATAAAAAAAGCGTAAGAAACAGATTGCAGTAGAAAATGAGGTTGATGAAGGAAGATGTACCAAAAGTGTAAGTTCCATTATGGCGGTCGTGATTGAGGTTTCTAGAAACAACAGTATTCTCATCAGTGCAATCCCAAGCAATAAGATCATAGGCAGCAAGCTCTCTAGGAGTCAAAGGTCTGATCCTAACGGTGACCAGGATCTTGTCTTGATGAATTCTTGGACCACCTGGGGTTGAAGAAGAAGAAGTCCTTGGAATCTTTGTTGCTGGTGTGACTGGCGCACTGACGCTCATCTTATGAACTGGACGTTTATGCATCAGTAAGAAGTAGGGGAATCAAGTGGGGAAAAGGAAGCAATGAACAGTTTGGAAAGAATCTATTGCACTTACAGTGGGGGAATCCGAATCCAGATTGGTTGCTCGTAAGGAAGAATCAAGAAACAATTTGTATTCCGTTGGATGTAATTTCAAGATAAGAGGGGAGGTATCGAAGGGATTTGTTTCCGTTTGTGAAACAAAAAGAAAAATAGTAACGGCTATTCAATTTTTGAATGACGATCGTGGTGGGGGATATGCTTGCATCCGTGATTTTAGCCGGTATCCACCCGACCCGTGAAYTTTTTTTTTTTTTTTTTTTTTTTKYYTTTTCTTCTCAACTTTTTWTTTWTTTWTTTGGAATAAAAAATGCATTTTTATTTTTTATCTCTGTGTAAAATTTAAGCATTGTTTATTTATCTCTTGGTGTTTAATTTTTTAAATCGAATAGTGGCCCAGAACAACTTGAGCATCATCATAAATAAAAAAAATAAATAAAAAAAAACTAGCAAAACATAATATCATAAATTCATTAATAAGCATTTGTAAACAAAATACTTGTTCATTGTTGTTCTGATGTATTGCAATCACATTCTCATCACTAAAACTCTTTGTTGCCAACATCCTCCTCTTTCTCTTGATCTAAAGAAAACCAACCAAACCACAAATCACCACAACAAAGAGAACACCCAATCCCGAAACCAAGTAAGCCCATGAAAAATGTCTGTAGTAGGACCCACTGGGATAGGGATATGCGATAACTCAAAGTTTCAAAAATCCAGACAATTTTTTTAAAATAAAAAAAAGGAGAATAAATAAGATCAACAGCCGTGAACATGAACTACTATATTACTAGTCTTGATGTTTGTCCAATGCACATTTGACTAAAAAAATGTATAGAATCATATGTACTTGTCTATGCATAGAATGACTTGGGAGATTCAATACCACTGCTTTCTTTTCCTCAATGACCAAATGTGAAGGATGATGGCCGCTGGTTTGCCTTTCTTGTTTTCCTAATTTCTCATCTGTGTCGTGATACATATTAAAAGGGTCGGATGAAAAAAGGCTTTGATTTCACCAATTTGTACCAAGAATACTAGATTTGGATAAACCACGCTCCATAATTCAAATATCAAACCAATGATTTCCATACCCCTTACACCTTATGTCTCCCATATTATAATCCAACAAGGACCAACAGTTACTCCCATTTTGTTGCCATATCAAAACCAAACTCATCAGACAAACATAATGCACCTCATACTCCCACTTAACGGCCTCAGGGACCACTCCTTTTAATCCAAATCAAAGAAACAAACCAAAGCCCCGAACCCTGTGATCTTATCCTTTTAAAGCAGAGCAGATTATCCCTCTCATAAAAGATCAGCAGCCACGGTTCAGATCAGATACAACCAAACCAAACAGATCCACCAGCCATAACCAAGATAGTCCAAGTGAAGCAGAACTCAACTGTTGCATCCAAACAGCACAAGGAATCTTTAAAAACCATATTATCGGCATCTCAAGTGAACCCCACCATCTCAACAGAAATATATAGAACCAAATTAGAAGCAACCATATGAAATCTGTATCACTAGGAACCCATAATAGGTACAAATCCACAATAATCCCAAGGCTCTAATCCCCAATTGTTATTTAAACTCTGAACAAGACCCATGTGCACAGGCTGAAATATCCCAAACATAAAATTGATCCACCAAATGGGGCCAGAACCAAATAACAAAGGAAGTCCCAAGAAGGCACTTAGAGGAAGGGGAAAGGTGTACATTTTACACTCATGTAGCTCCTGCTTGTACTAGTCATTCATGGGATATAATATATATATATAAATAAAAAGAGAGAATCAAGACAACAAACACTCTGTTCTACGAAAGAAAAAAAAAATAGCTCAAATTAGATTACAGAAATACTTCTACTTCATGGCACATCACCGATACTAAAAAAAAGATACATTACAGAGAAAGAATGTAGCAGTTGCACATGTGGTGTTGTAATAATGATCTTCTCCACCTCATCAATCATCAGATAATGTTATTGAACCACAGAATCAAAGAACAGATCTTTAAAAATCAGCATCTACTAAATAGTATCAGGATACAAGAGAAGCTTGTATCTATATTTGTTAGTTTCTAGCAGCTGAAGCAAAGCATCATTAGTTTTTCAATTTTCTAAATAGGCCCTTAATATAATGTCAAGGGAAAAGAGTTTTTGGATACAACATCAATCATCCTTGATCCTCCTCAGGAGTCTAGCAGCCCATCGACGGACTCGCTGCTTCAGGGTGTAGCCAACTATAATCCCAGCAACAAAGCAAAACCCACAAAGCTTGGAGCAAGTCAACAGCGATACCGCTCGCCTGCAACAACCCAATCATAACCATTCCCACGTCACTATATAAATACGAAGAAAACATGAAAAACAAAAGGCAAGAATCGCAATATCATGATTTTACTAGTGAACTGGAAACAAGAATTGAGTTGGGTACCTGGGGGGTCTGGTGAGCAAGAGAGAAACTGGGTCCGATGAAGAAGCCGAATAGGAGCCTGTGCCCCCAGGACTGAATGAAAGATTGGTAGCAGTAGGCGAAGGCTCCTTGGTGATGAGGCCACTCTTTATTGCTTTTGGAAAGCCTTCCATTGATTTGCAAGGATCAAAAGAAGATTTCTTACTTGTTCGCCCTAATACTTAATCGTCTTTTTCCATTTTACGCTTAATACCCTCTTGATTTGTTTTAGTAACTTGGCAGCCCCTCAACTTGTTCAATTTGATGCTCTCCAACACCACCAAACTTCACGGAAAATCAAATCCAAATTTTGAGTACATGCTCAAGAATGTTATTTACTCTTTTAAAAATGATGATTAATTGTTTAAAAAAATCCTAATATTTTTATAGAAATTATTTAATTCGGGTAATGTTTTTTTTTTTTTTGGGTAAAGGGGACGGAACCCCGGCAAAATTTTATTCAAAATTCGGATAATATTAGATAACACTCGACAATTTCAGAAAAAAAAACATTTTATTCAATGAATTAAATACAAATCATTTAATTAATGTATTACTCAAGTCAAGAGTTTCGGTTTGTTAAACATGCAAAGTATATGGTTAACTTTTTCAAAGACTTTGGTTTCAAAATCCTTACTCAAATACATCAATTAAATATTACACTTTAAGCATTTCATTTTTTTTTTTTCTTGAATGTAAAAATGTCCATCCACAACTAGGGCTGGTATATATAAGCTAGCTAGCAATTGGTACTTGCTTATTTTATATAATAAACAGATGGATAAAGGTAATCAATGACAGATTACGATATAATATATATCTATATATATATATATATATATATTCAAATTCGGTCTTGATCATCATCATCATAGTCTTGACTCTTGTAAGGAGTAAATGCTTCAGCCAACCAGCTCTTCTTCCTCCAAGAACTCCATCCCATCTCTTGACATATTTCATCAGTGTGATTGATGCTGAAAGTGGAAATGCAAGTTCTCTTGTAAAACCTTGTTGTCTTCTTCATTATTTCCATTTCTGTGGTTATCTGTTCCAGCATTTTGTCCATGCTAGGTAACTTGAACTTACCATCTATCAGCCTGACTAACCATTTGCAACGTATCTCTGAAGTGTGCAGGTTTGAAACACTTTCCACGTACCCCATGAAAGCCATGCTTGGAATGAAGGGATGAATGGTACCTCTATATAAAGGCATGATGCCAGAGGGAAATTCCAGGAAACTACGAAAGGGTTCGGGAAGTACAGCAGTAAGCTTCTTTTTGCCATCATAACCAGTGGCAAGAAGAACAACATCAGCCTCTAACTTGGTGTTATCCTCAAACTCAACACCACCTTCCCAAAACCACCAGTTTGATGCTTTTTTGAAATTGATTTTTCCCTTATCGGCTTCAGGGAAGAACTTGTCCGGCAAGATGGCCATCTGACAGGATGCATAATCTTCCTCAAAAGGGTGATCTGGTTTTAGTCCATATTTGACAAGTGGAAGCTTCCATAGCAGATAAGACTCGATCATCTTGGATGCTGCTTTTCTCTGTTCAGTTCATCGTCATATGTAATTAATGAGCTAATTAATTAAAAAAGTGATATTATAATATATGGGGGATTAATTAATTACCGCAGGGGATAATAGGAGGCAGAGAATTGTCCTGAGAGTCCCTTGATTGGGTCTTTCATGGAGGAACTGAGAAAACCTGGTGGAATAGAATAAGTAAAATGGCAATCCCCATATGGAGTAGTGTGGAACTGTCCAATGCGAAGTCCTAACAACCATGGTGCAGGCTTTCCCTTCTTCCCCTATATATTATACAACAAATAACAATATTAACATCAATTAACTAACAGAAATAAAAATAAGTATATATTATATATGTGGGATAAATGATATGATGTGTATATAAAGATAAAATAAATGAAGGTCAAATGGCTTAATACAGAAAGTTTAAGGAGATTTTTTGGTTCGTTGCATACTAAAATAGACAAAAATACAAACATAGAAGAAGACGATAAACATCATGGAAACGACACACACAATTTCGTGGTTGTGGAAAATATTGGAATTTGAATTTTCCACATATATATATATATATATATATATATATCTTCGATCATGCATGTTTAAATCATTAAGTATCACCAATGAAAATATGATTAAAGAAAACGAATTGAATGAAGAATTTACAATATGGTGATCGAGATGGGTTATGTTGGAAGAAGGTTGACATGATATATATATATATATATATATATATATAATATGTATGTATGTATATACCTTGGTTAGCTTCGGCACATTCAACAGCAAGATCAATGCCTGATTTCTTGTAACCCACCACCACCACCTTCTTTCCTTTGAGAAGCTGGGAAGACTCCTGGGCGTTGAGCTTGCTATATTCTTGAGAGTGCATCACCTTCCCTTTGAACACTTCTGGTCCTTTGTTCTTCCCATACTTGGGTATTATCGGTACATCTCCATATTTCCCCATACACACCACGATAAACTCAAATCTATACCACTGCAATGCATACATATATATAACCTTTGATCAGACCCACATACAAATTTCTTTCTTTTCTTAATCACTAGGCATCCTTGCATGCAATACACTTGAAAATTTGTGTTTAACAAAAGTTCAAGATTAATTTATTTATTTAAATCAAGCTAGGTATATATATGTATGTATATATGTAGAGAGAGAGAGAGAGAGAGATATCTTAAATTAAATTAAACCTGAATACTGGAACCATTATTCTGGACAGCAACCTCCCAAACGGGTTTTCCAGACAGCACATGATGAGTTGAGAGCTTGTCAGCAGTAGTAGGGAGGTGTCCGGTGGCTAAGTACCGGATTTCGATGACCCTTGAGTTGAAGTTGATGAATTTGAACAAGTCAAAATGTTTAGCATAAGAGTTGAGATAATCCAGAATCTCAGCATAAGATGGGAAGGTGGAGTTATCCCTCACTGGCCAAGGATAATCAGAGAATTCGTAGTCGCAACGAGGAGTTTGAAGTTTGGTGGTCCTAAAGGAGCAGTGTTTCCAAACACCCCCTATGGAGTCGGTAGCCTCGAACACCATGGGGTTGTATTGAGATAGCTGTTTTGCAGCGGCTAAGCCACTTATGCCACCTCCAATAATCCCTATCTTGGAGAAGATGACATTATTGACGACGGCCATTAATTAATATATATATATATATATATATTTATCTACTAATGATATATGGAGGTGTGTGTATATATGCTGAATATATCTCAAATCTCAAGTGTGTTTGAGTAATTAGAATTATGGATATTTGAAGATGAAGGGACGTGACGCTATTTATAAGCGTTGCATGAGGCGGACGACGTAGTTTTGAGGATCCATGTTGATTGACTTTTAGGTACCATGTGTTCACATTTGAGTTGGTGTAACGGCTGATATGATACATAGTTTGTGTTAGTAGTTCAAAGTGTATTGGTTGTTTTTTAGGAGTGTACAATCTCCGGATATAAAATATATAATTAATCTTGATAAATTTAGTGATCATAATTATCGTCTAAAATTAAACCTAGAGTATATGAGATATTTCATCACATCTTCTACATCTCAACCACTTTTATAATATATATATATATCTAAAAGAAAAAATCAAGATACATTCTGCTTTTTAATTAAAGCTAAAAACTTGAATCTTAATTTATACCTTTCTTAATTTTGTTTTATAGTTTTCAAAGGGTGAGATATATATCATTTGGTTGGTTATCAATTTTATACAATATTTTTATGCATTATGAAGCTAGATACTTATTTTGTATTTGAAATATTTATCAGCTAATTTTATCAAGTCCAAATATGAATACATATGCAATAATAAATTGTAAACGTAAATTTTAAGAATGCGATATAAATGATTTATAATACAATAAATTGATATTCGCATATAAACATATTCATGATCAAAATCTTGAAAATTAATACAGTTAAAAAAGCAAGAAAAGGAACATCGATATAGGTATCAAATTAAACAGAATTGTTTGATTAAAATATCAATTATATTTAAAAATAATCCCTATTTTATAGATATTAGACAAGTTTATATATGTAAGTTTTGACAACTTTTTACTTTGGTTGTCATAAAATATTTCAAACTTGTATTTTTATTGTTGATGAAAGTGATAATATAGAAATATTAATTTTGTATGTATTATAAATCTATTATCAATGTTTGAACAGTTGTATTCGAATCAATCAAGAAACCTATTTAGTTTTTATCTCTTGAAAGTTTTTAATTTATAAATAAATAATGTAAGGGCTAAAGCATTATGTACATAAAACAACAAATCAAAATCCATATATTTATCTCAATGTTTTTTTAATAAAAATCTAAATCATCTTATTTAAATATAATTAATTAACTTGTTGATTATGTAAAAAAATTATATAAAAAATTGGGTGTCTTATTCTTTTTAATTTGATACTTATGTATGTATATATTGATTAATTAGAAAGAAGAGAATGATATATATGATTGATTTAATTTCCAATTAATGTGTGAAGGTAGGTAGGTATATATGTTTTAATTAATTTGAGTGTGCATTAGTAGTAGTAGTAGTAGTATTAATTGATGGAAGGTAGGTAGGTTCATGCATATATAATTAAAGGATCGGATATCTTTATAAAAAGTAGTTGTTGTGTTACATATTTTCTATAAGGCATATACTCATACAAACAAATCCAGATTTTGCAATTGAAGAGACATGTTTCCATGTATCTTCTTGCAAAACATATATATATATATATATATATATATATATATATATATGCATGTGGTGAAGTGTATTTATTCATAAACTGTTGGTGTTAGAAATTAAGCAAAAGTAAAAAAAAAAAAAAAGAAGAAGAGGAAAGGTGGAGGAAATGAAGGGATACTTGTTGACTAAAGAAGAGTGTACGACTCTTCAAATATAAATTTCCTATTCCTAAATTCCTATTAGGAATAGCGAAGAGTATATATACCTTCATCAATTCATTATTCTTTACTATTTATTTTCTTTTCCACATCCTCATTCTCGTGCATGGAATTCTCCTGACATTTATTAATTGATTGTTTCCACATCTCATCATCCATCTTTTATTAATTGATTGTTTCCACATCTCATCATCCATCTTTTACTTGTTACTATTTTCTTTTTATTTACTATCCAATTGAATTGAATTAAATAATTAAAGATGAATGGTATTTTCAAATTAATTGCCCAAGTGACTTCAATTCCCTCATTCACTTATGTAACCAATTATCAATTAAAATCATATTTTTTCTTTTTAATAATAGTTAATCTCAAGTACCAAAAAATTTCAAAATAAATTAATTAAATACTAATAAAAGGATCTTCACTTTCACCATATATGTATATATATAATTTTCCAAATCACTCACTTCTTAGCAACTACCTAAACTTTGCCCCTAGCTATCAAACTTCTTTTTTTCTTCAAAATCAAATACACCACATATATATATATATACACCACAAATTCACAAACACAAATAATACAATGTAGCTAGCTCTTGATTGTCCCAAGTCGTGTCTTTTTCTTCCCATATATATATATCTATACTATATTATAAAGCATTTGGCTAAAACTCTTAAACTCTTAAACTCTTAAAACTCTTAAACTCTTAAAACTCTTAAAC
>NC_037529.1:17488923-17519024 GCF_001531365.2 Cynara cardunculus var. scolymus
TACCTTATCTTTCCGCAAACAATCTTGTAAAATCTCTATTGATCTTCTCTATCAATATATATTTTAAATTTGAAAATTGTGTTTGTATTCATCCCCCCCTTCTACAAACTGTTTAGTATTCTTGTAGACCCTTTTGGGACCAACAGAATGACATGTCAAGAAGAGGTGTATTTTGGTTATAAGGGTGACATATCAAGGAGAGGTGTATAATGGGATAGGGGTGGCATATCAAAAAGAGGTGTATACGAAGATAAGGGTGGCATAATCATTGAGATATAACATCTAGGTTTTTGATCAAAGTATTATTTGTTATCGCATCCTTATAATGTGATGACTTGGAGTTTTTCGCATCTGTGTGATGTGATGACTTAAAGTTATCGCATACTGTTGGTACGATGAATTGTGGTTCTCGCACCTATATGATGTGAGGAGTGAGTTTGTCTCATTCTTGTGATGCAACAAATTGACTTATGGCACCTATGTGATGCGACAAGTTGGATTTATCACACCAGTATGATGTGATGTGATGAGATGAGGTCCTCGCACCAGTGTGTTGCAAGGAGATGGGGTTGTCTCACCTATGTGATGCGAAAAAGTTATATATTCATCTATATGATGCGATAAGTTTATTCAGAGTGTGTTTATTAAGTTATTTGGCTATTTGGATGCGATAAAAGAAGTTTGTTTTATTAAAGTATTGTTTATTTGTTATTGAATAGAAATATGAGTTCATAAATGTGATTTGGTGATTATTCACCCTATGATAGGATCAAATGGATTTCTCACTATATCTCAAGGTTTAATCCTTATTTTGGTGTTTTGGAAAAATGTGCATTACAGGTCGAACTCAACTAGAGGATAAGGGAAAGGGGAAATTGTGAAAAATTATATTTGCCTGCATGGAATATTAAGGATATCATGTTGTCTTTTGTATTTGAGAACCTGTTATATTACAAGTTTTGTATAGAGATTTTGTGAAAAAAGTTATTAGCTACTTTGTAATGTAGCTTCTGTATATATTGGGACCGAATGTGTAAATTATATTTCTTGATATGTGGAAACATATGTTTATATGCAAATGTGATCTTGGGTGTTACAAGTTTGATATCAAATTCTGAGTTTAAGGGATTTTGGTACCCAACATTATGCGGAGCCGAGGCACATGTCAAGAAATTGTCGGATTCCTCAGCGATGTTTTCATTGTAATTCCCCCGATCATATCAAGCTAGATGGTCCCGAGTTAAATGCTCCAAGATTGACTTTGGATGGAAATACTCAGAGTACGCGTGGGAAAGTCAACATCCGAAGTGGTGAATTGGATAGGGCGAGGGGCCGATCTTTTCAAATAATAAAGGGAGAGGCAGAGGAAACCCCCGATGTGGTAGCATGTACCTTTCTTATCAACTCTGTATATGCCAATGTGCTATTTGATTCTGGTGGTAATTATTCATTTGTATTACCTTTATTTGTTGGATGTCTATGCGTGAATTATGTGCCTCTTGACTATACTTAAATAGTTGATACTGCTAATAATAGTCAAGTAATCGTTACTCGTGTTTTTGATGATTGTTAAATTGAGATTGAGGGGTGTGGGTTACCAATTCGTTTGTTCCCAATGCCAATGAGAGAGTTTGATGTTGTCGTGGACATGGATTAGTTAGAAGAATATGTGCAACAAAAAGATGACCAGTATTGATTTACCGGGGAAAGTGCCGATTGTGATTTATGATGATCGACATGATCATTACAACAGCCTGATATCTGTCATGAAAGCTAGAAAATGTGTTTAGAAAGGGTGTCAAGGTTTTCTGGCTTATGTGGTTGATTCAAATAAATAAAGGGGTAAACAAGAGTCTATTTATGTTGTCTGTGAATATCCTGAGGTTTTTCCAGAAGATTTAAATAGTTTACCACCTGATTGGTCCATGGAGTTCAGAATTGATTTGACGTTTGAGGCAGCACCAGTAGCCAAAGCTCCAAATCGTTTGACACCTTCATAATTAAAAGAGCTAGTGATCTAATTGAAAGAATTGCTTGATAAGAGCTTCATTTGACCGAGTACTTCTCCTTAAGGTGCTCTAATGTTATTTGTTAAAAAGAAAGATGGGACGACGAGGTTGTGCATTAATATTCGAGAACTGAATAAGCTGATGTTAAAAAACAAATATCCTTCGCCAAGAATTGATGATTTGTTTGATCAATTGGTTGGACAAGTCCCTTTCTCAAAATTGATTTACGGTCAAGGTATCATCAGCTGAACGTCAGAAACAAAGATATTGCCAAAACAGCATTATGAACAAGTACAGACATCATGAGTTTTTGGTCATGCCATTCGGTCTAACAAATGCACCAGGGGCCTTCATGGATTTAATGAACCGGGTATGTAACGAATATCTTGATAAATTTGTTATTGTATTTATCAACGATATTCTTATATATTCAAGATCAGATGCGGAGTATGTCGAGCATCTTCGTTTAATTCATGAAGTGTTAAAGAAAGAGAAATTGTATGCCAAGTTGTCCAAGTGTGAATTCTGGTTGAAGAAAGTTCAATTTATATTAGACTAGTGTGGCCCTGCGTGCTACACGGTAGTAATATCTTTTATTGAAGTATTTCACCGAGTTAAGATAAAAAGTTATTTATCGGCTAACAATTAATGAGATACAATCTAAAACAACGAATGTATTTCCATAAGTGGTTAATTTGCTTGTATTGATAATAATTTGTTGTTACAATGAGTTTGAGATACATCAGTAATAATTTTGTTCTTATTTTGTTTATAACCCAAATGACATATCCCCAACCATATCACTGATTTTGTTATGAAGAGTTTGAAGATTTTTTTTTCCAAAAAAAGGGTCGGCTAAAATTAGCCAACCTTATGAGCTGCCACAAATAGACATCCTCTTCTCTTGTCAATATATACTCACATCTTTTATTAAAAATTCCATTTCTCATCAAAGTAGGGTTACTTAACTCACCATATTTCAAGGTTTATATATAGCTTTCCCTCCTCATTTCATATAGCTATCTTATTCAATTTAGCATTATCTCATCAATGTGGGTTGACTAAAACATCTCAATACAAGATCTAAGAAATACACAAATCTCAAAATAACACTCAAAATGAGAGCTATCATATATATATATATATGATAACTCTCATTTTGAGTATTATTTACACTTTGTTAGTGAGTCCTTTTATTCTCTTTTAGTGTGTGTTTTTCCTTTTATATATTTGTGTTTCCTCTTTTATTCATTTATTTTCAATTGGAGTTGTCGAGGATAAAAGTTTGTATTTTTATTAGTGTATGTGTCATTTTTGGAGTTGGTACACCATTGTGGCCACATTATCATCACTGTGGCTAACAGCTACATCATCAAGAAATATTTTCAATAGATTTTTACTACCACATTGGCAAAATAGAGAGCTGATCTGGACCCAAGTCAACCCTGAAGCTTTCATGAAAGAAGATGCAAAAAGGACAAAAGAAAAACGACAAAAGAGATGAAGATAATAGAGATAAGCAAACTTGGGGTAGAAGACAAACCACGAGAGGTCTCTTTATCTCTCAAGTCGCTTTCTCTTCTCAAGTCTCTTTCAAGCCTCTCTTCTCTTCTACTATATAATGGGGCTTGGCATTTCATTTTAAGGAAAACTTTGAACCTTAAACGCCAATAATGTAGAAGCTTAAGGCTTAACTTGTATTTCATATTCTTAGTTTAGTTCTAATTTATTTTTTAGTTTTGTTCACCACTGTGGCGATGTTGTTGCCACTGTGCTGAATTTTATTTTAATGCAATTTAACTTTGAGTACTTTCCTTCTATTATGTATTTTTTTAGCATTAACTAAACCCCCACACCTTAGGTGTAGGTGTAAGCCAAACCCAAGAGGTAAAATATAACATTTGAGTGTTACCACTATTTGTTAACCTTTTGTTTTGGTCATTCAAGTTGAAGCTTTAACTCGATGCGGACAAGCAAATTATTTATGTGTGTTAATATTAGATCTTTGACCTAAAGATGGACGGGTTGAAATATGGCTTGAGTGATGCAAGGAGGTTTGAGAAAATTTTCAATAATCATATAGATATGTCATAAAGATATGTGTATCTCTCCATACTTGCGGAACTAAGATCTTAAAGATCTACTTAGTAAGGTTGGCAAACCAATAGTTAGTAGTTGTAGCCACTTTGTGGATAGACCGTGGCCACATCCTGCACGACGCACTCTAAAAGGAAATGTGTGGAGTTACTTTGTGACTGGTTTTGTCAACCATTTAAGCTACTATCATAATCTTCGGAAAAGCTTGCACTTATACCCGTTTTTTATTGCTTGTTATCAATTAATCTAGAAAATATCCCAAACTATTTTCTTCTTCTCTAATTGAAATCGTTGTATTTTCGACCTAGTACTCAAAAATTTAAAGTCCAATCCATGTGGATACGATCTCGGTATATTTACCACTTCATTACTTAAAAGCGATCATAATATTTGGCGTGTACTTGCACCACTATTGTGCCACATTTACGTGTGTGTATTTTTGCTATATATATATATATATATATATATATATATATATTCTATTCGGTGTTAGTCATAAGACGTTTTTAGCCAAGTAAACTTTTTAATCCTCAAAGTTATCCATCATTGTTTCTTAAAACTATCTTCATTCTCAAATCTAACATTCCCTCATCAACGTATGACTAATAAAACAACACCACTATCTAATATTTGGGAATACTTGAATCTCACAATGTTATCTCAAATACTCTTGGTTGTTCCTTTCATATATATAAATATTGATTGTAACATAATTTATTAACATGATTTAAAGATGCAATGAAGTAAACACCAAATAATAGGTGCTAGCTGACATAAAATAGTGTCTAGAGCGGTTCTCTTAATTATCTACATTGTGTTAGATATCAAATCTTTATTGGACTTACACTTCCAAATTCCAATATTGAATTTAGATGAGCTGATATGTGTCTAAGGCACAAAATAAGGATTCTTGCTTGCAGTTTTTATTTAAGAAACATGATGTCTTTATAAATCAACACATTTTGTTCAAACTAGACGATACACCAAGCAAGTTATTTAGGGTAATAACTTTTTGACATATATTTTTAAATGCATGACCTTTTAACATATTTAAAAGTGCCCCTATCTGACGAAGGTATGTCTTTTTCAAACATAAGAATGCCTTCAAATTTACTAGAAGGTTATGTAATTTTAAACCAAATCTATCATAAGGGTTTTCTCCCAAATAACCTTCCACCAAAACTTGTTAGAGCACAAGGTGTAAAGAAAAAAATACAGTGCTCTTTCAAGGTTAATTCAAGCATATAGCAAGGAAGGTAAATTTGTACGTTGGGGTGACTAGGTATGTGTAGTCATACATATGGTTGATTAATTTATTTAATGAACTTCCATGATACAATTTTGTAGCAACTGCCTATCCTTGTTATCTAGTCTATATGTTAGGGAACTCGGACATTGCAAGGTGTAACTGACCTATTTATCTATGTGCAGCATTCACTAAACCAACAAACCCAATATATCCCACCCGAAGGTAGGGTATCATAGGGGGAGGGTGTATGCATACCTCGCCTCTATCTCAAAAGATAGAGAGGTTGTTGCCGGAAAAACCGTCAACTTATGAAAAAAAGTTCAGTAAATTAAAATAAATTAAAATTTGTGCAGAACTATAGTTGATAGATTTTCTATAAATAATCTTTCTCTAAATAGACTTATAAAAAATAAAGCAAAGAGCCTTTGTAAATTATTCACTATTATCACATTAACTTAGGTCTTGAGTTCTTTGTAAACAATATTAGTCTCTAGGGTAAGGTTAGTGTTAGAATATAAATATTGTATATTTGTTTAGGCCCAGTTAGCCTATGGACCCTTAGGGTTTCTCTTTCCTTGGTTTCTTGTCTATATATATATATCCTTGTACCCTTTCATTGTATTACACAAATTAAACAATAATATAATCTCTGATTGCATGGTATTAGAGCAAGGTTTTGTAACAAGCACCGGTTTCGTGGATCGAACTCTGCAGTGAGTTCGTTGGGGGTTTGTGCATCGAAATTTTTTCATCTCTATTCGTCGAAGTTTCTTGGTACGTTCTCTTTTCTTGGATCAGAAGTTTTCTGATTTTTTGATTGTTTTCATCTTTGTTCGTTGGCGGTTTGGCACCCTATGAGGGGGTTGTTCACTTTCGGTGGCCTTTTGGCACCTGTGAGTGTGTCATTTTTTTCTGGCTTGCTATCCTTTCTCCTAGTTCGAGGGTTTATGGTTCTTGATTTATTGGAAGATGACTGAAGAAGACAAACCATCTGGCAGCAATAGTTTTCCACGTGTACCCGACATGCTTCCAATTGTTAGACTTAGTGACAACAAACTTAATGGCTCCAACTTCATTGGGTGGAGCAAAACTATTCATATCTATCTTCGAAGCATGGGAATGGCTTCCCATTTCCCATATGATCCCCTAAAGGTAAGGGTTTTAATTTATGGTTACAAAGTGATGGTCGTTTGTACTTGCATATTATCAATACTATTGAGCCTTCTGTTTCGTCTTTGGTTAGTCACTGTGAATACGTGAAGGATCATATCGATTATCTTGATTTTTTATATTCTGGACGAAGTATCATCTCTTGAATCTATAGTGTTTATAACTCCTTTCATTGTGGACAACATCGGGATCGATCACCCACTACTTATGTCATGGAGTTTAAGAAAGTATATAAGGAGCTTAAATCTCTTCTTCCATTAAGTGTTGATGTCAAAGTCATGTAGACTTAGAGGGAACAAGTGGGATGTTATCAGTTTCTTGACTAGTTTGCAATCAGAATTTAACTTCCTCAAACCTTAGTTCTTGAATGAGTCTGTTATTCGTTCGCTTTAGGAAACATTTACTCGTGTTTATCGGAATGAGAATCTTCAGTCTTCTCAAACTTTTGATCACAAAAGTGCTCTGGTTAGTCGAGGTGGATTCCGTGGTGGCTCCTGAGGAGGATTTCGTGGGGGTCATAAAGGGGGCTCTAGATGTGGCCATAGTGACCGAACAACTGACTCATGTGCTACCATTCCAGATTCTGATGATGTTGAATGATACTACTGCCATGAGCTTGGTCACACCAAACGCACATGTAAGAAGCTTTTGGCCAGACATCCAAGGAGCTCATTAGCGCATGTTGCCTCTGCCTCAAATAGTACTATTAATCTATCCGCAGAAGAATATGCTCGACTTTTAGGAACTGAGAATTCCATTTATTCAACTAATGCATTTGTCGAGACAGGTAACTCTAGTACATGTCTATTATTGTTTGCCTCCAAATAGGTCATTGATCCAGGTGCTTCAAATCACATGATAGGTAATCCCACCCTCTTCTCTAATTTCAATGAACACACATCCGCATCACATGTCACAATTGATGATGGGTCTACCCTATCTGTCCTTGGTTCTGACACCATCGATCTTACCGCATCTGTTTCGTTATCTTTAATATTAAGCCTACCTAACTTCTCGTTCAATTTGTTATCAGTCAGTAAAATAACACATGTTTTAAATTGGTGTCTCATTTTTTCATGATTTTTGTGTCTTTCAAGATCTGTCGACGAAGAAGATTATTAGTAGAGGGCAGAAAATTGATGGCCTATATATATTTGAATGTTAAATACCTTACTCATTGACTTGTTCTAGCTCATCGCCTACACTTGAAGTTCATTGTCGATTAGGTCATCCATCTTTATAGAATCTAAAGAAATTGTGTCTTTTTTACCTTATCTAGGTTGTGAGTCTTGTCAATTTGCCAAACATCAGCGTGTTCATTTAAGTCATAGAGTTTGTAATAAGCGAGCCTCATCCCCATTTGAGTTAGTACATTTTGATGTTTGGGGACCATGTCCTGTTAGTTGAAAACTTGGGTTTAAGTATTTCATTACGTTTGTTGATGATTACTCTATCACTACTTGGCATTATTTTATGAAAAATCGATATAAGGTATTTACACATTTTTTTCACTCTATGCTGAAATTAAAACACAGTTTAAAGTCTTAATTCAAACTCTTCGTAGAGATAATGCAAAAGAATATTTGTCTTAAAATATTTCAGTCATATATGCTTCGAAATGGTATTCTTCATAAATCTCTGTGTGTTGACACACCAACCCAAAATAGGGTTACACAACAGAAGAATCATCATCTCTTAGAAGTGGCCTGGGATCTATTATTTCACATGATTGTTCCTAAACTCTTCTGGGCTGATGCTATTGCTACTACTTATTTTCTCATAAACTAGATTCCTTCTGTTGTTTTGGATGGTAGAAGTCCTTTCTCAGTTTTATTTTCTACAAAATCATTTGTTTCTTGTCGACCCAAAGATCTTTGGTAGTACCTGTTTTGTCCGTGATACCCGACCACACATAACTAATTGGATCCAAAGTCTCTGAAATGTGTCTTTCTTGGTTACTCTCGACTTCAAAAAGGGTATAAGTGATTTTCTCCCATGTTTAACCGATACATTGTATCTTGAGAAGTTACATTCCATGAGAATATACCTTTCTTTCCTTTGTCAACTTCTTGCAACCCAAGAGATAATGATGATTTGTTGGTATATACCATACATGTTCCTGAGTCTCTTAACCCATTCAGCTCGATACAACCTCAAAAGCTTATTAAACTACAGGTAAGTTATATATATGATAGCCAACAACAACCTACGTCATATCCCGACCCTATACCACATTTGTCATTGTCTATAGATACGCCTATTGATGATCCTCTTGCTTCTAGTGATCCACCACCTTCTGATATACAGGATCCTGATCTTGATGTTCCCGTTGCCCTCCGAAAAGGTAAGCGCTTATGTACTTACCATATTTCTTCTGTTGTTTCCTATGATAAACTTTATTCACGTTCTTGTTATTTGATCTCTACACTTGATTCTTTATATGTTCCTAAAACGGTTAATGAAGCTTTGGCCCATCCTGGGTAGTAGGATGCTATGATTGATGAGACTAATGCTCTCGATCTTAATGATACATGGGATTTGGTAGAGTTACCTACGAGCAAAAAGGCAATTGTCTGCAAATGGGTATTTACTTTGAAAGCCAATTCAGATGGACGTGTGGCTCGTCTGAAAGCCCAGTTGGTAGCCAAAAGGTATGATCAGACTTATAGGGTCGACCACTATGAGAAATTCTCTCATGTGGCTAAGGTACCCTCCATCTTCCTGTTTATTTTATTAATCATTACTTACGACTAGGTTCAACACCAGCTGGATGTGAAAAATGACTTCTTGCATGGTGATTTACATAAGGAAGTTTATATGGAGCAACCACCTGGGTTTGTCGCTCAGGGGGATTCTGGCAGAGTTTGTAGACTGTGTAAATTACTGTATGGTTCGAAACAATCCCCTCGTGCTTGGTTTGGATGGTTTAATGTCGTAGTGACTGAGTTTGGATTATGAAGGAGCTCTTATGATCATTTTGTGTTCTTTACTTTGTCCTCTTCTGGATGTATTCTACTTGTATTTTACATTGATGGCATTATGATTATTGGGAGAGATGAGGCTGGGATCAAGAAGCTGAAAGATTTCTTTATGTATCAATTTCAAACAAAGGACCTAGGTCCTTTAAAATATCTCTTGGTAATTGAAGTATCTCGTACTCAAAAAGGGATCTGTTTGTCTCAATGAAAATATTATTGTTTGGATATATAGAATGACTCTAAGATGATTAAAACAAAACTTTATAAGGCTCCAATGATTCCAAATATGAAATTGAAAGCAGACAATGGAGATCTACTTGAGGATCCGGAAAAATACAAAAGAATGATGGGAAAGCTAAACTACCTGACGGTTACACGTCCAGACCATCGCTTTTCCAGTGAGTGTTGTAAGTTGGTTTATGTCATCTCCAAGAAATCCATATTGGGACACTATTAGACGTATACTTAAGTACCTAAAGGGTGCCCTTGGTCTTTGCATCCCTTATCAAAATCACAGTCATCATGTCATATAAGGGTTCAAAGATATCGACGATAATAGGGATCCTACGAACAGGCAGTCTACAACATGTTATTGTGTGTTGGTTGGAGGTAATCTAGTTTTGTGGAAAACCAAGAAACATAATGTTTCTCGGTCAAGCGTAAAATATAGATACAAGGCTATGACCCAAACCACTTGTGAGCTTATATGTTTGTGTAATTTGCTACGTGAACTTGGGTTTGCTCAATCTAAACCGACGAATCTATATTCTGATAATGAGGCAGCTATCCACATTGCAAACAATCCTGTGTTTCATGAAAGAACAAAACATATCGAAGTAGACTGTCATTTTCACTCGTGAAAAGCTAGAAGATGGAACCATCTTAACTCCCTTTGTTCGAACAGGAAATCAACTTGCTGACGTCTTTACCAAAACTTTACCTGGTTCGCAAATTTCTTCTATTTGTAACAAGTTGGGCATGATTAACATCTATGCTCTAGCTTAAGGGAGAGTGTTAGAATATAAATATTGTATTTGTTTGTTTAGGCCTAGTTAGCGGGTGGGCCCTCAAGGTTTCTCTTTCCTAGGTTTCTTGTCTATATATATCCTTGTATCCTTTTGTTGTGATACACAAGTTAAGCAATAATATAATCTCTGATTACAATCAATTAACCAAATAGATGCAGAAAATATTTATAAATGGTCTTTAAGACCTAATTTGTGAATGGTTTTACACACACACACACACACACACATATATATATATATATATATCATTCATTTGTTTGGTGAAAATAGTTGTTACTTTCGTATTTGTTACGTTGCATATTTGCACACTTCATTGAATGCTATTTTTAACGATTTTTCTTGCAATTTGTTTACATATTGTAGGAGGTTGGAGGTAATCTTTCTCGGATTGAGGATTTTCAACAGAAGGTTTTCCGTCTACAATCACAACGAGAAAATTGTATATTGTTATACTGTCACCAAGAGTATCAATTTTAGTTTTTTTTCATTTAGGTCTTTCATTAAAGTTGTAATTCATGTAAAATACAAATCTATGTGTAATTTTAGTAATAGTGTATTAGACTTTCAAGCATACTATTTTGAATGGTTTATTTTAGCGTCTATGACAATCTGTTATTTATTTTATATTTATGTACTTTTCAACTTTTAAGTGATCATAATTTCGTGAGTATCAGTTTCACTAGAAGTTTAAAAAAGCATTATCATATCAAAAAATAACATATTATGTTAAAGCTTTCTGACGGATTTTCAAATAGAATTTTTGGTACTTGCAATAGAAAATAAAAACGCTTTACCACACTCAAAATAAATAAGTTACGCAAATCCATGAAATAGATTTATATATATAGAGAGAGAATCATGCGAGAAGTTAATCAATTTGCGAGAAGACGAGAAGTTTCAAGATCATATATGATTACACGTGATACACACGTGTAATTATATATAATTAAACACACCCAAAAGAAGATGAAGTGACTTCGTGAAACTATTTGTTGTTAATACAACAAGTGTTTAATCATATATGATTAAGCATACTTATCACATGTATAATCATATATGATTGAAATTTCTCATCTTCATATAGATTGACCACCTTTTTGCTTGAAAGTAACCATATATATGTATATATGCAATGGAGACGAGTAGATAACATTCAACTATGTAATGAAGCAAGGAACAAAACAAAGAGGAAGAAACCCACCCACTCACTACTAAAGAAAAAGTATCACCGACGGATCCTAAAAAAGTCAACTTTTATCTATATCCGCCACAGATCCCCTACAAATCTCCTACTGAAATTTTGGAAAAAAATTAAAATTATTTAAAATGGTTTTTCAACGAATTTCTGACGGATTTTTTACTTATTCAAACCGTCACAAATCCATCGGAAATCTTTCGCAAAATTTGTCTAATTTATTTTAATTAATTAATTAGCATTAATCAAAAACAATTTCCGACGGAATTTAATTTTTAATAAAAACAAACCGAAATCCGTCGAAAATTTGTAACCTTCATATATATATATATATATATATATATATCTTTGTCAGGAAAGAAATAAAAATAAAACATTTTTCCTTTTAAAATTTCCGACGGATTTCCGACGAAATTTAATTTTTTAAAATAAAAATTAAATTCTTTCAGAAATATTTTAAACCTTTGTTATAGATATATTTGTTAGGAAACAAATAAAAATAAAACATTTTTCCGTTTAAAGTTTCTAACGGAATTTAACTTTTATTAAAAATAAATAAATTCCGTCGGAAATTTTAAACCTTATATATATATATACATATATATATATACATATATATATATACATATATATATATATACATATATATATATACATATATATCTTTGTTAGGAAAGAAATAAAAATAAAACATTTTTTCTTTTAAAATTTCCGACGGATCCCTCGGCCTATCCCTAGTTGATACTGACTTGTGGAATGAGGCGGTTGGAGGATCCAAGAGAGGCCGTTTATTTGGGTTCGGGTACAATGAAGATCCCAATTTGGTCTTGACCGGGACATCCTCACAAGCAAACTCGAGTGGATCGTCTAATGTAGATAGTCAGGTGTGTACCTCTTTATCCTTTCATGTTTACTTATTTCATTTATACTTCTTATTGGAAATTTTAACGTTTTATTGTATTTGTAGTTAATTAACAATTTACAGTCCCAAATTCAAGAAATGCGTACTCGAGATGAGATCCTACAGAAGGAGGTTGAAGAACTTATTCGTCGAGAAGAGATCCGAAACAGGGAAGATGAGATTCGGAAGAAAGAGCATGCAGACATGATGGATATGATGAAGAGGTTTACACAATCTCAACAGTTTCCGCCGACCCCGCCGCAATAGATTTGATATAGTGTATTATGAACTAGCATTATCAATCAAATTTATATATGTATATTATTTCGTCCGGATAATCATATTAGGTATTTATGACATATTTRTGTATTGTATATTTGTATTTAACTTACAGAATCTTTATATTTTAGGATTTTAGTTTAGGAATTTTTTGGTTTTTTTTCCTGTACCAGCTAAATTTCCGACGGATTTCTGTCGGTAAATAATTAGATATAAGTTTTATTAAAAAAAAATTGGCGGATTCTCCGACGGATTTCCGATGGAAAATCCGTCGGTAAATATTTTTCGTCCATTAAAAATAAAAAGCATTTTCATATTTTAAATTAGGGAAAAAGTTTTTAAATATAATTACGGACGGAATTTCCATCGGAAAAATGTTATTTTTATTTTTGAAATAAAAACTGATTATTGTTTTGGAAGAAAATAGAAAAAGTTTACCGACGGATTTCCGACGAAAATTCCGTCAGTAACTCTAATATCATTTTATAAGCCTTCTAATTAACCCGGAAAGAGGATAACAAATTATAAAATCGTTGGACGGATTTCTGGCGGATTTTTTCGTCGGAAAATACAAATCCGTCAGAAATTCCGTCGGAAATTGCATTTAGCGGCGGGGGTTTTTCCGACGGATTTTGCCGTCGGAAAAACCAGATATTTTAGTAGTGACTTATTTCTGGTTTGAATAACATTACTTTTCATCTATATTTCAAAAATATATAATATTATATATAAGAAATAAATTTATATATCCTTCTCACTTTTGTTGAGGCTTAATTCAAGACTTACTAGTAACTTAGGCTCATCGGTAATCTAAATACCATTAGCCTCGGTGAAGAACATTTAATTCTTTTCATCTATAGTTTATATATGACGACTTGCTTCCATCCAACTCGCATGCTCTTCCATGATTTTCGTCAAATGACTTTATAAATGCCTACATCTTTGCTTTACAATGTACGTAGTTTTTTTTAAGTATATGATATTTGTATGTAGGTGATTGAACTCACACACTTCTCATCTTTGATGAGATTTAAACCCTTAATTTATAGGAGGTGAGCTTATTGGATACAGCTAGACCAATTTTATGGAGTTAAAAAACAGTTCTTAAAAGTTGTGCTTATAAAATAATTATCTGTAAATCTGAAATTTCAAATTTATTTATGTGATTCGTTATTATTAAAAAGTACATAATACTTAATTAATTATTTTAAAAGCTTTTATCTAAATATTCTAAAATATAATAGAATACTAGTATAGATATATAGTATTATTAGAATATTATTGCCAAAAGTTATACTTTTACATGCCTTTTACCAAATTTTACTGGTAAACGTTTATCAGGTGTCACTTACCTTATCAGAAAGCATGTTAATAATCGAAAATCTTATCCGACAAGTGTTTAGTAAACGATTCTTAATGTAAGTACGAGGGTTTTATATCGCTTTCTTCATCATTTGGATTATTTAAATTTGCTCATCGGCTTCTTGTGACACGATTGTTAGGATATTTTATTGGTTTTGGTTCATTTTACGTAAATCTTTTATTGTGGATCATGTATTATGTGTGCGTATATGAGTACTAAACGTATTAAATTCAATATTAAGAATTAGAAGTGTACCTACATGATCCACACAATACATAACATAATCCTTTTAACACTTTTAGAAAGCTAAAAGTTGTTATAAGATAAAACCAAAATATTTTGTAACATAATATATGAATTAATTAAACTTTTAAGTCATAAAGAGAAAAAAAAAAATGTCTCAAACACAAATTTATACAATAATGATTGATACAATATGATCACTTTTTTTTCTAAAGTATATCTAATGATTGTCTTAATACAATATACACTGAATTACATTTTTGTCATTTGTTTATGAATGTTTTTTGGTTTTCGTCTTTACAAATTGTGAAGTACATTGTTTGTCCAAATTTAATGTTTTGGAGCCTAAAGTGGATCTTTCACTTAACGCAGTTAAAAGAGGCTCACTTAAGTTAGACATGTGTCTCTCATGGAGGGTCTTTTTCATCTTTTTATGCCTAAATTTAGATTACATTAAATTTGTCGTCTCTTGTTTATAGTTTCTTTTTTTTATTTCATCCCTACAATTCATAAAGTATGTTAGTAGTCTATTTTTTTTGTTTTCAAGCCCAAAATGGTCCATCCACCGACATTGTTTCTTCGGCAAACCCCATCCCTTCATGAAAACCCCTGTTCTTGGACATGGGCTTTCAAGAACATGGGTTTTCACCCTTATGTGTTTGACAATGGTTGAGAAACCTAGGGACGATGCTTGTGATGGTGTGGTTCAACATTTCAAATCGAGGAGGCAAGAATGGTTTCAGGAATAGTGGTTTCAAGGAGGGTGGAGTTTCGCGAAGAAACAATGTTGGAGGAGGGACCATTTTGGCTTCAGAACACTAAAAATTAACTAACAATGTAATATACGTATTGTAGGGACGAAAACCAAAAAATAGTCATAGATAAGGGACCAAAATAGTAATGTACTCTAAATTTAGGGACAAAAAACAAAAATAACCCTCATGTGAGGGGCTCATCATTGACTTCACAGAGCCTCCTAAAAAGTGGAGTGATTAGTTTAGGCTCCGAAACATGAAATTTGGACCACCAATATAGTTTACGAAATGTAGGGACGAAAACTAGAAAGCAGCTATAGTTAAGGGACCAAAAAATAATTCACTCTATAATATGATTAATAGTAAATTTCAACTTTTTGGTCCTTGTGATTTTTAGTTTTTCTTAGTTTTCGTCCCCAAAGTTTAAACTACAACTTAGCCATTGCAGTTTGCTAAAATGCTCGAAATAAGTTCCTCTCACTACGTCTATTAACTTTTAACGGTGAAGTCGTTTTCATCTTTTTGCCTTATTTTCTCTTAATTTTTTTAAATCCATCTACTAGAATCATGTCGCATGTCCACCTACCCTTCCTCAAAAAATTTCATCTTCCCCACGTTTCCCTCTTCGTTGACCACCTAGAACTCATCTTCAGTCCTTGTCTCTTTCTGACGACTGAAACCAGTCTCCACAACCTCTTCCTTGTTGATCTCCACCATCGTATTCTTTTCCATCCTTATACACCAACCTTTGCCATCTCCAACCATCAACTGTAGCCTCCCATCACCATTGCACCACCACTCAGCCACCTCTTCTCGCCTTAGTTTCACCCTCACTGTCCCTTCTTCTCATCTATACATCACCATCACACCACCACTAGCCATGAATTTAGACCTACAACAACAACCTCTGTCACCATCTTCTTTAAACCAAAAGCTAATATTGCTAGAAAATAACATTATATCCATAACACTTATAAAATAGAAAATAAAAAGTAGTTGGGAAGATGCCAGGTCCATTCAGAAATTATGTTAGATGAAGGCTTTGTTTATATGAGGAAAAGACCGAAAATCCAATTAGAGTTTCATATGGCTTAATCCCAACGGTTCATCAAGACAGTAGTAGACTTGGAATAATCAATTTTAAGAAATCGTAATAATCCATTAGTTAGCATATCATTAATGAAAATGAATTCCTATACGATGATCAGAGTTGAGAAAGATAATTCATTTGAGCAACTCCAATATATTTTTTTGTAATTTTTTCTATATAGAGTAGTAGATTTAAAATTTCAAGAAAAATTATGTTTTCCACTTCAACAACATTTTCTTCATTTTAAAGATTTAATATAATTCATATTATTAAAATATTAAGTTGATTTATTATTACAATCAATTTTTAAATAAACTCTATATAAAATGATAATTATTCAACATTTAATTTCAAAGAGTTCCTTAAATTTTGAAGATGTTTACCCTTTTTCTTACTTTCTCTATTTTGAAGAAATTTTAGAAAGATCTATTCAATAAAAAAGAGATTGAAAATTATAAAATCTTTATTTTTTGTATTTTGAAGAATCTGTTGTACATGCTAATAAGAAGTTATACAATCAAAACATTTGAGAGACGTAGGGAAGTAAGGATGAATATCAGAAATAGTTTCATTTATATATATATATATATATATATAGAGAGAGAGAGAGAGAGAGAGAGGTTGGTTATTATACAACTATTGACATTTGTGCAACCAATACAACCCAATTTCAACCGTCCATTTCATTTGATGAATATGTGATTTCATAGAAGTTTTGATTGTTTCCTAATATAAAGTATTAATCATAATTAATGAACTTTATTCATATTCCATAAATATTCAAATCATAATAAATGAACTCACATCATTTCTATAAATATCTCAATTAATTGGGTTGTACAAATACACAAGGTTGTAAAAGAAATATACCCTATATATATATATAGGGGTGGGTTCAAATAAAAATCACTCAATTTGTAAAAACCGTGAAAACCTCATTCAACCAATCATAATTTTTCATTTTGTTCATTTTTTTGTAATTATGAGAGGTTGATTAACCATTTTTATTGTGGAGGGTGTTAATCATGGATATTATCATCTTCATTATTTTAATTTTAGAGAAATACATGAAACAATTTCATTAAAATTTCATTAAGTAGTATATGAAACAATTTCATAATCACATATGAAACAATTTCATCAAAAAAAGTACTATATGAAACAATTTCACAAGATTAACAATTTCATGAAAAAATTTCATAAGATTAACGATGGATGAGAGTAGTTTTTACGGTTTTTACAAATTGGAGTGGTTTTCATTTGATCGCTCATATATATATATATATATATATATATATAATTCTAGGTTTATAAGTAGTTATCACCTCCTACTAGTTAGCATTTAACGGATTTGGTATAAGGGTTGATCGTGTGTTTCTTTTGGTTCTCCACAAAAACAAAGTGTTAAACATATACAATGGTTTCGACTCCTTTTATCATAGTTGTTATCATTTCTTTGCTTACCTTCTCTTCTTGTTTGTGTTTTGTCCTCCCCACCAGTAATAGTACTGGTTTGGCAACATGGTATGGGAATGAAACCGGTCCCGGTAGCGGTAATGAAATGAATATTTCATGTTTCCAAGAAAGATTTTTATTTGCAGAACCTATAGTTTCTCTTCAATCACTCCAATCAAACATGATAATGAAATGCTACATTAACTTGTTCATTTCATTCTTTTGTGTTAGCCACGAGTATCTGGACACCTTACATACATCTTAACTAACCCTGAAAATGACGACCAGGAAAATCCACAATGATTGTTTATTAATTATTTTAATTCTGGGATTATGAGCAGGAGCGGCTTGTGGATGGGAGGATGATGTGAAAGATCCTCCATTGTCGTCGATGATATCAGCAGGAAATGCCAACATCTTTTTGAAGGGCAAGGGATGCGGAAATTGTTTTGAGGTTAAGGATGATTATTTTAATTTTCCTTTCGTTGATCAATTAATGTAACAACGGGTTGTGTGACATATGAAGAAGCTCATCATAATACTTTTCATAAAAGCTCTTTAGGACAAAAAAAATTACATTCTAACATATATTTTAATAATACAAGTCTAGCTGACTTGAGACTCTAATAGATTGCAAATACATGTGCAGATATTTTGTACACAACCACCACATTGCTCAGGCAAACCAATTACAGTGACCATCAGTGATGAGTGTCCTGGGTATTGTAACAAAGTACCTTTTCATTTTGATTTAAGCGGGTTCGCTTTTGGTAAGATGGCAAATCCTGGCCAAGAGCAGAATTTACGAAAACTTGGTCAGGTTGATGTGCAATACAAAAGGTACGTGCAATTATGTTGGGATTGTGAACTACAACAAAGTGGTTCTTTTAGGACGCTCAATTGTCCTTACATGTCCTAATAGAAAACTTAATTGGATTTTTAGGTTTATTGGACCAAAAATCGATGTCTCATCTAAATGTGTTACAATGAGTTGATAGGATGAAGTGAGATAATCTAACATATATCGATGAAGTTGGATAACCAAACATGACATAAAAAGCAAATCATCCTATTAATATTTTTATGTCACTTTACAAAATTGTCTAATTAGTCTTACGTATATATGACACTTTCAAGCCCTCGGACATGTAGCTCCGTTGGTTAAGGTGTAAAGTGACTTCCCTAAAATGCACAAAAGACTCAAGTTTGAATCTTGCCGGAGGCGAGCTTGAACCCCTCTTCTAGCCTCAACTACTGAATTAGCTTGAAATGCCTACTCACCTATGGTTCCTAGCTAGCGGGTTCCATGTGGGGCCAGTCAGGGTTGCCGGTAATTAACCTTTTGCTCAAATATATGACACTTTCAAAAGAGTCGTCTAAAAGGACGGTTTACCTTTTGTGTCCCACTAGGTTGTCCAACTTTGTCCACAAAATTTGTAATTAGATCGCCTAATATTGTTTTAAAAACTTATTTTAATTAACATCTTTAGATAGAATTTTCTTTCAAAAATATTGCATCATGTCGAATGGCTTGTCCATCATCTATCCCCAAGGTACGTTCCAGAATGAACGAATGCATGATTGTTGAGATCATAAGCTGCTTAATTAACATCATTTTGAGATCAGAAAATTGTTGATTTCTTGTCCTACAAACGTCATTAAAGTCCCATTAATTAAAAGGTCCATTTTATTGTAAGGGTAATATATACTCCCACTATATACCAAGATTAATTACTCTCTGATTGTTGAAAAGAGGAATGTTGGGTTTTGGTAGGGTGCCATGCAGTTACGGAAGTACAAAGATTGCGTTTAAAGTTAGCCAGAAAAGCAACCCAAACTGGTTCGCAATGGCAATCGAATATGCAAATGGGGATGGTGGTTTTGGTCATGTGGAGATAGCTGCTGGTGGTACTCAAAATTATTCTGCAATGGATAACATATGGGGTGCAGTTTGGAAAAAAGACATTGCTCCATCTTACAAACCTCCATTTTCTTTTAGGCTCACCTCTGCTGATGGGAAAACCCTAGTTGCAACTAATGTGATTCCTCTAAACTTTGCACCTGGCCAAAAATACTCATCAACCGTAAATTTTTAAGTAATAATGTGTTAGATTTGGGTCGTTATCGTTCTATTATCATGTTCGATTACTATATATGTTGCAATCAAATGAGTCGATTAATGCAAGTTGTTTCGTATGTAATGGAGCAAAACCAATAGATTGTGACAAAATATTCCTTATTATGTAAAAGAACATTTAACATATGTTTTAGAATGAAATTCACATTTAGGGGGTGTTTGGGATTGCTTATAAAAACAACTTATTGACTTATTCCGGTGTGGCACCGGTAATAAGCACTTTTGAGTGTTTGGATAAATAGATTATACTGTTCCCTCCTGCTCTCCTCCTTTTTAAATCTCTTTTCACAAGAGTCATTATAGAGAATGAAGAGGCACCTACATGTATATACAAGTTTAATAATGTGTGTCTAATTGATGTGATACTCCAACAATTTAAATAGAACCATTTACCTACACAATTGCTTACCAAATGGGTTGGAGCAAGATTTTTAGACGAATCCAAAACCACCTGCTAGCATGCCATGCATAATAGACCACTGAACCCTACAGGGCGGTCGAGTTTCTAGTTTTATGCTAGCATATTCCAATCCATAAGGTCAACGGTGCTCTTGAATAGGAAATTCATAGAGCTCACTCATCGACTACCACCTTCTTGGTTTTACAGTTGTTGATCATTAGGGAGATTATCAAACTCTTGTGGTGCTGGTTATAGGGGTCTAGAGATTGTTGTCATCAATAGTAATTATCATCGACTCTAGATCCCCATGGTACAAGGGCGTAGCCTCGTTTGGAGTTGTAGTCTTAGATATGTGTTCATTGGTTCTTTTCTTCTCTGTAAGGTAAGTTAATCCACAAATATTTGAACCACCATAAATGGCGTTTNTTGTAGTCTTAGATATGTGTTCATTGGTTCTTTTCTTCTCTGTAAGGTAAGTTAATCCACAAATATTTGAACCACCATAAATGGCGTTTATTGTTGGATTTTGATAAGCACACAAATCCTGGCACAGGAAATGCCCGGTTGGGTCCAGAATGCGGCGTGCACGACCAAGCCTGTGATCTAAGGTCACGGTTTGGGTCTCCATACTATTTGTTTGTGTTGGGTGATGCAGTCGCAGGTAGGGTTACGGAAGCTCATGTTTGGCTGATTTAAGTCACGTCTTAGCTATGGTTTAAGGTGTCTTGCTTACAACTCGTCCCTGGGAAGATTTTTGCTTGGTTGTAAAGCATTTTTCAGAGAGCTTAAATTAAATTTCAATGCACAAATGTTTAAAGCATTTGTACAGCCTGTTTGTACAAATCTATAAATCGAACCACCTTTTATTGATAAAAGTAAAATAGAGAGACAGAACTTACAAAGAATCTATAAATCTTAGCTAAGATAGCTAAGAAGGATACAAAACATAAGCTAAATTTAAAGAGAGAAGACGACTGTTGAGATCCTTTAAGAAAAATACAAAAATGAAATGAGAATTATGAGAAAATAACTGGAAACAAGTCTTTTTATATTTAAGCTCAAAAGTTTCACAAAACACCTTGAACAATAAGAGAATTGCTCCGCTAACCCTGAGAAATTGAGAGAAGTGAGGCGCAGCCCTCCAGTCCTTTATCTGTCAGATCATGAACATTTTAGCCCCCTACTTTTACAACCTTGCATGAAATAAGCAAACATAACCAAAAGTTAAGATTGAAAACTTATGAATATCTTTCAACACTATCGATGCACCACAATCCCAACCCACCCCCTCAACGCCCCAGTCCGACGAACTCTTTGATCATCTTCTCCGACAAACTCTCTAGTCATCTTCTCCGGCGATTCTAAACCTCAAAATATTTCAAAAATCAAATACCTATTCTCAAAATCAAAAACCCTAAATCCAAAATCAAACTCAATTCCTATATTAATAATCTTAAATCCAATGTCAAAAACTCAAACCAAACTCAAAACCTGATTTCCAAAATCAAAAACACAAATCTAGAAATAAACCCTGATTCCAAAACCAAACCCAAATATAATATGAGAAACTAATTCCAAAATCAAGTCCAAATGCAAAATCAAAACCTAATTCTAAAATCAAAAACAAAACCTACACGAAGCATCGATCTGCACAAATCACAAGGATTATTCATGAAGGAGGTTTCTAAAACAAACCCAGTAGGATAGATGGAATGAGAAAAGAGGCATGTTCCAAAAAAACCTAGTTTGAGCAAGAACAAGTTTGGAAACTAAAAGATTTGATTAAAAAGAGAATATCATGCTGACTGGAACAAAAATACCCACTGATGAAGGTGTGGGTTTACGGTTGTAATACCCCATACCACGCATTGCATGTAACACATACTTCATACGGAAGAAATACATGTTTATACACCACTTAGGTCCCTTAGTACAAGAAATTACCATACATAATACATGTCTCAAAAATTCAAATATACATTTCTTGTACTAATCATCGTACATCAATCAAAACTATACATTATAAACAAATCTTCATGTAGATAAACATTTAGGAAAATATCACATTTTCCCCTTCCCCTTACCGTCCGTACCTCCTGCAATACATAATTAAAATCACAAAACGAGGGTTAGACCGAAAGGTCTAGTGAGTTACCCTATTTAAGTTATTGCAGGGTGATCATCACCAAAACTTTTTTTAAATAAAACAACTTTTCATATATATAACCAATATATGAACAAATGGGGGCATATTCCAGTTCCTTCCCCTTTTCAAGCCAAGATTCAGCTATTCAAATAACATACATTTGAATCAACCAGGTTTCATATAATGCCTCTTATCCGGTTTAATCTAAATCGACTAAGCCTTGTCCGATTTAAACCTTAAATCGTTTACCCTTCATCCGGTTTAATGTATAAATCGTTCAACACATAGCCGAATTAAACTTAAAATAGGTATAAAACTTTAAAAACATAATTCAAGATGCAAACAAAATGGTTCAAAGCATTTTAACCACTCACCTTAAGCAATTCTTTTTGAAAAACAGATGAATCCAATCTTCTTGAAATCAGTCAACAGGCAATTCGCTCAATCTCTCTTACTTTTTAAATCGATCAACCAAGCTCCAAAAGAAGTAAGAAAACTGAAAATAGAGGCTACCCCTCCTTTTATACCCTTCCCTTTAGGGAAAGTCGGCTATTACAGCCGTTCACCACATGCATGTTTACACATGAAATCATCATGCATGCATGTAAACTCTTGTATTCACACATGCATAATCACATATACATAACCTCTCATGCATGCCTTATGTATGTATATATATATATATATATATATATATATATATCCACATATTTGATGCATACTCATTTATGTACATAATTTCACATATTAACATGATCGAATATAATAATTTATCACGCTATCACGAAATCATTTATCAAATAATCACATACATTAATTACCTTGGGTGATAACCAAGATCTAGTTATCACAACGGTGGGGAACCCATATCGAAACAAAAAACCACTCCTCAATGAAGACCACCGGACAAGGATTAGAATCCATATCCGGGGTTGCAAGTGTGAGTGATGAGAGTTGGCAAACAACAGCGAGAAAGAGAACAAGGGAAGAAGGCAGTAGTGGTTGGAGGAGCGATAGTTATGGTGCTCGGTGCTTCCATGATGTTGGCCGAAGAGAGTAAAGGACTAAATAGAGTAAAGGACTGAATAGAGAATGAGAGACATAAGAGAGTAAGGGGGAGAGAGATGGGTGTCAGAGTCGTAGATGGTTGGCAAGTATGGATCTTCCACGATGACAAAGAGAAAAAGGGGAGGGAGCGCCAATGTGTTTCAATCGGGTGGGGAGGGTTTGGGTGGGAAAATCAAAAACCCGATCGGATTTCGAATGTGGAAATCAAGACTCAATTTTTGGGTTTTGGATTGCTTAGAGTTCAGGTTGGTCGGGTTCCGAGTTCAGGTTGGTCATGTACGGGTTTATTCATAATGCAAAAAATAATATATTCAACCGATTTTGAGGATGAATTCAATCGATTGAGAGGATTGATAAATCGATAGTATGCTTAAAATTTTTTAAAAAAGCACGACCGATTAGGATTTTTAGAAACTTCAAAGGATAATTAGATAAATAAATATATTTATATAGTATTTAAAATATATATATATATATATGTGTGTGTGTGTATATATATATATTTATTTATCGGGTTTTTCGATGTATCAGGTGGCCAATAATCAAACCCACCCGAACCCAAATTTCTCCAAAAAGTCGGTTTTCTGATTTCGAGGCATTCAGGTTTCGCATAAACACTTTATTTTCAGTTCGGATTACGGACCATTCGGGTTTTGCACACCCTTATCTGCAAGAGGTGAGGGGTAATCGTTAGGTGGATTGGTCCAAGCAAGGCTATTTGTCTACTTGGCTCTGGTTGTAGGCCTTTCGCTTTGGGCTATCTTCTTTCTCCGAAAAAGGTGGAGGGGAGATCGACATGTTTTTTCAGTGTGGTTATGCTCATATGTATATATGGATTAATATAATAATAGATAATAATGATATAATATTTTTTTTTTTTTTAGTTTTGTAACTGAAAATCAATGAAAACCTTAAAAGGACCAAAATGTCATTGAGTTAATGGACCTATTTAATATAAGTGAGTCTGAGCGATCAAAAGTGAAGCAAAATGGCAACCATAATGATTAAAATTGTAATTAGTTGAAAAGAAGGACGAAAGTTGATAGTGGGTGGCAACCACATGGACCAAAAGTGTAACTTACTTTGAATGGATCATATTTTTTAAGTAATTTAACAATGGGATTAAAGTGTCATTGTGGTTCAATAACTAGTGGGTTGTTTTAATTCCGAATGGAGACTTTATATAATGCAATGGTTAATTTGATGTTTTCGGACATCATCGAGTTATAGACATGTGGTTTGATTAAAGTTGGTCTGGGTTGACCAAAAGTTGACTTTTGACTTGTTTGACCCACGTGGATTTTAAAGATGGGGCCATATTGAGTTATTGGGAATGAATTAGGAGACTCGAATTTGGATTTTACTTTAGGTCGGGTCGATTTTGACCATAATGGACTTTTGGAGAAATTTAGCGATTAACTGGACATGGTGGTATGAAATGTGTAGGTCTTCAGATGTGAGCTACTAGCAGCCGAACAACACGAAGTAAGTGAGTCTTCATGAGACTTAACAATGGGATGCATACATATGTACAAAGGTATTTTATGATATTATGATTTTGTGGTGGTGACGCTATGGGTGATATTGATTTAAACACTTGACATCGGTTCATATGTACATATATTTGGAGCTTTATGGAACGTGCATGCTAATTGTTTTCCGAGTTTTAAACATATTTAGCATGCTCAAGTTTTTAGTTATTTTGAATTGTACAAGTGGTACATGGATTGGAGTATATGAGATATCAACTTAATTTGTTACACTTAAGGGGAGGCACGAACCCGAAACAGGTGATTGGCTCTGTGTGAGTCATATACACCCGGGAATGTCTGTGGCGTGACAGGACGACCCCCATAATAGGTTACTGGCTCTAGATGAGTCACACATACCTAGGGAATACTTGTAACCTATTTATCCCTATTCGAGGAGCCAATTATGAGGTCTCATTTATTTCAGGGTTGCATGTTATCAGACCTTGCATATTATTTTAAACGAAGTTTGCATGTTTGATATGTGTGACAAAATATGATTTCACTCATGCAAACTATGAAGTCACCGAACTTTATAAGTCAACTACAATATACATCTCAGGACTCGGAACTTTGAGGTTGAATAAGGGAAAATGGCACGCTTGAGGACTTGCCTATTTATTTAGGTGCAGTATTTTTTTTATTAAACATTTACGTTTGGATCAATTGTAACGTAATTTGATATGGAACGGATTAGCATTTAAGTAATATTTTTATTGATTTAAAGTCTTTCATTACGAACGATTTTAAATTTGAACTTAATCATTATCTTAATTATGAAAATTTTATTTTAGATTATATTACATCTCATCAAAAAATGATGGTGTTAAAAGAGAATTGAAACCACTTAAGTGAGTGTGCAAGTAACGAAATAAGGGGGGAAATCCATGGTTAAAAAACTAGTGGTACATGATTTTTTGTTGCCTTCCCTTTTAGAAATAGTTGGGTCACCAATATTTATAGAGAAAATTAGGTGTCGTTTATCAAATGTTTATCAGGATAAGCGTTTATCAAGTCACTTTATTTTACTAAATGGAATATGACAAAGACTAAGAATCTTACCCAGTAAGAGCAAAGACAATAATCAAGAGTCTTGCCCGGTAAGTGAGGAGGACTCTTACCATGGTTAGCGCTTACCGTGATAAATTGTTGCACATGATGCATTTTAGTGAATAAAATCTTACCCGGTAAATAAACGATAGTGTTGAATTTCACGGTAAATGCTTACCTAGTAAATGGTTAGGTAAACGACCCCTAAGTTTACCTTTAATTCTTGGTATCATGTACAACGCACATGATAATTTTATATATACCCTAGTTTCTTTAACCATATTTTGCGATTCCCATGCAAATAAAAAGCGACAAACACATTAATGTTGTGTTTTTGGAACTCTCTTTTAGGAAGGAAAAGAAGGGAAAGATGAGAAAAGTAAAAAAAAAAAAAAAAACTCGTATTTTTGAGACTTTCTAAGAGAGAGAGAAAAAAAATGAAGAAAAATAATGATAAGTTTACGCTCAAACTTTCCTCTCAAATGTAGGAGGAAAATTTGGGAGGAAAGGGAAGAGATTAAATACTTTAAAAATTATTAAAATTACAAAAATACTCGATCTTTTGTTGAGAATATGGGTTTTGTGGTTGTATTACATGGAAATTTCTAGATCGTAGGGGTGTTCGCGGTGTGGTTTGGGATCAAACTGTAAACCGCACCGCATATGCGATTTGAGCATTATCCCAAAACGCAAACCGCACCGCATAAACCTCAAAACGCAACGCATAAACCTCAAACCGCACCACACAGTGCGGTTTATGCGGTTTGTCCCTATCTTACTTTATGCATAAAATCCAAAAATTACAAGTTTAAAAATACATTATAAAATCAACGACAAAGTGACCATAGTAAAAAAAAAAAAAAAGAGTTTCAATACATTTAATTCCAAATACATTGCATAATTAAAAAAATAGTCTAAGAAATAAAAAACATAAACTTCTAACTAAATTAGACGTGTGAGTTGTGATGTGTACAACTTTTTCTTTCATTTCGATCTTTAAACCCTGACTCCTAAATGGCTGTATGGGATGATGGGACTTTGGAGCTAAAAGTTAATTTATCAAAGTCCAAAACCAAAAATTAAAAAATATTATATAAATACTAAATTAGTGTGTATATGTGTGTGTTATATAAAAATTAAAAATATATATACACAAAATATGTGGTGCGCTGCGGTTTGAACCGCGATTTGATAACTCAAAACTGTAAACCGTACTACATAGTGCGGTTTAGTAAAAATACAACCCACACTACAAAAGTTCTAAACTGCGTTTTGCAGTGTGATGTAGGCGGTTTGACGGTTTGTATGAACACCCCTACTAGATCGTATATTGGAAATCACTTTCCAAATACTGTATTTTGCTCTATCATGCCTTAGGTTCACACGAAATCAGTACCAGGATAATCTAGGAATTTTCATACGTGAAACAAGGCACTGATTTTGCATATATAAATCACGAATTTGTGTACTTATAAGAGAGATCAAGGTTACGAGCGGTTAAACAGTAATAACCGTTAACGGATAAGATCAAAGAGCAATTACAACCAAATCAGAGTTCAAAATGAAGTCAGACTCCATTTAAAGCTAGGTTTGATACCAAACATAAATCTAACAGAAGGTTCAGATATCTGAATCCATTGATTTAGACTTTCGACTTAGGCTGGAACAAGTCTTAACACAAGGTTCAGATCTCCGACTTCATAAGTCCAAACTTAGGACTTAGCTAATTTCTTTAAGTATGAAACCACATTTTAGAGGTCTGATATAAAAAGATCAAATGTTTGAGTCCATTATCAAACTTTATACTTAGTGAAAATTTTACTAAAGTTTGACTTTTCATAAACTTCAAAAACCGCCAAGGGTATCTGCCCTTTAGAACCCCGCTAGCGGGTGCAACCCCCGTCTTATGTACTATAAGGTGATAGGGACAACATTTGTGAGTGTGCACTTCGCACTCCCTTATTCACTTATGTTTGCCTCATCATCTTAATTGATCTCAAAATAAATCACAATTACACCAAATTGGTTGATGAAACTAAAATCACCAACACCCTTCATTGATATATTTTTAAAGGGTATATTAGTAAAAATGACATATTTTCTTTCCTTTCTCTCATATACAAGAACATGAAAATTATTTTTTCTTAGCCTTTCAAGAAAGCAAATAAAAAAATTATTTCTTTTTCGTGTCTTTTCTCCCTCTTTCTTTCCTTCCATTTCTTTAAAAAAAAATTCTCCCCAAATTCGAGAATACAGCATAAGCCTTTGCTATTTTGTTGTGTGTGCGCACATGAAAAATGTATCTATACGCTGCTCTCGTTAACCATATTTTCCGATTCTCATAAAAGTCAAATGCGAGAAACATATTATACTTTTGCTCTTTCGTGTGTGTGAAAGCATACTTGAGTGATTGCTTTTACTCCCGACACCGATCGAATATGATAATCAATTCCTTTCTTTTCCATTTCCTTAATTCCTTTCTCACCCTTCCAAATATTATTTATTACTAATACAGAATCGTCATTCTTCATAAGCAATAATAATTATTATCATATCCTTTACATCAATTATCATACATTCAAGATTCACTGTTAATTATATGATGTGTCTGTTCATTTGCCATCTTTTCATCTCATTTAACTGACTTTCTAATAAATATATATGGATACTCAATGGCTTTTTTTTGTTTTACAAGAAAATTAACTTGTATATTATAAAATAATTGATAATTTTTATGGTTTTTGTTTCATAATACACTCCCTTCTCCAATGGTGCAAGACTACAAGGGTGGATTATATATGTGGGAGTGTTACTTTGTTTGACTTCATCTACATGTCTTAAAATATTTAGAATATCATTAATATTAATATTGACATTGAATATTGATAACAACTGTTTATATATATTTAAGAGTCTAACTTATCTGATAACCTGTTAATGTTATATACCAACTAATATATCATGTCATAGCAAGTGATTTTTCTTATTTGACAACTAAAATGTAAATCACTGTATAAAATAACAAATTAAAAATTTACTCATTTTTCCCATAAAAAAAGTTGTGCAATTCCGATGACTTTTAACTCTTTTCCTGCATCTTCAACTTCTCCTTCCTTCATTGTCTGAGAGGAACAGTGTGACGATGAGAGAAGTGATTGGGGAAAGAGGGGAGGAGAGAAGGGAATAGTCGGCAGATAAGGGAGGATGTCGATGAAGGGCAATAATCGGCAAATAAGCCTTGGTGGGGAAGACGACGAGGCATGGCCATAAGGCGGAACATGTTCATGGAGTTAGGAAGGATACTGTTATTTCTTTTTAAAAGATTTGGCTCCATTTTCTATTACTAATGTATTTTGATGATTTGGAATTTATTAATGACATGAATATTGTATAGTTTCTAGTATTTTTCTGTATCATCTTGATTAATCAGGTGTTGAACAAGGAAAACAGATCTTTAAATAAATGAAAACCTTTATTTCAAATCCTTAAATTATGATTTTAAAAGTTAGTTTCTCAAACTAAGAATTAGATTTTGTTTTAATGGATTGGGGGTGGGGGAAATTCCCCTTATACCAAAATATTAAAATAAATATAAAAAAATTTATCCTCAATCTATCTTCTAACTTTATAACCATCTTTTGGGTTTGTGCCCCTTCTTGAGTCTTTGAAGTCTAATAAACATAAACAAATTCGTATAAAAGTAATATATATATATATATTACTTTATAGGGGAGCGATCAAATGCAAACCACTCAATTTGTACAAACCGTGCAAATCGCATTCAACTAATCATAATTTTTCATTTTGTTCATTTTTTTGTAATTATGAGAGGTTGATTAATCATTTTTATTGTGGAGTGTGTTAATCATAGATATTATCATCTTAATTATTTCAATTTTAGAGAAATACATGAAACAGTTTCATTAATGTTAGAGAAATACATGAAACAGTTTCATTAA
>NC_037529.1:17520294-17525495 GCF_001531365.2 Cynara cardunculus var. scolymus
GTTCTCATTTGATTAAGCCCCTATATATATATATATATATATATATATATATATATATAGTAACAATTTAATATACTATTCGGTTTAATAAAATAGTAAAAAATTTATCGAGAATATGAACCATTTAATTTAAAATGAATAATCCGAAACTATTTTGATTGGTTTGGATGGATTATTTAACTTCGAAATTTTTCACACCGAGGTGTGTCTCCAATCATCTAAATTTTTGGATCCATCATTGCTCTTAAGATGCGTTTGGTACTCAGACCGGATAGAACAAAACAAGACATAACTTTTTAACGTTTGGTAAGACCAATTTACCCCTAATGAATTGTTTATATATTTTTCATATTTTGATTTAATTATGTAATTTATTAATTTACAATAAAATAAATATTTTATATAATAAAAACAAATCATTAGAAAGTTTTTGTCAATGCGATTAGAATGACTCCAAAATAAAAAATTATATAGTTTTTAAAATTTTATTTTATACATATGTTTTCTATATATTCTTTTTAATTATAAATATTTAATAAATTATGTAAATTAATCAAAATATAAAAATAATACTTTAAGAATAGTAAAGAGAATTTATAAATCAAAAAATACAATAAAAAAATGAATAAAAATGTGAAAAAGAAGGCGCATTTGATATTTTAGGTGAAAATTAAGTTTTATGTTGAAGTTATATTTGTAAGTCTAAGGGACCGTTTACCAAACGCTTATATCCGCCGGAAATATTGAAATTGTTTAATAAATTCCAAAATATATGAATATTTAATTAAATATTTAAAAAAAAACAAAAAATATTTAATTTTATTTTTTATTTATTTTTTTGAAATTCTTATTTATTTAAGTTTTTCCGGCGAGAAAAGACTCCGGCGGATATATCCGTCGGAAAATTCCTTAATTTTTTTTATTTTTTAATTAAGCCGGCGAAAGATTTCCGGCGGCCGAAATCCGCCGGAAAAGTGAAGAATCCGCCGGAAAACACGACGGAAAATAAATCACCGGCGCCCTCTTTTCCGGCGGACAAATGCGCTGAAAAACCCAATTTCCGGCGGATTTCCGGTGGATTTGTCCGCCGTAAAAGAGGGTAATTTTGGTAGTGACTCGGGTAAACGCTTATCAATTCACATTATCTCATCGGATGGATATGGTAAGGACTAAAAATCTTACCCGGTAAGAACGAGAAAATGACCAAGAATCTTACCCGGTAAGTGAGGGCGACGACTCTTACCATGGTAAGCAATTACCGGATAAATTATTGCATGCGATGTCGTTTTGGTGGATAAAAATCTTATCTGGTAAGTATATAATAGTGTTAAATTTTATTGGTAAGCACTTACCAGGTAGATATTTGGTAAACATCCCCTAAGGGGTTGTTCGGTTCGTTTGCTGTTAAGACCTGTATGGATATAGTTGTCTGTATTGATATAGTTGTCTGTATATTAACAAATAAGTTGTTGTTCGGTTGTTGTGCTGAATAAACAGTCTGAATGTCGGAAATGACCATTTTACCCCCAATTTTTATTTTTGTATGAATAAAACAATAGTTTGATAAAAAAAATTAACAAATGACTTTTTAATTGTAAATTTTTGTGGATCAATTTTATTACATTAGGTACCCCGTAACAAGAGCAACATGCAGATCAAATGAAACCAAAATGTTGAATCAAATGAAACCCCAATTCAAAAGAATTCAAATCAGTGAAAGTTAATCAAAAGAGTAAATATTTGACAAAAAAAAAACCTTCTAAAAACATATTTTTACAAAAACCTTTGAACTTCTAATCTCCATTTGTTGCCCAATTTGAAAAAGAAAAGCTAAAGCAAAGATAAATGATCTGTTTTCTGGATCATTCTCTCGAATTTATGTACCCACTCGTCTCAAACGCGGTGGCGCCGTTCTCTTCTCCCTCTCTTGGCCTCTTCATCGACAAATCGGAGACGGGGCGGCGACGGTGGTCTGTTCGGCCATCTCTGCAACTGCGCCCTGAACCCCCCAAGTTCATCAAAGTCCGTCTTGAAGCCCTAGATTGTTTCAACGCCACCAATCGTAGTCTCCCTGGATGCGGACCTGGCAGCTCTTCAGATCGAACTCGGACCTCTGTAGTCAGCGATCTCCGCTCACGAATTGATCCAGACGGCGGCGAGGTTGAAGATGAAGATGAAGAAGGTGAGGTTGAAGATGAAGATGAAGATGAAAAAGTTCCATCTAGGTTTGATAAGGAATGAATCGATCTAGATAGATATGCTTCAATTTTGGGGGAAAAGAGGGGAAGGGCATATTCGAAATAACTGGTTGAATAAGTGACTGAGTCCATAGAACTCCACTTTTCTGGCTAACCAGTTAAGCCATCGGCTGACCGAATAAGCCAAAAGCAAACAGCAATGTATGGCTGACCAAATAAGCGATACAGGTTTAACAACTTATTAAGCCATTACCGAACAGCCCCTAAGTCTCTTTCAACTTGTTTCATAGAGTGAGGTTGGAACATGTTTATTATACTTTGTTCCTGTTTGTTCTATATACCACACATGAAATATTGATTTACATTTTTTTCTGTTATATCATATCCAGTACACCAAAAACATCCTTAATGATAAAATATTGCTCTTCATGTAATCACTAGATCTTGTTAGGCTAAATATCAAAGTTCCCTCTAGATGTTTTGTGTTTTAATGTGATTACTTATAAAGTAATTAATACAATATTTTGTTTTAAAAATATTTCAATAAACTTGTCAAAATGTTCAATACACATCCTATAAATCTACTGTAACTCTTTTAAATAAGAAGATTAATTATTTTTTGTGTTGAATTTTATTATCATAATAAAAATATTCATTTACAAATTTTTATCACAAGTGTTGGGACCTTTCCTATTACAATGTTCATTTAAAACCTACATGTGTGTGCATGTATGTGTTTTTCTGTGTCAATTATTTTGAAATAACAATCCATCAAATATTTGATCTAACACATGACTGATTTCCATATTATCGAATTGGAAATCAATCGATAATCGTTTAATCTTTTGATTACCATTTAGAGGCCACTACCAATAATGGAATCCTGATCATTATATATATATATATATATATATATATATATATATCAAATGGTAGCATGAGAAGAAAGAGCTAGGGGTTATGCTTATAGAGCCTTGACTATAATAGATACATATGTATGTATGTATGTATATATATATATATATATATATATATATCCTTACAACTTATCATATATCTCTCATATTTACAGTAATTTTGTAGCTTTGATTGTTTATCTCTATTTCACCCTCGACTCTCTGCAGGAAACCCTACAAATTATGTTGGTTGTTAATTAGTAGACATCCTCTTGAGATACTCATAGGTGGTGATGGTTGTAGTTGCAGAAAGTGACATTGATGCCCATCTTGGCCCCAACCCTCGATAACAAGCACTCAATCCACCTTCTTTCACCAAATTCCTTACAGTCCGACCAACACTTTTATCACCACCATCGGATCCTTCTAAAACTTGCAATCTCGTTTTGATTGTATCCAATGGCATTGTAACCAATGCCGAAAGCCCGCTAGCTATGGTTGCACTCACACCCTGCACCGCCACCACCGCCATTGAATCCGCCTTAAACCCACCACCACCAACATTTTCTTCTTTCTTGAAACTATGAGAACGAATACCACCCCAAATGGATCGATACGCCATGGAGTAAGAAGCCCACCACACTGCGTTGGAAGGAGCATATGTCAAGATTGAAATCCCGAAACCCTTATACAATCCCCTAACACCATCTCTTTGAATTATCCTCTTAAAAGCATCAATGCCACCATTGTATATGGCTGCACCACCCTTTCCACCTTGGACCATTAATCTCTGGCTCACCACATCGATCGGGGTCCAAACCAACTGAGCCGCCATGGCTGCAGTTAACCCAGCTGCAGCATTCGCAATGGCAGCCGCTTTGACCTCCGAAAACCCCATTTTTACAGTGGTACAACTAAGATTACTCTTGGTCACTTCCAAGGCACCCATGTAAAGAGCTCTTGCCGGAATAGTACCCATTAAAGAAGTCCCGAACCCTCTATATAATGCCCTAAAACCCTCATGCCTTAGAATCGAAACCGCCATCTTGAAGCAAGGCATGTGTTTCAGGAGAACTTGTTGGCGTGTTTTCAACACAACAGCCGGGTATAACATGCCGGAAACACCGGAAAACAAACCAGCACCAAGGAAGAAGAACTTGGATTTATCCAGCATCTCCCAATCAATGTCAGCAGGAAGATGTATTTCAATTCTTGAATCATCCTCCGCCACCCCCAAACTCATCCTTGTCACTTTCTCCAGTGGCGGAACGTCCGTCGGAGAGTAAATTAAAGATTTGGCGAATGGTTTGGATAGAGAAAGGGAGTTGTCTGATTATAAGGAGGGAGGGAGGGAGGGGGGCAAGTAGATATTGCGGCCAAGCGTTTTGGCCATTTGGTATGGTAGGGGTCACTTAACATTTCGAGGATATAGGGGACAATTTGATTGTGTTTTGTCTTGTCTTAGTTTTGTTTTGTTTATGATAAATATTAATGTGATTCTAAATTAAATAAACTTTTCTCTACTTTTGCTGATTAAATCTTTTTTGCCATGTATTTTTATACTCATGCATGTCAACATATATCTCTTTATTATATCAACAACTCATGAACAGGGGCGGACCGCCTAAGGGGCCTATAGGGGCCCTGGCCCTGTGATTTTTTCCCCACTTAGCATACAACAGTGTAATCCATTACCTTTTAGATTCAAAAAATTTCAACCGGCCTCCCCCTTCCAAATCCAATCCCGAGAAGCGAGCGAGAGCGATTACCCATAAGGCCATAACCCACTGCCGAATGCAGCTTGTGTGAGGACGAGGAGGGCGACCAGTGTAGACGGAGGCACGGAGCCACGAAGGCGGAGGCGGCACTGCAGGCGGAGGCGGCATTGCAGACGGAGGTGGCGGCGTTAGGCGGAGGCGGCGGCCAGCCACGGTAACTCCCAGTCCCTGTAAGTCCGTCCTCGGTCCTTCTCAGTTCTACTGCTTGCTTCTCTGCTGATTGCTGCTTGTTGCACACTTGCACTTCACTTGCACAGTTGCACCTTTTGTTTTGAAATCAAAACCCAAAAGTGGTGATTTACAGTTTACTGATTTAGCATTTAGGTGAT
>NC_037529.1:17525875-17535785 GCF_001531365.2 Cynara cardunculus var. scolymus
CCTTTTCTTTTCTCACGTGCTCGGACAACTAGCCCGTTTTTTGGCAGGTGCTTGTCTTACTTGGGTCGTTTTCTATCCTTTCTCTGCATTTGATCCCCTGTTATTCCCTTTTCCTTATTCCATCTTCAACCCATGAGTAAAAGATAAGCGTGTCTGATTGGATAACCCCAAACCTTACTAACACATCGTCCCCAGTGTATTTTTGGCATTTTTGAAAATATATAATATTAGGTTCGGCCCCTGCGCTTGGAAAGTGTGTGTTCCGCCCCTACTCATGAAAGAACTCTAATGATCCAAAAAGGGTTTATTTTGTAATATTTTGGATTTATAGGAAGTTAAAGTTATCCAAGTGTCCCAAAAAAAATAATTTTGAGAAACTCTTTTATGAACTCATTCTTTTATAGAACACTTGTGTTTAATGACATTTTTTTAAATAGTGTCATATAATAGCTAATATAACCTTTTTTTTTTTATAAAAGTGTCCTAACACACTTGTTACCATGCTCAAAAACGTCCTATAAACTTATTACAATGTCTTAGATAGAACGTTTTATTTTTTGGTCCTATAAATTATGTCTTATAAAGTGGTTTATTAGAAAGCTTATTTATTGGTGACGTCTTATAAACCCAATTTTGTTGTAGTGATGTGCAATTTTTATAAATATTAATGTGTTTTCTAGTTACATGTGTACGTAATAGGTCATTAGTCATATGGCTTGGTTATTATTCCAAGAATTACGTCGTGTTGTTGCCATCTTATTCTCATCAGAGTTGGTGTCGTCCTTGAATTGCATCTAAACGATGGCTTTAGCTCTTAAATTCGAGAAATTTTCAGGTGGATATTTAGGATAGATACCTAATTAACTCCTTGCACATGTCATAGTTTTCGGTAACCCTATTTTGAAGGACTTGATCGTTGTCTGATGAGTATTATTTATTTTGAATATAAGATAATGTTGGTCCTAGGATGTAATAGCTTCAACAAAATGTGTGTGCCGAAAGGGTGAGTGAATACAAACACAACAAATTTTCACTTTTAATTCTATATTTTGTATTTAAACAAAGAATTACAGATTTATTGTGGAAGCTAGAAAGGTAAGACCTATAATCCTAAACAATCTGACTGGTAAGAGATTTGCTAACACTGAAAGAGTGAGAGAAGAATATATTCTTTCAGATCTGAAGAACTAAGATAGTTCTTCAGATGTTGACGACGATTTTTGCCTAAGAAACTATCACATATAAGTTCTATCAAAACAGGTGAGTAGCAATGTATGACAAGGGTGCCCTTTTATAGCTAATATTGCACTAAATGCTACTATCCAACTTTAATGTGTGTCTTCATCTGATTTGTCGATCCAACATGTTTCTACTCTTTATTTCAGCCTTTATGGTTGATGAAGACACTTATTATCCTATCTAATTCTTTTGTATGTCGAGGGAACAATAAATGATATATGACGTTAACAAAATAGTGTATTAGAACTTATTTTGGGCTTACATGTTGAGCGTGTTCCTATACCAGGAGGAGTGTAGGAGGAGTTGGTGAGTCAAACTTGTTGGATAAGTTTGCACTCCAATATTCGGCTTGCCAATAGTAGTGTTTGTTAGACTACTATTATTTTATCTTGTATTGATCTTCTTTCGGCTAAATGACGAATCAATCCGCTCTGGAAATAATATTGACCTTACTTCAACTAGTCTTCGATTTTAGTGAAGGCTTTGTGTTTTTGGATCGATACAGATAGTTATAAGACTTTTACAAAGAAAAATCCTTTCTTTCCTATTCCGAAATATAAGTTATATATCGGATTCCAACTATAGAATAATTATGATGTAAGAGCATCAGATTCTTAAACTAACTAGAATGAAATGTGGATTCTTGAAAATCAAGAAGGAATGACTAGGATGCTAAGTCAACTGAATTCTTCCATTCGGATTAAGACTAATCAAATTAAAGATTTGATCTCACATTTTATTTGAGTTATAGATCTGATATTGTCTAAAATCCGAAGCTTTGCACCTAACAAAAGTCTAAGTTTCAGATATTAATCCTTTTGAATCATATTTGATTGATGTTGTTATCAGATAAGAGTGTTACAAGATAAATTATAATAATTATTTCTAAGTGTTAAATCGAATGCTACTTTTATAATCTATACGACAATTGAGACCAACACATAATTTCTCTACTTTGTTCTTATGTTTTACATCGTTTAATGGATGACTTGAGCCTTTTTTGTTACTAATTTATATCTTTTATGTTTATGGAGTTTGGATGTGCAAATAATATGTTTTGGTGACTTTTGGGTTGAAAATCAAGATTTTGACATCTGCAACATGGTCCTATAAGGTGATTTTAGGAAAAACAAGATATCTTTGAAGATTTTGATGGATAGATTTTTTGTGTATTTCCACAAGCTAACGGGATATTTGCATATTTGTTAATACCATGATAATTTTGTGTTAGGCAACAAAATCTTTGGATCATCATGTTTATCCTTTGGAGATAGTGTCACAAAATCCTAGTGTATAAAGAATTTTTGTTTTAGTTTTAAGAGACAATTGGGGAGTTTATGAAAAGCTCCAAGTACTTCATGCTTTTGATGGTTTTATGTATTTTCTCTCTTTATAACACCTGTGATTTCGGGCCCTCGTTTGGAGTCTACTTGTGCCTGTTAGGCATTTGATGTTTTATAAAGGGTGGTATATAAATCTAACGAGGATGCATGGGGTTCTAATAGGGCATGAAAAATGAAGAATTCATGCAAAAATAGCTTCGTATAACTTTTCATGCTACTTTGGAATGCGGGCAACTTTCCACGAGTGCTGCTGACTTTTCATACAACTTTAGTCGCGTGAAAAATTGCATTAAGGTCTGTCAAATCTGAAAGGGTCTGATTTTGGGGTTTTCTTTCTCATCTCCTCACACCAATTCTTCTCCTTCTTCATTTTCTCTCTACTTAGAATATTTTGGAGTTCTAAGCCCAACTTTTGGGTCTTTGAAGGCATTCCTTGATGGTTTGAAGAGTTGGTTGTTGAAGGTAATTTTCTAAGACTCTAACCTATCATCTTATAAGCTAGGGTTTTGGGTGTTCTTCACCCACTTTTCATTTCTCCCCTTGTTAGTGTGATGTTAGGGTATTTGTGGTAGAAGAGGTCTTGTGGAAGTATTGGACTTAAGATTTGGAAGGCTTGCTAAGATATATCAAATTTTCACCAAATGAAGCTCAAGCTTTGTTTTTGGAACCTAGATTCAATATAAATCTAGCAAGATGATTTATAGTTGCTTTAAAAACTATATACATGTCAAAATATCCTTATTTTGGGTTTTGAACATGTCTCTATAGGTTTATTTCAGTTTTTATGAGTTTTGTGAATATTTATGCACTTAGATATATTTGGGTCTCTAAATCTTAAACAATGCTTATGATGTGTTTATTGGGTGTTTGAGACATAAATCATAAATTTTTGTTTCAAATGATATTTATTGCAACAAATGAAGTTCATTGAATATTTTGATAATTTGGGGTAAGATGTTATTTTGATATTGAAAAAATGTATCTTGGGTTATTAATATTTTTTTGTTGGTTTAGCCAAACAAGTTGAAGGGTTCACTGACTTTGATTTGAGTCAAATGTTGGTTTGAGATTTTATCCAACTTATGAGCTAATAATGGGGGCACTTGAGCTTTTTGGGTCATAAGTGCATGAATCTTGATAAACGCTTATCATTGCCTTTGTTAGAATTTTAAAAGTACAAATCATGTGAATTTGGACCTTTTGTTGTTTCACTTCAATAAGGTGATGGTTTATGGACCTATGCATGTTATAGGTGTCATGTGTTTCTTAAACGTCTGGGACACATGCCTTTTTTTTGCCCAAGTGGGTTGTGGGGGTCTATTAGGTTGTTTTTAACTTAAATGAGTATTGAGGACAATGGTTCGGTTTAAACGACTCGATGTGGAGCTTTAGACGTAATTTTCATTTGTTGCATATATGTTTGGAAGTTACATGTTTTGAGTGTGTTAGTCATTCAAATGGAGTCATGTAATTTAGTTTGTAATGCACTGGATGCATAAACATATGAGTATGTCGTGTTGTAAAAGTTTTGATGTTCTCACTTAAGTATAGAGAATGGTCACCAAGTCATGGTTTGAGAGCTTGTGGTGGTATCCTATTGGGTCGTGTATGGATCTAGAAGCTTGCGGTGGACTCTATTAAGTCATATATGGAGTTAGGGTCTTGTAGTGGTACTTATTGAAGTCGTATAAGGAAGAACCATTGACTTTTTTTTGGTGAAACTCATCTAGAGGTCGAGTAGATACTAGGATCATTTTGGGAATCTCGTGGTGGTACTCAATGGAGTCGTATACGAGGATTTATGGCTCAAGGTGAAACTCGGGAACGTTGATAAGTGGCTTAGTTTTATGTTCCCACCACATTCGATGGAAAATGGTCTCCCCATCTCCGAAAGGTGTTGCTTTGGGTATTTTGTTACCTATGATTTTGGTGCCATAGGATATAGAGTATTATCTATATATTTGATGTTTTGGAGTGCGAGTCTTACACACATTATGGGTGACTTTGAATATTGGTAATCATTCTAAAAAGGGTACTTGATTTGGAAATAACGAGTTTTGGAAAGATGTTTCTTTTAACGATTTGTGATTTAAATAAATAAGTTGTTAATTAAGGAAATTGTCCACTTTAACAATTTTTGTTTGTATGATAAACTGCTTTAACTCACAAGATGTTAAGTCTAACGTTTTTTCTTATCAACATGTATGTCAAGTCTTAGTAGGATCTGAGTGGTGTTTGGAGCTTTGTAGAGGTTCTAGTAGAATGCTTTAGAGGTGTCATTTGGTTTCGAAGATAGCAGACTTGATGGTTTTAGTAACTCCCGACCAATTGTAATAAGATTGAGAATTAGATAGTCTTGTTTAGAACTTTGATGCATATCTTGTTCTCCTTTTTATGTAAACTTTAAGCATCTTGTTATTAAAGTTGTTTTATTTTGAAAGAGTTTGGAAGTTTTATATTGTCTGTTATTTTATAAATTTAGGGGTGTTACACGTTCATCATCGATTGTCATATTATGTAAAATAATGCATGTAGTTATTATGTCATGTGACACTTATTAATTTTTTCTTTCCAAAAACGATTAGGTCTAAAGAAGTTGGTGATACTTCTAACGTTATCATTTTGAAATGGAAACAAGAAAGTAAAGCAAAGTAGTAAGATATTAATAGTTGTGTACAATGAGAAATACAAAGTTCTAGTCGAATTTATGGGAAGTTTTAGGCATTTGTAGTTGGATAACGTCAATGTATTATCAAATCCATCTTAGTGAACACATCACCAGAGTACTGGGCATCATATTTTCTAGAATCTTGGTTAATATCAGTGAATTGTCAAATCCATGTCAACGCCATTGAGAAACATGGGAATCTTATACTCGTTGGTGTATCATCAATTTGTATAAGCAAATTCAAATACGTGATATGCATTTTCCTAATGCTATAAATAGATGGTGAGTTCTTATTCCAATTCACAACAACCCACTGCTAACCTTTTTAATCAAAATGTCTATCGGTTCTACTACATACACTAAAGATGAAGATAAGCATTTATGTCAAGTTTATATGCAAATTGCTCAAGACCCCATCAAGGGTGTGTACCAAACAGGTGACCACTTCCGGTCTAGAGTGGAGGAAACTTACAACAATGAAAGAGATACAACTTGGAATGCTCATCTGGAAGAGGTCTTTCCAGTCTCGAGTTCATACCATTAAAAAGGTAACAAGAAAATGACATGCATGCATTAGACAATGTAAAAATAGACGTCCAAGCGGTGCTTCAAAAGTTGATATTGGGAGCATAAATGTGTAACATTTTCTTTACCTTATTACTAATTAATTAATTATTGTTTTATGAAGTTGGATTAAGGCAAGTAATGTTTTCTGAAGATCTGAGTTTCAAAATAGGTCGAGTTTCAAAATAGGTTGGAATTTGATCACATCTGGAACATTTTTAAGGATTTTGAAAATTTTAAAAAATAGAAATACTCGTACTAGACCAATATCAATCCCAATTGGTTTGGGAGTGGATTCGACGGAGTCAGAAAAACTCACCCCCTCAATCCGCTAGAAGTGTGTCAAGTTTTTGTTCATAAGTTTATATGACGATGACGATATAACTGATGATTTTTAATCCCAACAACTAATTGGGGTTAAAAAAGCTAAATTAAAAAGAAAAATGAAGGACATCGATTATGGTCAACACCATTGAAGAAGGAAATAAAAACCTTTCACAATAGTTGAAAAAGAGTTGAGAGGCAACACCTATTGAAATCCAAGAAGTTAAGGAGGAAAATAAAATGTTGTTTCGAGGCGTGAACTCAATACACGATCCTTAAGTAGGAGTATGTGTTCAGGCTAAACAAGCACGAATTTTGTAAAAAATGGCTCAACAACATCAAGAAATGCCGCCTAAAACTACTTTGTATGAACAACATTTCAGTGATCTTGGAGGATCTGGAACTAGATTATTGGAATATATATCTCGGTTATGTATATGCGTATTTTGGTGGTTATTATGCATTTTAGCTTGTTTGTCCATCTATTAGTTAACTTTAAGTTCATATACTAAAATATAATTAGGGCAAAATGTCCAAAATAGCAATTTACTTTCATTTTTTTATAGCAATTTACTTTCATTTTTCATTATTACATTCAAATTATTTTTTTTATTAAGGTATTGTACTTTTTTTTTTTACCCGGTATAGTATTGGTTGACCAATTACCTTTTAAACCGGCTTCTCTTGTTGACGTGTCATATTTAAAATAACATGGAAGACACATAGGATATGTTTACGTGGCATTAAAAAGAAAAAAATCTCTTTTTCTTTCTCTTCTCCCCCTCTTCCCTTCTTCTCTTTCCCTTCAGGGAACCTTAGTTTTCTGGTGCATGTGGTTCGCCCCCACCTGAACGCGTATTTGGCTTGCTTTTAGCGTTTAGTGTTTTTGTCTTGATAAGAGGGGCCTCCCCCCTCTACCAAAAAAGAAAAAGAAAAATCCTTTTAAAAATATATATATCTATATATATATATATATATATATATATTAAAGGAAGAATCAAATGGTTGTTCAATGAAAAGCTTTTGATTTTATTTTTTTTCATTATTTTAATTTTTTTTACTATACAGTCAATACATTAATTGCTACCCCATTCATTTTCTTAATTTTTTTAACTCTATTTTCATTATTCTATAAAAGAAATTTGAATCCACAAATATATAAAACTATATATAATTTATTTATATCAATACATGCATGTTTTTAATTACATGACAATTGAAAAAAATAAATCATCAAAATTAAATATAGGTGAAAATTTTGAAATACAAAATACAATCTAAAATAATGTGGTGTAATGTAAATTATTATTGTTCGTAATTCATAAATCGTATTGTCATGTCCAACATAAATCTTCAAACTATGCAACGCATTTATGCGACTATCAATTAGTCAAGGCTTTGACTGATCAACAATTTCGAATTTCATAAAATCATTATAACATGCATTGTTGATCCAAATTCTGCAATATAAAAGAGTCATTTTAAAAAGTATAAAAACAGAACTACTATAATCACTTTTAGAAAGAAAAAAAACGAATTTACTAACAAAAGAAAATTGAACCAAATACATATATTTTCTCTTCTCTGAAATCTATAACAAACAAGTGGGAGAGACATGATTCGGACCTAGCTTCAACAGATTTACAATTTGTCGCTTTTGACCACTCTCCCGTTTCCAGGCCAAGCCCTTCCCCTCATTTAAAACTAAATGTTCCCAAGACTTTTTAATCTTGAGGGGGATACTCGATGAGGGGTAGATTAGATGGTTGAGTTCCAGTGAGAATGAGAGTTAATATGAGAAGCGTAAGAATGGATCTCTACCCTTGCATGCACATTAGGATGAGATGTACCGAGATGTATCCAAAAGGTTTTTTTGTAAAACCTTGAGATATTAAGGTGACACCATGAGAATTGAGTATATTCTCATATGGTGAATTTGTGGTTGAGTTTTAGTTGTCCCACATTGGTGAAGAGTTAAAGATTTGAACAAAGTGAAGTGCATAAAAGATGGATGGGTGCCTTTGGCAACATGATGTTTGAGTCTTCCTCAAATCTTGACTAAAGATGATTTTCATCATCTCACATTGGTGGAAATATTTGGAAGAAGATGATGGATGTATGAAAGCATGATGGCTGATTTGAAACATATAACCATTGTTGAAATCAAAACCAACCAATTAGTAAAATTATTGTACAAAATACACAATTAAAATCTTTATCTTTATATATATATATATATATATATATATATATATAAAAGGAAAACTTGTGGTATTGAGGTAGCACCATGAGAATTGAGTATTTTCAAATATTGACTTGTGGTTGAGTTTTAGGTATCCCATATTGGTGAAGAGTTAAAAGATTTGAACAAAGTGAAGTGTATAAGAAAGGTGGATTGGATGCATTTGTGTCAAATCATGGGATTTGCTTCATAAGGTTGTCTTATTTTGGATGACCCTCTTTAAAATGTATAACCATGGTTGGGATCAAAACCAACCAAATGGTAAAAATATATTTTAATGTATATAAAAGGAAAATCTTGGGATATTAAGGTGACATCATGAGAATTGAGTATTCTTAAATGATGAATTATGATTGAGTTTTAGTTGTCCCATAGATGAAGAGTTGAAAGATTTGAACAAAGGAAAATGAATAAGAAAAGTGGATGAGATGTCTTTGTGTCAAATCATGGGGTTTGCATCATAGGGTTGTCTTATTTTGGATGACTCTCTTTGAAATTTATAACCATGGTTGGAATCAAAACCAACCAAATGGCAAAAATTATAATGCAAATATAAAAGTGAAACCAAAGATGATGACTTGACAACATGAGGTTTCTTTGTTCCTCAAATTTGAAATAATGTTGACTTTCATCATCACACATTGGTAAAAAGATGATAGTTTGAAAAAAGATGATGGATGTATAAACGTGTGATGGAACTTTAAAATCTATAACAATAGTTGAAATCAAAACCAACCAATTGGTAAATTTTTTGTGCAAAACGTATGCAAATGATACATTTTTTCTTAACAAGAGTTGTGTTTATTGTAGTACTTGTAATAACAATGTAGTTTACGTATCTATTATATCACTTGTATATACATAGAATGAAAGTGTTGACTTAATGACGTGCTTTCATATGATGTTAGTATTCTTTAAATCGTAGTTTACGGTGTTGGAGAGAGCGTTATAAATATAAATACAATCCAGAGTTTTCAGACACATCATACTTCCGCTCGAGTTGAGGCTTTTACGGTTTTTTCTTAAATTGAGTTTTGATTATTGTGCAATATGCAGTGTCGAATACTAGTAAGTTATAGAGATTTTACACCGAAATCTATTTTGACGAGGGGAAAAAGAGAGGAATGAGGAGAAAAGTATCTTCTTGAAACTTATTTAGGAGAGAAAAAGATAAAAGAAAATAATGATGTTTTTCTTCCAAATGCAAATACAGGAAGGTGAACAAAAGAATTCCAAAAACCATCTTTTTTTTCCTTTCTCTTCTTATACTCAAAATCCTATTTCATGCACCAATTTACGAAAACAATAATAATAAATAGAATCCAAAGTTTGACCACAAAAAGGAATTATTTTCATTTCTATTTTCAAGTCTGACAACTTAGTTTTTTGGTTGTGGGCTTCAAACGCACTGCCAGTGCTAGACTTAGTGCTAGTGCTTAAAACTTTGTCTTAAATGTTTATTAATGTAGTATATATATATATATATATGTATGTATGTATGTATATATATATATGTATGTATGTATGTAT
>NC_037529.1:17535815-17549906 GCF_001531365.2 Cynara cardunculus var. scolymus
GTATGTATGTATGTATGTATGTATGTATGTATGTATGTATGTATGTATGTATGTATGTATGTATGTATGTATGTATGTATGTATGTATGTATCATCACCTTCCGAGAAACTGTCACACTGAGAGAGATAAAAAAGAGAGTTTTTGGATAAACAAACTTACTGCTGTGTGAAAATGGAGCTTTGAAGAATCTCGGAGCAGTTCATATTTTGCATCTTGTAGACAATGATCGTATAACAAGGAAGATAAGTCTACAAGCTGTTCCTCCAGACCCTATTATTTATTCAACCAAAACATGATGTTTTGTTGGTCTCGTTAGAGTCTGTAAGATGTGTATAACAGTTTGTAGAAGGGATGGATGAATACAAACACAGTAACCTTTTTAAATTTAAAATATATATTGATAAAGAAGAATCAATACATATTTTACAAGATTGTTTGCCGAAAGATAAGGTAAATATAACCTATCTAAACAATCTAAGTTACACACTAGTTCTTAGCAAAGAGAAATGATTTGTTGTTTAAGACTTAGAAGGAAGTAAGTTCTTTCTGGGTAAGAACTATTTAGAATATTAAAAAAGGATTCTAACTTGCTTTTGAAGATAAGCGTGTCATGTTCTTTTACTTATGAACATAAGTTAGGGTTCAAAAGTAAGTATCAGTATCTCTGCATGGAGATATAACACATTTATTTATACTCATTGCATTAAATGCACATTTAATGTAATGCATTAGGGTTTGAACACGTGTCAAGCCTTTAGAGAAAGACTTGTCCTTTGCTTGTCCCGCTCAGCCAGCTTCAGGATCTTCTCATGTTCAGCTTCTGCAAGAGATAGAAGCTTAGCCTGGGCCTGGACAGCGGTCACCTTCTTTTTGGAATTTCTCTTGGGAATAACTTTGGTGGCAAGGGACTTGGTCAGCTTTAAGCTGTCCTCGATCTGCTTCTTTTGAAGAACCAGTTCTTCCTCGGCCTTGAGGGCCTCGAGTCTTTCAGCTTCGGTCAGGAAGTCGAACTCACCACAACTAGAAGTACGAAGAGGAACTTTTACTCTAGTTTGATCGAGTGACTCCCTGAGATGAGTCATCTGTTGGTCGGTAGGAGTGTTGGGGGTAGGGTTCTCAGGGACCCATTCCAGCCGACCACAGGTAGTTGAGGGTATCTCGAATTGATATAGAGAGGTGATGACTACCAGAGATGAGGAGTCTTCAAATAAGGGTTGAGGAATTTGCAATAGTACCTTTAGGTTCCCTTATTTAGCAACACCTTTTTCCTTAAACTTGGTGCCCTGGTGCTTTTCTTGAGCAGCCTCTTTCACCCCTTGCTCCCCTGGGATTCAGAATCCCTTAGGGCAACGCCTTTGATGGCATCGGCAGGTTTCTGATACTGAATCGTGAAGTCGTCGTATTCATTATCATCATCGTCCAGGTCTTTGCCAGTGTCAAAAAGGTCGGGGGACTCATCGTCATCTTCATCATCACTATCTTCATCATCATCATCCAGATCACCATCATCAGCTGCAGAGGTAACCTGAGGATCATCATCACGAGCTTCATCTCGGGCGGCATCAACATCCTCAACTACAAAAGCTTCACAAGAAGTTGGAGAATCATCAGCAACAGCAGCTTCAGCTTCAGCTATAAGAGCTTCACGCTCAGCTTCAGTAGATGGAACAACAATAGAATCGAAAGGACCAGCTTCAGTCGTTGTCTTCCCTCTTTGACTATTGTTTTATAGCAATAGCTGAAGAAGTGGTCGACTATGCGAATTTAGAACTTCATTAGCTCCTCGAGGTTGATCAGAGCATGGGCCATAATGACATTGGCTTACGTGCCTGATGTAGTTGTTCACAGTCATCAGCAGTGAACGATGGTTCAGCTGTTGGGATTGGTTGTTGCAGAGTAGCCAGTATCTGCTTCATGACCTCCGTCTGCTGGGCAAGGTGGGAGTTTACTTCATCGGCCTTGTTTGTTAAAGCAACCATGGCCTCAGCATTGGCTTGAACTGCCACTTGCATGGAGGAGAGATGGTTCTGGACCTCATAAACTTCACCCCTGATGGCTGAGAGGTTAGCAGCTATTTCATCTCGTTGAGGCATCCCTTATGGACTTCGTCCATTTTGTTAAGGACAATCTCAACTATTGGGAGGAGCAGCTTCACGTCTTCAGCCATGTCATAGGAATCTTCCATGGCTGGTTCAACAAAAGGACCTGTAAAAGACGGAAAATGTGCATAAGAGAGCTCGGGGCTAGATGAAACGAAAGGATATGAATATGAAATACCTAAGAGGTCATCAACGTTATCAGAAGGATTAACGTTGGTGCGCTCCATGGTGTACTCGAAAAGATGAGCACCAGTTAGCTGAGGAGCCTCGAGAGGAGCTACCGCAGGTCCAGTGGTGAGTGCCTCATCACCAAGGAGGACATTCACTGATGAATCATGGACACATGTAGCGACCAATGATGGAGGAGAGGAGAAGATGGCTGAGAGTGATTGTGAGTGTTCAGCGTGGTGGCGTTGATATTCACACCTTCAGTGATTTGAGTCACTGAGGCGATTAGAAAAGTTGCCATTGATACGACAGTGATATCAGAAATCACTGAAGAGCTTGGATGGCTAACTGAAAGTGCCTTGGGGGTAAGGCTCGTTTCAATAGCTGAGACCTTTTGAGAGGTCACAGCCAGAGATGTATTTATCCTCTTTTTGGCCTTCTTGGATCTCTGAGGAGAACTAAGAGTTGGTTGAGTTGGGCGTTTGGAAGAAAGGGTTGTGGTGGCTGGGTTAGACTTAGGGGGTTTGCTTTTGTCTTGACCACCGAATGAGAAGAAGAAGAAGATGGAAGAATAGAAGAGTGTTGCACTACAGCAGACAGTGCAACATCTCCATCCCTCAGCTTGTGATCCAGAATCCTGGATCCAAGCTTGCAGATAGAAAGATTACCTTCCTTGGAGTATTTTTCGCCAAAGATCTTGGCAAAAACCATTGAGAAAAAATGAGTGTATGGAACCAATTTCTCCCTCTGACGCTTGTTGAGCTTCAGCGCCAGGTCTTCAAAGATCACCACAGCATAGTGGATGGGTCGGCAGCAGATGACTAACACGCCGATAATGAGAGCGACCTGCGATGCTTGATCTTGACCGCCAGTCTTTCCACCCATGCTCTGGATGAAGTGAGAGAAGAGGTATTGCCACACCGCTCACATGTGGTTCTTCTCAATCTTCGAAAGCAATTTGAACAGCTCGTCGGAGTCTTTCTTCAAAGGCCATTGGTAGCCCATATCATCGAGGCAGGCAATGATATTTCAGTCGAAGGGTCGCTAATGAACGGACCCTTGGGGAAGCGAAGAGCGTGCCTAAGAGTGTTCACGCCAACGCTTACGGTCATCTTGTTGAAGGTGAAGGAGATTTTCTCCACCTTTTGACCGTTCTTGTCTTCTTCTTGCACTGCCTCAGCAGTCATCCATAACTACTGAAGGGCCTCCCTAACCATGACAGGTTCATGGTTGAGAGCGTATGCAATGGGGGAACATCTTGAGGAAGGCAGCAACATCCTCGTAAATGGTCTTGTTGGTAGGAATGTCCAACAAGGCAACGTGGTTGTTACCCTTGAAGGATATGTCTTCAACGGAGAAGTTAACGTTTTTGGCAGCCATTGTCTGCTATAGTTTTAAGAAACAGGAAATAATAGTTGTTAGTAGTCCAAGATTTGTTGTGATCTTTTTAAGTTTTAGAACAATAAAACTTCTTTTGAAAATCCTCAAATGAGATATTAGAGTTTTTCAAGTAGATTTATGTTTTGAAACAAGATTATAACCAAGAATAAGAATGTGTTACTAATTTTTATGTTTGTGTTTTAAGAGAACAAGGTTCTTAAATCTCAAACATTTGTTTCATAGGAAGGAGAAGAACAGTTCTAAGTTTAAAAAATAAATAAGTATCGACCTTAGAGTTGTTTGAGAAGAAGGTCGAAGGATTCGAGAGTTCTTAGAGTTCTTGCTTGCAAAGTTCTTTTGGCAGAGGTTCGTAAAAGATTTTTGTAAGCGTAAAGGAAATATGAGAGGAAGAGTCTTATATTTATAGGTAGAAGGAGAGAGAAAAGAAATAGGAGAGAGGAAAATATGACTGTTGAGGAAACGTCATGATGAAGAAATGGCACGTTCTCGTCCATGATTGGATGGAAGTTGGAGAAGGTCGCATGTGTTAGACTTTTACGTGTGTCTCAATGCATATCGTATCGAAAACAGAGAATGTCGTCATAAAGACGGTTCATTAACTATTTCTTTTAAAAACGTTTAAGGTTTTAAGAAATTCATTGAGTCACATTCAGTGATAAGATAATCAATGAATAAAAACATTTTAAAACATTTTGATCACTAAAGAAGAAAAGCTTCAATGATGGTTTTATTTTAAGAACTAAAAATAACTTAGAAGAGTATATTTTTATAACACTGAAAGAATCACTGAAACTGATATTTAAAAACATTTGAATCACTGAAGGTAGAAAGGTTTAGTGATCATTTTGATTTTAAGAAAAGATTAGTATAAAAGAGATATACTTTCATAAAAATGTTCAGCGAATGAAAGAATCACCGAAACAAACTTTTTAAATGTTTTGATCACTAAAGAAAAAAAAAAGCTTCAATGATAGTTTTAAGTTTTTAGAAAAAGAACAAGTATGCATACCTTAGAGAGAGTAGATACATTTACTCAAGAGTTCAGTGATAGAGATAGAGCATTGAATCATTTCACTTATTGATTGATGTGTATAACTGAAGAAAATTTTTCTTCAGCGTTTAACATCCCCAGTTCACTGATCAAAATGTTAAATCTTGTCTCATTAAGAGGCTTGGTGAAAAGGTCAGCGAGCTGATAATCAGTTGGAACAAAGAGAAGTTCAATATCACCATTCATAACATGATCTCTAATAAAATGATATATGATCTCTATATATTTGGTCTTGGAGTGAAGTACAAGGTTTTTTACGATTGCAATAGCACTGGTGCTATCACAATAGATAGGAATCTTCGAGAACTGAAGATCGTAGTCCTTCAGCTGGTTTTTCATCCTATCGATCTTGCAACCTGCAAAATCACTATCCGAATAACCTATTAGGTCAAAACCTAAACCCTTGGGGTACCAGAGACCTAAGTTAGGAGTTCCGTTAAGGTATCTGAAGATGCGTTTTACAGCGATCAGATGAGATTCCTTATGTTTAGATTCATATCGTGCACATAAGCAAGTAGAATACATGATATCTGGTTGACTAGCTGTGAGATATAGCAAGGAGCCGATCATTCCTCTATAAACAGTTACGTTTACAGGCTTTCCATTTGGATCCTTGTTGAGAGAGAGTGGAGGAGCAGGAGCCATTGGAGTCTTCATAGATGAGTTATTAGATAGATCAAACTTCTTCAGCATGTCACGGACATACTTACTTTGACTAATAAAGATGCCTTTATCTGATTGCTTGATCTGGAGACCTAAAAAGGTTAGTTATCCCATTATACCCATCTGGTATTCTTTCTTCATGCGATCAGTGAATCGAAAACACAACAAGGGATTAGTGGAGCCAAAAATAATATCATCGACAAAAATTTGGACTAGAATGATATGACCTTTAACTTTCCTAAGAAATAAGGTCTGGTCAATCTTTTTATGAACAAATTTCTCGGAGATGAGAAATGAGGAGAGGGTATCATACCAGGCACGAGGAGCCTGTTTCAACCCATAAAGAGCTTTATCCAAACGATAAACATGGTTTGGATACTTAGGGTCCAGAAACCCTGGAGGTTGTTCAACATAAACTTTTTCTTGAAGTTTTCCATTAAGGAAAGCGCTCTTTACATCTATTTGGTAGACTTTGAAGTCTCTATGGGCAGCAAAGGCTAGGAAGATTCGAATTGCTTCAAGTCTAGCAACTGGTGCGAAGGTCTCGTCATAATCGATTCCTTCTTTTTCTATATGACCCTCAGCAACAAGTCGAGCCTTATTACGGGTTACCACACCTTCTTTACCTAACTTGTTGCGATAGACCCATTTGGTGCCTATCACTGTCTTGTCAAATGGACGTGGGACAAGGTACCAGACTTTGTTCCTATCAAACTCAATAAGCTCCGTTTGCATGGCAATGACCCAGCTAGGGTCTGAGATAGCACCACTGATCTTCTTGGGTTCAACTAAAGAGAGAAAGTTGACAAAGAGACAGATATTACCTAGACCATGACGAGTCTTAATACCTGCACCTGGATCACCAAGAATTTGATAAATTGGATGGTCTTTAGTCCATCGCTGAGCTGGTAGAGGATTATCATTTAAGTAGAGAATTTCAGGAATAGAGAATGAGGTTTCAGCTATAGTATCTTCAGCGATTGGAACAATTGCTAAAGGATCCTTAGATTCACCAACTAAAATAGGTTCATACACTGAAGGCATCTCATTCACTGTTTGATCAGTGTTTGAAGTAGAAGGAGGAATACAGCTGATAGGCATAGCAACAATCTCTGAAGAAGACACGTTGATGTGACTAGATGCAATTGGAATGATTAATGGTTCATATTTAGCTTCTGGGGCTTCAGTGTTGAAAGAAACGCTGAAGGAAGCTTCAGGTTGTCTATAATGAGAGAACATCCAGTTTTCTAATTCATCTTCATCATTTAAGATGGGTTTTCAATTAGCTGATTGAGATTCATAAAAGGTGACTGGTCGGTTATATTTCACACCTTTAGACTAATGAAATTAGGCCACAAAGCAAGTATACAATATGGCCCAACGTCGTCTGTCCAAGTAATAAAGTGGTACAAGTACCGGATTATCATCCACAGGGATAGTAGCCAAAGTTAGATTAGAGTATAATGAAAGAGATGATTTAAGATGGCGATTTTGAAGACTTTTGATTGATTGTAAGGTGATCCAAAACAGAATACAGAATATATAAAAGAAGCAAGGGTGTAAGACTTAAGGTGAGATACAAACACAAATTCCAGCAGCCAATACTGTAGCAATGATATAGGAATGCTACAGCAAGTAGTGTTTCGAAACTAAGTTCCACCATCTATTTTGAAGGCATTCCTCTCAGACTTCACCATTTCACTATCTTATAGCTTTCCACCCATATCTCTATGTGGTRTCCGGACCGGGGATAGTGACACAATGGTGTTTTCAAAATATATGGATAAACAAATCTCTTCGTTAAAAATCACTCTCTCGAGTCGATTCCCATATCATTCGAGTTAGCGTGTTCTTGATATTTCATCTTTGAATATATCACACTTTGACACTTTTGACAAGTGACCAACCCGTCGGGAGTTACGTTTTGAAAAACATAAATGACAAGTCTCCTTGTCGGCAACTTTCTCAAGTCTACCTCTTATGTCATTCAAGTTGACGTGCTTAATGATGGCTTATCTCTAAGTCCATCGCACTTTTAACACTTTCAAGTGATCAACCCGTCAAGAAGTATGCTTGGTTTTATAAAAACTTGAATGAAACAATGGAACGTCGTTTACGAAACACTTAGCTACTTTCGTTCCGTTTGAAAATCTCACCTTTCCGTCTCACACCCAAGCAATAAAAGCTTAGCTACTCATAACGGAAAGTAAAAAATAAATGACAGAAAATAAAGACATAAACGTAAATTGCGTAAAGTAAATGACAATAAAATAAATGAAGGAAATGTAAATGATGATAAAATAAATGACGGGAATGTAAATGACGAGAATGTAAATTGCGGAAAATAAATGACGGAATGTAAATAGCGGAAAATAAAAGACGAGAAAATAAATGACGGAAAATAAAAGACGAGAAAGTAAATAAAGAAAAAGATGAAGAACTTAAAGCCTTAAATTAAGAACACCCTTGGAGAGGGTTTACAAAAGCTAGCAAATGAGAGAAAATATGGAAAGATTAAAATGAAAGATTAATGGATGAAGGATGTCTTGGAAGGCACCCCAAGGCCTCTATTTATACAAACAAGGATCACTAGAAGACAAAATAAATAAACTTGTAGGCTAAGTTTTCTAAAAGCTAGTTACAAAGCAACAAAAGTGTAACTAGAAAGTACAACTCCTTAACCAAAGTTTAACTACAGATTTTCTACTAAAAATCCAGCTATTTCCAGTTGTCCTCCATCTTCAAAAAGTCAGCGTCTTGTTCATTAAGCCCTCCAAAAAGTCGTGTATGAATCAGGTCGATGCTGCACCAATGCTGCAGCATTTGTTGTTTTCACAAAAACTCTCAATTAGCATCATTTACACATACCAACAAGTAAACCACAACATTTAGCTTCATAATAACAAAAGTATAAAGAAATGAATGAAAATGACTCAAAGTGGGAATGAAAAGAAATTAATATAACTAAAACGACGTAAAAAGAGCGCTTTATGTGTTAAATTCTCAACACATATCATACAAACTTAGCGTTGCTTGTCCCCAAGCAACCAAAAGACAAATATAAAGACTCAATATAAACGCAAATACATGATCAAGGCTTTAAGTGCCTTCCCAAAGAGAGTTATAGCAACATGATGTTCATAGCCTTTCATAAATCTAAGAAGTGTCAATCAAAACTAAGTTCTTTGCATGAACCATAGGCTAGCATTCCCTTTTCTTTGTTAAGTTCAAACACAATCATCATATTAGGATCAATAGGGCTTAAAAGGGTATTTTCTCATTGGCATATCTTTTCTCTCATAGCCTTTTTCACTTGTGTACTCCACATATAAAATTTTCAAATTTTTAGGCCCTTTTGGCCTCTTTTGTTTGGAGTTTGCACATAATCCCTATGGGACTTTTGTTATGCCATTTCATAACATTTTCTAAAACACATAGCCCCTATGGGACTTTTGTTGTGTTTTCAACACCCTTTGTGTGATAAAGAGTTAATTTGGAGCTTTGCACTTTTGTATTGACTTTGTGTCCTTGTGTAAACTCCTCCCCCAAACTTGAATATGACGATGTCCTCATTGGCGTTTTGTAGGGTAATATTGTGTATAAAGAGTGCAAGTGGCTAGTATGAGTATAGAAAAGATGGCCTATCTCATTTCCGAATGGTGATTGTGTGATCAAAGTGTTTTCCCAAAAAGGGTTATAGTAAAAAACAAAGTACCATGATTAAATGACAAACAATCACTAAAATTATTTGGGCTATGATCTCATGTGTTAACCGCCCTCAATTGAAATGATCATGCGTAAAAATAAAACTATAAATTCTAAAAAACTATTCCCGACTAAAAAATAGAAAATATGAAGCTAAAGTAAGGTGGTAGAACCTGTCCTACTCCAAAGGAGTAGGTTGTGTACTCCGGGCAGCCACGGATGCAATCTCTGTCCTCAGTCTTTCGGTTTTCGTCTTGTATCGAATCAGCTTTTTCTGCATCTTCTTGATCTTTTCAGCTACCCCATTCTCCAAGCCTTCTTTCAGCTTCTCAAACCGCTTCTTCATCTTCCGTTCATTTGATTTCAACCTGCTTGTCAATTCAGTTTGCATGGTCTCTAACCTTTCTACCATCTCGGCCCGCTGCTCTATCATAAAATCCATCATACTCCCACTTTGCTCTAGAAGCTCCTCCATAGCTCTAGTCATACCCAGCAATTCCCTTCCTCTTTCACTCCTCTCTCGAAGTCTTGAAACAGCCTTCATATCTATAGTCCACTTCTCCTCACACTCCTTAATAACTAAGTCATCGGTGTACTCAGGAACACTGGCTTTCATAAGCAACTTGTGAATTAGGCCTGGGAAAAACAACTTCCCTTGTCTTCTTTTGGAGCAATATAGAATGGCCTTTTTAACAACATCCCCCACATTGATCGTTTTACCCGTAACCACACAGTACAACAAAATGATCCTTTCAACCGAAATGGAACTATCATGAGTAGTCGGGTTGAGAGAATATCGAATGAAATTCATCCAAACATTAGCATCGGGCTTTAAATTTGAAGACCTATAGGTCTGTAACATGTAGTTACTATGGACATTCCATCCCGTTCCGACTTTCCCAAGTTCTCTACCGATTTCCTCTAGTTGGGCAAATGAGGCCGATTGAGAAAGCGTCTCAAAATCTATCTCGGTTGGGGGTGAAAGGCCCAAAAGCTTATTAATAGCCTTGGCCGAAATACTTACCCGAACACCCCGAACTTTAATCTAATTAAAGACAAATTAAAAGAGCTCTTTACCTCGCACAGTATTTGCCATCCTTGCCTATTGATTACGTCCCGGATGAAACTGAATTCATCGAAACTCCTTCTATCGAACCCTTTATCCGGCAATATCTTCTTGTTCTTAATATTTGCATATTTCAGTTGTGCGACCTCAGTGCTAAACCCATTGAACGGCTGTTGTGGCCTAGGAATGGGTCTAGTGTTTGACATGCTTCGTGTGGCTCGCACCCGAGAGGGGCCTGCTGTATCTTCAGGCCTAATCGTGGCCGTTCGAGGTGATTTCCGGGGCATAAAGGCAGTGTGCCTTAACTGGACAGAAGGTGGGTTCGTCTTGGTCTCTTTTTGAGAGGCTGACTATGCACAACCTTTGATCTTGTAGCAAAAATCCGTCCCAATCCCTTTCTCTTTCTAGTAGGAATTGGGGTCATATTCCGTACATCGACGTTCAAATCAGCCTCATTGTGTGGTGAACTAATGGCCTCTTCCCTATCATTCAATTCAATATCCTCAAGCCCAACCGATTCATCCTCACCAATATGGGGTATGGGATCGACCAAAACAGTAAGTGTGGGCATTTGTGTGCAGGGGTGATCATACCAAGTAAGGAAATACAATTTTGGAGGACTCAATACAGTAGATGGTGAGTGTGGTGGAACCAAATGTTCATCCTCAGAAGAATCGGAGGTCGTTAATCCCTCAACAGGTTCATTAGGGCTCCAATTAGGATTTACCTCACTGCCCAGATTAGGGCTTGCGACTGCCGGCAACGATGGTGGTGGGGAGGCGTTGATGTCGAACGTCCTATGTGGTGGAGATGGGAGAGTGACATCGGTCGGCGACGGAGGAGGCGTAGGGGGCCGGCGCGGCGTTCGTCGAGCACGCGGCAGTGAACAATCGGCGATGAGGGGAGTGACGATAGGAGGTCTCAGCGGCGACGGTGATGAGGGAGGAGACGACGAGGAAGACCCCGAGGCGACGAGGTCGATCATTTCTGGTTCTCCAGTCGGTCGCGAAGCGGAGGTGCAAGCCCGCCGGCGGTTGCTTCACCGGATCGGCTGTGGTGGGTCCCGAACGGTGGTTCGTTTCATACGGGCCATATTCAAACAGTGAATGAGGAGAAGAGGGTGGAGCGATAGTGACAGTGGGGTTTATTGAGAGTGGTTTTAGTGAGGGTAGTTTTAATGAGAGTGGGTTAGTGGTAAATCAAATTGAGGATGGATGATAGTTTGAAAAGAAAGCTGGCGGGTGATGCATGGATGAGGCAGGCAGCGATGGTAAGTGTTTAAGGTGGTTATGGGGAAGAGAAAAAGTCACATCTTCATTAAGCTTTCTAATCACTTGTATTGACGGTTAAGGTAATGCCCAAAGGTAGTTATCCAATGGATAAACATTGATTATGATGGAGTGGGTTTAGGGAGCATGGGGGACAAAATCTGAGAAAAGGGGCTGACAAAGACTGATGTGATGCAGTTATGACATCACTTTGTACTCTCTTGTTTTTCTTACAAAGTTGCTGCCAATCTTCACATGTGAACCACTGAATGCTGCAGCATTGGCAGAACATCAATTTCCCATGATAATTTCCTTGAAAACAACCTACACAAGACCAAACTTAATAAAACATAAAAGCTTCAAAACAGAAATATAAAGAGAGAAACTATTTACAAACAAACTTTGGACTTGAAAAAGTCCAAAAACACTTTCATTCTAAGGTATAGCCCAATTCTCATAGCAATGCTCTGGGAATGCTACAGAATCATGAAATACCTTAACTCGTTGACAATTCACTTTAAACACCGTGTTGTCCTCCGGGTTAATGAGGTCAATCGCTCCATAAGGGTAAACTTTATGAATGACAAAGGGTCCGGACCACCTAGACTTGAGCTTTCCCGGGAATAATATCAATCTAGAGTTAAACAAGAGGACCTTCTGTTCCTCTTTCAACTCCCGGTGTTGGATCCTATTATCATGCCATTTCTTTGTCTTTTCTTTATAAAGTTTGGCATTTTATAAGACATTTGTCTTTGCTCTTCCATTTCCCAAAGTTGAAACTTTCTTTTCTTTCCGGCTTCATCCAAAGACATATTAAGCTCTTTGATAGCCCAATATGCTTTGTGCTCAAGTTCTAAGGGCAAATGACATGCTTTTCCGTAGACAAGCTTATATGGAGACATACCGATTGGTGTTTTAAAAGCAGTTCGGTATGCCCACAAAGCATCGTCTAATTTGAATGCCCAGTCCTTCCTATTGGGCTTGACCACTTTGTCCAAAATGCTTTTAATTTCCCTATTAGAGAGCTCAGCCAAACCATTAGTTTATGGGTGATAGGTCGTGGCAATTCTGTGGTTAACATTGTATTTTTCAAGAACTCCTTTTAACAAATTGTTCACAAAGTGTGTTCCCTCGTCACTAATTAGTGCCCTAGGGGTACCGAACCGTGTGAAAATCTGTTTTTGGAGGAACTTAACTATAGTTTTTGCGTCATTTGACACACATGCCATAGCCTCCACCCATTTGGATACATAGTCAACAACCACCAGTATATATTGGCAATTATTTGATGGAGGGAAAGGACCCATGAAGTCTATTCCCCAAACATCAAATAATTCAACTTCGAGTATCCCATTTAATGGCATTTCATTCCTTTTGGAAATGGAGCCACTCCTTTGACATTCGTTGCACCTTTGTGAAAAATTGTGGGAATCTTTAAAAATGGTTGGCCAATAAAAACCGGATTGTAAAACTTTGGTTGCAGTTCTTTGGCCTCCGAAATGGTCTCCGTATGGTGCATGATGGCAATGCTGCAGGATTGCTGCCACTTCAGTTTCGGGCACGCATCTTCTCAAAATCTGATCTGCACCAAGTCTAAACAAAAATGGGTCATCCCACAAGTAAGATTTAGCATCATGAAAGAATTTTCTCAACATGTGGCTTGTGTAATCAGAGGGTTTTATTCCACATGCCAAAAAATTAGCTAAATCCGCAAACCATGGTGTTTTTGGTTGGTCAATCAAGAGGATTCTTTCATCCGGAAAAGTATCACTAATGTCCATTCCTCCTTTCTCGGGCTTTTCCAACTTAGACAAATGGTCCGCTGCTTGATTTTCTACCCCATTTCTATCAATAATCTCTAAGTTAAACTCTTGTAATAAAAGCACCCATCTTATTAACCTTGGTTTTGCATCTTTCTTTGAAATTAGGTACTTGATGGCTGAGTGATCGGTATGCACAATTACCTTTGTTCCTATCAAATAGGACCTAAATCTCTCGAAAGCAAAAACTATGGCCAATAATTCTTTCTCAGTTGTGGTGTAATTAATTTGTGCTTCATTCAAAATTTTACTTGCGTAGTAGATTGAATAAAACACCTTGTCTTTCCTTTGTCCTAGTACAACACCTACCGCCCAATCAGTAGCGTCACACATGATCTCAAAAGGTTTGTTCCAATCCGGGGCAACTACCACTGGTGCGTTAACCAAAGCTTTTTTCAAAGTTTTGAATGCATTTCTGCATTCATCATTAAAATTGAATTTTTGGTCATGCTGGAGGAGTAAACAAAGAGGTTTTGAAATTTTAGAAAAATCTTTGATAAACCTTCTATAAAATCCGGCATGACCCAAAAAGCTTCTGATTCCCTTAACCGTGGTAGGTTCGGGTAGTTTTTCAATTACCTCAAGTTTTGCCTTATCTACCTCAACCCCTCTTTTTGAAATCAAGTGTCCAAGAACAATTCCTTCTTTGACAAGGAAATGACATTTCTCCCAATTTAGGACCAAGTCTGTTTCCTCACACCTTTCCAAGCTCTTTTTCAAATTATTTAAACAATTGTCAAATGATGAACCATACACAGAAAAATCATCCATAAATATTTCAATGGATTTTTCAAGCATATCAGAAAAGATGGACATCATACACCTTTGAAAGGTGGCTGGAGCATTACA
>NC_037529.1:17551776-17556992 GCF_001531365.2 Cynara cardunculus var. scolymus
AGGGCTCGATTGTTCTGGTTAAGCGCAAGTTGACTGACTTGAGTCTCTAAATTCCTGATGGCCGCACTTTGTTGATTTATTAAAGCTTGGTTTTGTGCTTGTRCWTGTGCAAARAGTCCTTTAATCATTGCTTCCAAAGAAGATGATTCTGACTGTGGAGGAGGTTTATTCTGAAAAGGTAGTTGTGAGTTTTGAAAACCTTGTTGATGATTCTGAGAGTTAGAACTGTTTCCATGATGTTGTGGTTGGAAATTAGAAGTTCCTTGTTGTTTATGGACTGGTGGGTTTAAAGTGGGACTGTTCCAAGAAAATTTCGGATGTTGTTTCTAGCTGGCATTATAGGTATTGGAAGAGGGATTAACTCGGTTATGAACATAGTTTACTGATTCAGCATTGTGAGGACAGTGTTCATACGAGTGTTCCCCGCCACAGCACACACATTGCATAGATAGGACTGTTTGGACTGGTGTATTAGCAGCTTGTTGTCCTCCCTGACCAGAAGTTAAGTTTTTCAACATGTTGGTCATGGAGGTAAGCTGGGCTGTTAATGCAGTATATGCATCTACATCATGTATCCCCGCAGTCTTTTTCTGTGACTGAGGGCGTGGGTCGGTCCAATGTCCATTGTTTACCGAAATCTTTTCTAGGATTTCATATCCTTCATTATAGGTCATAGCTGTAAAGGCTCCGCCCGCAGTCGCATCGAGCATTTGTTTTGCCATGGGATTTAACCCATTGTAAAACGTCTCGAGTTGAATACGGTACGGAATGCCATGGTGCGGCCATTTCCTCAACAGCTCTTTGAACCTTTCCCACACGTTAGGAACAGCCTCATCGTCCATTTGTTTGAAAAGATAAATCTCATTTATGGACTTAGCGTTCCTTGTTGGTGGGAAATATTTTCGCAAAAAAATTTCCGCCATGTTACTCCATGACGGCACAGAACCCGGCAAATTGGCCATTTGTTTGCAACATGAGAAACATTATGGGTTTGAGTTCAAAATGGAGAGTGGTCATATGTGGCCTAACTATCCCGAAATTTAATTGCTCAAAATCCGGAATAGCATAATCCATGATCCTCTCATTTTTGGAATTTGCCAAATTAATAATCTTCGGAGTTTGTGCTCTTTGGTTGTCATTAGGTTCAGATTCCATGTTCAAATTATTACCATTATGTGTATGTCCTTGTTGAAAGTTCGGGTATGGTGGAATCTGCTCAAAACCCGGCGGTTGATTTTCCAAATGTAGTATTTCCGGAATATTCGCGAGAGGTAACGCCATATTTTGAGGGAGTAGAGCAAAAAATGCCCTTTGAGCCCTCCTCCGATGGTGAAACGTTCTCTCAATATCAGGATCAAATTCGAAAAATTCCCTGCGATGTGACGTGGCATACACCACTTTTAAAAACGATTCTGATGGTACTAGAAAAATCAAATCTTTTAATTTACTCAAAATAAAACTTTTAGCGAAGCAATCCCATGCGGCGGCGCCAAAAACTTGGTCGGTTATATTTCACACCTTTAGACTAATGAAATTAGGCCACAAAACAAGCATACAATATGGCCCAACGTCGTCTTTCCAAGTAATAAAGTGGTACAAGTACCGGATTATCGTCCACAGTGATTGTAGCCAAAGTTAGATTAGAGTCTAATGAAAGAGATGATTTCAGATGGCGATTTTGAAGACTTTTGATTGATTGTATGGTGATCCAAAATAGAATACATAATATATAAAAGAAGCAAGGGTGTAAGACTTAAGGTGAGATCCAAACACAAATTCCAGCAGCCAATACTGTAGCAATGTTATAGGAATGCTACAGCAAGCAGTGTTTCGAAACTAAGTTCTACCATCTATTTTGAAGGCATTCCTCTCGAACTTCACCATTTCACTATCTTATAGCTTTCCACCCATATATCTATGTGGTGTCCGGACCGGGGATAGTGACATAATGGTGTTTTCAAAATATATGGATAAACAAATCTCTTCGTTAAAAATCACTCTCTCGAGTCGATTCCCATATCATTCGAGTTGGCGTGTTCTTGATATTTTTTCTCTGAATATATCACACTTTGACACTTTTGACAAGTGACCAACCCGTCGGGAGTTACGTTTTGAAAAACATAAATGACAACTCTCCTTGTCAGCAACTTTCTCAAGTCTACCTCTTATGTCATTCAAGTTGACGTGCTTAATGATGGCTTATCTCTAAGTCCATCGCACTTTTAACACTTTCAAGTGATCAACTCATCAAGAAGTATGCTTGGTTTTATAAGAACTCGAATGAAACAATGGAACGTCGTTTACGAAACACTTAGCTACTTTCGTTCGGTTTGAAAATCTCACCTTTCCRTCTCACACCCAAGCTATAAAAGCTTAGCTACTCATAACGGAAAGTAAAAAATAAATGACGGAAAATAAATACATAAACGTAAATTACGTAAAGTAAATGACAATAAAATAAATGAAGGAAAAGTAAATGACGATAAAATAAATGACGGGAATGTAAATGACGAGAATGTAAATTGCGGAAAATAAATGACGGAATGTAAATAGCGGAAAATAAAAGACGAGAAAATAAATGACAGAAAATAAAAGAAGAGAAAGTAAATAAAGAAAAAGATGAAGAACTTAAAGCCTTAAATTAAGAACACCCTTGGAGAGGGTTTACAAAAGCTAGCAWATGAGAGAAAAGATGGAAAGATTAAAATGAGAGATTAATGGATGAAGGATGTCTTGGAAGGCACCCCAAGGCCTCTATTTATACAAACAAAGGGCACTAGAAGACAAAATAAATAAACTTGTAGGATAAGTTTTCTAAAAGCTAGTTACAAAGCAACAAAAGTGTAACTAGAAAGTATAACTCCTTAGCCAAAGTTTAACTACAGATTTTCTACTAAAAATCCAGCTATTTCCAGTTGTCCTCCATCTTCAAAAAGTCAGCGTCTTGTTCATTAACCCCTCCAAAAAGTCGTGTATGAATCAGGTCGACGCTGCACCAATGCTGCAGCATTTGCTGTTTTCACAAAAACTCTCAATTAGCATCATTTACACATACCAACAAGTAAACCACAACATTTAGCTTCATAATAACAAAAGTATAAAGAAATGAATGAAAATGACTCAAAGTGGGAATGAAAAGAAATTATTATAACTAAAACGACGTAAAAAGAGCGCTTTATGTGTTAAATTCTCAACACATGTCAGTGACATGAATAGTTTATTCTATCTTCTGTCGGCATTTGTTGAATACTCAGAAGGCTTTGGATACTGAAGAATATCCAAGAAAGATTCCTTCATCAGCTTTGGGATCGAACTTTTCTAGTTGATCACGGTTGTTGAGAATAAAACACGATACAACCAAAGATATGTAGAAAGCTAATAGAGATCTTTCTGCCACGAAAAGTTCATAGGTTGTCTTCTTGAACCTCTTAACGATCAGCTATCAATTTTGAGTGAAACAAGCGGTGTTGACAGCTTCAGCTCAGAAATTGGTAGGGAGATGGGACTCACTGAGCATTGATCGAGCAGCCTCAATGATTGTTTGATTTCTCCTTTCAGCGACCCCATTTTGCTGAGGAGTTCTCACTTAAGAAAAGTTGTAAAAAATTTCCTTGTCCTTAAAGAAGTTATCCATAGCACTGTTTTTGAATTCAGTACCATGGTCACTTCTAATAAATCATACTTTAATGTTGTTAAGCACTTCTATTTTCTTGATGCACGATATGATGTCTTTAGGTGCTTCATTTTTGGATCTGAGAAAGAAGACCCAAGTATACCTAGAATACTCATCAACAATGACGAGTGTATACTTCTTTCCAGCAATAGATTGCACATTCACAGGACCAAAGAGATCCATGTGCAGTAGCTGAAGATGCGATGTCACTGAAGAGATTTGCTTTGACTTAAAGCTAGCTCTTGTTTGTTTTCCTTTCTCACACGCTGAGCAAAAAGATTCCTTTCAAAGGAGTGTTGAGGAAGACCAATGACAAGATCATTTCTAGACAATTCACTGAGTGTCTTGAAGTTAAGGTGAGAAAGTCGTTTGTGCCATAGCAAGTTAATGTTTGACTAGCCTTTAGAGAAGAAACAACTATTCTCAGTGATAGAACAATCCATATTGATGATGTAGACATTCTCTAGACGAGAACGGGTCAAGGAAACCTTATCACCTTTGTCATAGACATAGCATGAATTCTTGGAAAACTTCACTGTGTAGTCTTTATCACACAGTTGACTGATGCTGAGGAGGTTGTACTTCAGTCCTTCAACGTATGCAACACATTTGAATGTGGTTGCACCATTGGCTTTATCTTCTGAGAAGGGTTCGAGTGTGAGCATGCCTGCGGGACCTGAAAGATGGTGAACTATACATGAGCGGGGCGAAGCCAAAGAAAACTCTGGTGGAGGTTAATATACCAAAACCTCTGGTATATCCTTTTCCATTACCTCCAAAGGTGACGGAAGGTCCTCTTTCTTCCTTGTAGTTAATGAGCAGGGATTTGTCTCCGGTCATGTGCCTTGAGCATCCACTATCGAGTTACCATATGCCTTTGACTTCCTCACAAGGGAACAGTTTAAAAATGCTTTTGGTACCCATCTATTTGGGTCCAGCAATGTTAAAGGCTTCATCTATTGAGACTGAAGAACCAACGTCAGCAGACGGCTTCACTGAACCTGAAGAGGTTTTAGTGGAAATGGGAACAACCTCTGACGGTAGAAAGATAGAGTCAGGAAGTGTCTTCACTGGGCCTGATGAGGAGGCTTCAGTGGAGGGAACTACAACATTTGATACTAAAGGCTTAGCATCAGTTGTTGTCTTCAGTAAGCCTGAAGAAGAGGCTATAGTGGTTTTCTTCACCTTGGTTGCTTTAACAGCCTTAGTGGATGATTTTACTTTGGTTGATTTCTCAGCCTTAGCTACTTTCTTGCCCTTGGTTGGTGGACCAGCCTTGGCAGCATGTTGATCCCAGATCTCTTAATAACACTAATAATCTAGTTATAAATAACCAAATTATAGTGATTTTATAAAAAAAATTATGAAGACTCAAGAATAAAAATAAGAATATTTATAAACAATCTTGAGCTTCAAAGTAAACTCAGAAACATAAAACAATGCGTAAAAGCCTTATTTTTTATAATAGATATGATCACCTATTTATACTAATCGGCTATTAAGAAGATAACTATCTAATGCTACTTTCTAGCAAATCTTCTAT
>NC_037529.1:17559752-17562705 GCF_001531365.2 Cynara cardunculus var. scolymus
GGCCTCGAAGGACTTCCATCATGTCCTTGATAGCCTTCGAGAGAAGAGCTATCTCGTGATGTTGCTACATCAGCTTCCTCTTCCTTGGTTTCAGAGGCCGAGTAAGTGAAGCGAATGTGTATCCCCTTAGATAGATCAAATATTGAAGGGGGAGGTGCATGAAAAAAGATCACTCTAAACGATCTATTGGTTCAACGTCAGAAGCAACACATGCTTCTGTGTGTGTGAGGGGATGTGGCGAGTCCTGAGGCGAAGGGACTCTTGTTTCTTCATCACCTCTCTGTTGAGAGAAAGGTGATGGTGGATGTGTTTCCTCAGCTTGTTCATCTCCAGAGGCCCAAAGAATGGCCTCTGGATGGCTGGTTGGGGTTGGGGTGGGATCGGGTCGTCCTCTTTCAATACCCCTTTGGCTTTTATCGCCAGGGGTAGAGGATGTGGTTGCCCTTTGGGTAGTAGGATGAGAAATATTTTGAGGAAGGTCGGGGGAAGCACGAGCATCATCATCATCATCTTCATCATCCGATGAAGATGACGCTTGTGCTCCCTCGCTTGGAGGGGGGACGGCTCTAAGTGCTCCGGGGTAGCTGCCCTCGGTTCCTGGGACAGCATGGAGCGTTCATAGGTCTTGCGTATCTCACTTGTCAATGGTATGACAGTGAGCATAGCCCGGGACAGCGGTCGGTTGATGCTGTATCCTTCCTTCGAAAGGGTTGGGTGGTGTCCTTGCATCTTCTAGACCGGGGTAAAGGGCTCCACAGCGGGTAGTCCGTGCTTCACCATCGCATCCCCAATGAAGAGAGCAAGGAAGCGGGGAAAGAGAACTACAGATAGTGGCTTTCCTGCGGCTTGAAGTTTGCACTTTTTGATCACGTCCGAATGAATCTCGTTGTAAATGTGGAAAGCGTAGTCGAGATTGAGGTTGAAGAAAAGCCCATACACAATTGTCATTATGTTGAGATTTCTTTGGTCTAGGGAACCTAGCTTGCAGGTGAGGGATCGGTTGAGGATGGAGAAGAACAAATTCCACATTGGCGGGAGKAATTGTCTTTTRAAGTCTGAGACATTTCGTAGGTCACGATTGTAACCTAGCATCTTTTCGAATCTGAGGATGTCGTCGGAGGATGGTGGTTCGTCATATTGCTCGATCCCAAGTTCCCGTCTGGTGGGAATGAACAAAACCCTAGAAACTTTTGTTCGCGGTATTTTTAGCGAGCAAATCATGTCATTTGGGGCGTCTATATCCCCCATTATACCGTGACTGGCTGGATGACGCAGGTTTGCCAGTATTGTTGCACGTATTTTATTGGTACACTAGGGTTCACTAGTGTGATGGCAGGGAGGAGGATGGAGTTCTTGAAGAACTCTATGACTATCGCAAAAGGGTCGTCAAATAGAGTGTTGCGCAGTTCAATGGTGTGGTTGTTTGGTTTCATGGGCAAAAAGATGATTGCGCGGTTGTCAGCGCCTGTTGACTGTACGTGGCTGTCGTTATTGTTGGATTCATGAGAAGCAGAGGAGGAGGCCATTTTTATGGAAGTTGTAGGTTTTGTGTTCGTCGGAGTCTTTGTTGCAGGTTTTGAGAGCGTAAAGAAAGGATGAAGGTGGAAGAAGGTTATTTATAGGTGAGAAGAGGGTGTGGAAGTGGTAAGGGAAACGTTTTCTTGATTATTAAAATATAGTAATCATGAAAAGATTTGGCGGTTTAACTTTTGGGTGATAGGATTTGAAGATTGTGAGCCGTCGTGATAGTACGTGCCATTAATGGATTGGACAGGTGTCAAGCTGGGGTTTGGGAAGATGAAAGATTGCAACGGCTCATGGGGGACAACCTGTATGGTGTCAGGTGCGTGGTAGGATGACGTCATGCATTATTTGAAATGAAGAGTTATTCCAAATAATATCTTGGTGAAAATGTTTCCCAAAAATAATTTTAAGTTAAAATCTCATCTAATTGTTGGATTAATACTAATTACGAAGTTTTGGTCTTCTAAAAACCGATGTTATAGTTTYTAGYCACAAAAGYTRCAATTTTGTATAATCTTGAAAATGGTTTTCARTTAAGATGAGTTTTGAGTGGAAAATGTTTTGTCATGGAGCCAGAGGAGTTCTTGTTAGGCATGACCAATTGGGTGGGGAACCAGAGGAGTTCTAGCAATATTGTCGATGAAGACATGAATTGATGTTGGATTTGCATGTTTTAGAGCCTTTGGTTAACAAACCAGAGGCTCTGGTGTAGTGCGGCAATCCATTATATAAAACCAGAGGAGGTCTGGTATTATATATATATATATATATAGCATTTTGTGTGGCCAGAGGCTCTGGATAGTAGAACCAGAGGCTCTAGATGGAAAATGCAAGTTTACAAAGGTGAAAGTTGTTTGCTCCCCCTCAAATGATGCAAAAGGATTAATCTCAAAAACTCCCCCTCACTTAGATAAAAGTTGAGTAATTTTGGGGACAAAGGCTCTGGTTTGGAAAAAGAAATGAGAGAGAAATATGCCAAGTTGAGATTGAAAAGTCTTTAAGACCAGAGGTGCTATGGGCGAAAAGAAAACAAAGCCAGAGGCTCTGGTTGTGAGGCATGGCTTGAGGTTTTTGAAAGTGATGGATGAGTCTTTGAGACCATGGATGCATTGGTGTCAAAGATATTGAATCCAGAGGCTCTGGTCTTTAAAACCAGAGGCTCTGGTTTAGAAAGCAATGAATGTGATTTATAAGGGTAAAAGAGTTGTCTTTGAGACCAGAGGGGCTCTGGTTGCAAATACTTTGAATCCAGAGGCTCTGGTCTTTAGAATCAGAGGCTCTGGTTAAGAAGATGATGAAATGGAGTATGAAGGAAAATGGGTAAGAAGATGTGAAGTGAGATAAAAGAAACTCTTTGAGACCAATGGGGCATTGGTTACAAAGAATCTAAAGCCAGAGGCTCTGGTCTTTAGAACCAGAGGCTCTGGTT
>NC_037529.1:17563605-17564917 GCF_001531365.2 Cynara cardunculus var. scolymus
CAAATACATGTGGCAAACATAATATCAGGTCTACTAGCAGTTAGGTACAGGAGTGATCCAATCATGCCTCTATAGGTTGTTACATCTACAGATTTGCCTGATAGATCAGCAAATAACTTAACTCCTGTAGCCATGGGAGTTCTCATCGATGATGAGTTAGAGAGAGTATTTTTTCAAAAGGTGAGTCACATATTTGGACTGATAGATAAAAATTCCTTCTGGAACTTGTTTTATTTGAAGACCAAGGAAGAAACTGAGTTCTCCCATCATACTCATCTCAAATTTGCTTTTCATCAACTCTGAGAATTTTTCGCAATATTTTGCATTTGTAGAGCCAAATATGATGTCGTCCACATATATTTGAACAAGTAAATGTTACCTTTATGCTTCTTAAGAAAGAGAGTTGTATCGATTATACCTTTTTCGAAGCCATTTTCGATGAGAAAGGTAGATAGAGTTTCATACCAGGCCCTGGGTGCTTGCTTGAGTCCATAAAGAGCTTTATCCAGAAAATAGACATAGTCCGGATGCTTTGGATCTTCGAACCCAGGTGGCTGCTGCTCGTAGACTTCTTCTTGTAGTTTACCATTGAGGAAGGCAAACTTAACATCCATTTGATAGACTTTAAAACCTTTATGTGCTGCATAGGCTAGAAACATTCTGATGGCTTCAAGTCTTGCGACAGGAGCGAATGTCTCATCGTAATCAACGTCTTCTTCCTGGCGATAGCCTTTTGCAACAAGCCTGGCTTTGTTCCTTATTACAATGCCATCTTCGTCCTTCTAGTTTCTGAAGACCCATTTGGTTCCTATTGCTGTTTTTCCTTTTGGAAGAGGCATAAGTGACCATACTTTGTTTCGTTCAAACTGAAGTAATTCTTCTTGCATTGCGTTTATCCAGTTTGGGTCTTGTAGGGCTTCAGAAATCTTCTTTGGTTCAATCATGCTCAAAAAGTTTGCGAAGAGGCATTCATTTGCAGTAGCGGATCTTGTCTTGACACCAGAGTTTGGATCACCAATTATTTGGTGATGTGGGTGGTTTTTCGTCCACTTGGTGCTTGATTGAGGTTCTGAAGCAACAGGATGCAGTTCTTCATCGACTGATGGAACTGCTTGTTCCCCCTCAACGAGATCATCTCCAGGGTTAGACTCTGGTTCTTGATCATGATCTGAAGACACAGGAGAAGTAGATGATGTTAGATCCCATAGTGCAAAATGTAAAAAGTAATGAAAAACAATAAGTGATGAAGAACCAGAAGACCGATGAAGAGATCAAGGCAGAAAAGACTAAGTCTGAATCGATAGAAAGACTA
>NC_037529.1:17565017-17565427 GCF_001531365.2 Cynara cardunculus var. scolymus
TCTATCAATATATATTTTAAATTTGAAAACTTTGTGTTTGTATTCATCCCCTCCTTCTACAAACTGTTTCTTATCTTGTAGACCTATTTGGGACCAACATTAAGCCATTGGCAAAATCGAAAACTAGCTGATGTGAAGACAGAAGGTCACCGATGCGGTGTTGTGGATCAACTGTCTAATATATACACCAAGACTCCAAAGTAGCTGAAATGAATATTGACAATATTTTGATGCTACAAGCCGATTGAAGGAAGATCTTCATAGACCGAAGATTGAAAATCTTCATGGACTCAAGATTGAAGGAAGATCTTCATAGACCGAAGATTGAAAATCTTCATGGACTCAAGATTGAAGATCTTCATAGACCAAAGATTGAAAATCTTCATGGACTCAAGATTGAAGATCATGGA
>NC_037529.1:17566902-17583496 GCF_001531365.2 Cynara cardunculus var. scolymus
AGATTGAAGATCATGGACCGAAGATTGAAAATCTTCATGAACCGAAGATTTGTGAGTAGCTGCTTGAAGCTACATATCCATCCAAAGGAGATCTTCCTATAGACTGACCATATCTCTGCAACGTTTGTCTCTGCATGAACAATGTTGTATGCATGCTGTGTACGATGAAAATGAGATATCAACATTGGTCAAGTCAACCCCTGCCTTCTTATCATCAAGTGACAAGTGTCCCCATGCATTAAATGATGAAGGTAGTATAAAAAGGCAGTGTGCATCTCCCATGCACATAACTGGCTTTTGCAAGATTACTTAGTGAATTCTCAAAGCAATCGGCTATTCTCTTCTACTCCCTTGCTCTCCTGTGTGCGAAGAAATTCTTAGTGTTCTTCATTTCCTTTCAAGAACTCTCTGTGTTGTTCTTGAAAGTTCTTCTCCTTGTAAGATTGTTTAGGTTAGGTTTTCCTTTCCTATCTTCCGCAACAATTTTTTGTATATTTTTGTGTGTATTAATTCTTGATATACATCAATAAGAATTAAAAAGTTGAAAAAAGTCTGTGTAATTGTATTCAACCCCCCCTTCTACAATTACCTTTTGTTTATTGTCATTCCCTTCGGGACTAACAATAGGTCTGGTTGACTCCCACCATTTGAAGACCCCATCTTTGAGTGAAACATACTAGGTTTGTTTGATTTTGGTTTATTATATCCAAACCAAATATAATATCAAAAAGATTTCAACCATTTAAATGTAATCATGTGAGTTCAGTTTAGGACAAATCGAGTATCAAATAAGAAAACAAGGATCCAATATCCGAATTACAAAGATCTCAAGGATAATTCAAATGTTATCCATCCACAAGATCCATTGAAGTAACTGGATGCTTATCAAAAGTTTGACTGACTCTTAAAGTAATGTGATTTCAGATCTTGTTAGGAAATAAAAATAAAAAACATTTTTTCTTTTAACATTTCCGACGAATTTCCGACGGAAATTTTAAACATATATATATATATATATATATATATATCTTGTTAGGAAAAAAAATAAAAAAATATTTTTTTAACATTTCCGACGGAATTTAATTTTTATTTTAAAAAATTAAATTCCGTCNTTTCCGACGGAATTTAATTTTTATTTTAAAAAATTAAATTCCGTCGGAAATTTAAAACATATATATATATATATATTTCTTGTTAAAAAAATAAAAATAAAAATAAAATTTCTTTTAAAATTCCGATGGAATTTAATTTTTATTTAAAAAAAATTAAATTATGTCGGAAATCCGTTGGATATTTTAAACCTTTATATATATTTTGTTAGGAGAAAAATAAAAAACCATTTTTTCTTTGAAATTTCCGACGGAATTTAAATTTTTTTTTAATAAAAATTAAATTCCGTCGGAAATCCGTCAGAAATTTAAAAAACTGTTTTAATTTTAATTTTTTCCAAGTTTAAGTTATTATAAACTTTTTTATTAAATATTACCAATGGAGTAGTCGTATGTTCAGTTACATTTAATGGATCTATTGGCTTTATCGGTTCAATTGGACTTTTATCTGTATTATTAGGTTTTGGTGGAATTTAATAGATCTTAGTCGAATTTTTTCAGTTCAAATAGGTTTTAATGGAGCTATTGGGTCTTATTCAGTTCAATTTGGTATTAACGGGTACTAATTGGGCCTTATTTGGTTCAATTGGGTTTTAATGAATCCATTGGGCTTTAATAGATTGAGTCTAATTTCGTTCAATTAGGCTTTAACGGGTACTATTAAGCTTTATTCGGTTCAATTAGGCTTTAATGGATCTTAGTGGACTTTAACAAGTATTATTTTGTTCAACTATGCTTTAATGGAGCTAATAGGTCTTATTTGGTTCAATTGGGCATTAACAGATATTATTGGGTTTTAAGGGTATTATTGGGTTTTAGTCGGTTCAACTGGGTTTTAAAGGGTATTACTAGGTTTTAATAGATCTTAGTGGACTTTAATAGATCTATTAGGCTTTAATGGAGCTATTGGGTCTTATTTAGTTGAATTGGGTATTGACGGGTTCAATTAGGATTTAACGGGTACTACTGGGCTTTATTCGGTTCAATTGCGCATTAACGGGTATATTGAGCTTTATTCGATTCAACTGGGCTTTAATGGATCTTAGTGGACTTTAACAGGTACTATTTGGTTCAACTAGGCTTTAATGGAGCTAATAGGTCTTATTCGGTTCAATTGGGCTTTAATGAATCTATTGAGTTTTATTCGGTTCAATTGGGCTTTAATGAATCTATTGAGCTTTATTCGGTTCAACTGGGCTTTAATGGATCTTAGTGGACTTTAACAGGTACTATTTGGTTCAACTAAGCTTTAATGGAGCTAATAGGTCTTATTTGGTTCAATTGGGCATTAACAGATATTATTGGGTTTTAACGGGTATTAGTGGATTTTATTCGGTTCAACTGGGTTTTTAAGGGTATTAATAGGCTTTAATGGATCTTAGTGGACTTTAATGGATTATTGGGCTTTATTGGGTACAATTGGGCTTTAAAGGGTACTGTTGGGCTGTCATGGATCTTAGTGGACTTTAATGACTATATTGAGTTTTAACGGGTACTATTGAGCTTTCATGGATCTTAGTGGATCTTAATGAATATATTGGGTTGTCATGGATCTTAGTGGATTTTAATGGATATATTGGGCTTTATCGGGTACTATATTCGGTTCAATTGAGCTTTAACGGGTATTATTGGGCTTTAATGGGTACAATTGGGCTTTATTGGGTACAATTGGGCTTTCATGGATCTTAGTGGACTTTAATGAATATATTGTCTTTATCGGGTACTATTTGGTCTTCAATAGATCTCAATGGATTTTAGTGGATCCATTGGGTTTTATTCGGTTCAATTGAGCTTTAACCGGTACTATTTGGTCTTCGATAGATCTCAGTAGATTTTAGTGGATCCATTGGGTATTATTGAGCGTTAACGGGTACAATTGGGCTTTAAAGGGTACTGCTGGGCTTAAATGGATCTTAGTGGACTTTAATGAATATATTGGGCTTTATCGGGTACTGTATTCGGTTTAATTGAGTTTTATCGGGTACTGTATTCGGTTTAATTGAGTTTTATTGGGCAAACGTTAGGATTGTTTTAGTTGGAAACGTTCCATTTACAGTCGTTATGCTGCCGAAATTGACTGGTAGTATTTTTTTTAAACCATAGGATACCTATTCAAACAATCTCACCGAAAAGTATGGTGAGGATCCTCAGCCTATCCCCTAGTTGATACTGACTTGTGGAATGAGGCGGTTGGGGGATCCAAGAAAGGCCGTCTATTTGGGTTCATGTACAATGAAGATCCCAATTTGGTCTTGACCGGGACATCCTCATAAGCAAACTCTAGTGGATCGCCTAATATAGATAGTCAGGTGTGTACCTCTTTATCATTTGATGTTTATTTATTTTATTTATACTTCTTATTAGAAATTTTAACGTTTTATTGTATTTGTAGTTAATTAACAACTTACAATCCCAAATTCAAGAAATGCGCACTCGAGATGAGATCCGACAGAAGGAGGTTGAAGAACTTTTTCGCCGAAATGAGATCCGACAGAAGGAGGTTGAGGAACTTCTTCGCCGAGAAGAGATCCGAAACAGGGAATATGAGATCCGGAAGAAAGAGCATGCAGACATGATGGATATGATGAAGAGGTTTACACAATCTCTACAGTTTCCGTCTACCCTCCCGCAATAGATTTGATATAGTGTATTTATGAACTAGCGTCATCAATCGAATTTGTATATGTATATTATTTCGTCCGGATAATCATATTAGGTTTTTGTGACATATTTGTGTATTGTATATTTGTATTTAATTACAAGAACTTTATATTTTAAGATTTTGGTTTTTTGGTTTTTTTTCTTGTACTAGCTAAATTTCCGACGGATTTCTAGAAAAAATCCGTCGGTAAATAATTAGATATAAGTTTTATTTACAAAAATTCTGGCGGATTTTTTGACGTATTTCCGACGGAAAATCCGTCGGTAAATATTTTCCATCAATTAAAAATAAAAAACATTTTCATATTTTAAATTAGAAAAAAAGTTTTAAAATATAATTACCGACGGAATTTCCGTCGGAAATCCGTCGGAAAAGTGCAATTTTTATTTTTGAAATAAAAACTGGTTATTATTTTGGAAGAAAATAGAAAAAGTTTACCGACGGATTTCCGACGGAAATTCCGTCGGTAAATCTAATCTCATTATATATTACTTCTAATTAACCGGGGTAATGGATAACATATTATAAAATTACACGACGGATTTTCGACGGATATTTTCGTCTGAAAATACAAATCCGTCGGAAATCCGTCGGAAAATTGTTTCTCCGACGAATTTTGCCGTCGAAAAAACCAGATTTTTTAGTAGTGAATGTGGTGCACATTTAGATGCTTAAAAGTGTTTGGTTGTGCGCATGCAATAAGAAGATTATAGTACCAACCCAAAAATGCATCAAGCATCTTAGATTCAGTGGATTTTCGGCGGCTCTTAATTTTAAAAAAATAATTAAATATTCGTCGGAAATTCGCCGGTAAATTATTGTAATTAGATTTAAATCCAATTCTAAAACAATTAATTAAGAAGTCCGCCGGAAATCCGCCGGAAATATTACCAGAATAATATTTCCGACGGATTTCCGGCGGAAGTCAACAGAAGTTGACTTTTTTTTATGTCCGCCGGCCATCCATAGGTGATATTCCGACGGAAATGTTCCGCCGGAAATGTTCCGCCAGAAATGCCCATTATTATAATAGTGGTTTTATATGCCATTGTTGAATTGAATGATGAAGGGTTGCATATGCCATTATTGAATTGAAAATACTAAGGTATGTCAACGAAATGGTAAACGCCATTGTTGAATTGAAAATACTAAGGTATGTCAACGAAATGGTAAACGATATATGGTAAAATATGATAATAATTTATATTATATTATAAAATATTTGACAAAAACTCTTAACAACCATTTTTTATACATGAAGTACTATATATTGATGCATATTACTTAAAATTCAAGATTATAAGTAATTATGCATAAGTACAATTTATTAAAGCTCCATGTTTGAATTCGTGTAACTAACTGCGGATAAACATAATCAATAGAGGATAAACATCTCATTTTAAAATATAAAATATCTAAAATATAACTAGGATAATTATCGAGTTCTAACAAAATAATTAATTATTATATTTACAAGAAAATAATTTAAATATTAATATTCCAACAATATCAAATAATTTGACTACTGGAAAGCTTGCAGAAAATAGGTCGACCCACATCGGGCAGAAAGATGGTATCGTCACCGGCAAGCAACAACGATCGTCCCTTGGATGACACGTACAAATCGAGAAATTGTCCAAATATTTTTCACGTTCTTTCCACGGTCGTTTTGCTGATGTTCGAGGGTTTGTGGCGACTCGTCATATATATGGTCAGTCCCTGCTTCCGTTTCTATCGAGTTTTATATGCGTGCTTCAGATTTTACGTTTGATTATTGAACCTTTTTCCTTCTTTCTGTGTTGTAATGTAAAAACTTTGCTGGTGTATCTTGAATGTGTTTATGCATATCAGCTAGGGGTGCTCAAAATCCCGACCACCCAGATCAACCCAACCCAACACGAAATAACCCAATCCGAAGCAACCCGATGTCTAATCGAGTTGTAAAATTGTCAAACTGTAGGTATTAAGTTGATATTAGGTTACTATTATTTGAACTCAACCCAACCCGATGAACCCGATATCCTTTTATTTATTGGATATAATATGATTGCTGAATTTCTATTAATATATACATTAGACAATTACATTATCATGTATGCTTTTCATATACACATATTTTCAATATATTCATATCTCTGTATAACTCATTCGTATATATGTTCAATAACTGTGAACATATATATGTAAATTGAGAAAGTTAACTGAATGTGATATACGTAAGAAATATGGATAAGTCGTATCAAATGGTTGATGATGAAAATGAAACTATGAGTAGAGAAATAACATATTCAAGGTTAGAAGAATATTTTAATGTATCAAAGTATCAACCCGACCAACCCGTACGGGTTGGGTTGGGTTGCACTTTGATTTGGGTTGGGTTGGGTTGGGTTAAGATTTTTTCAAACCACAAGCATCAAGTTGAGTTGTTCAAATATCTTCAACCCGATCAACTCAACACATGAGCACCTCTAATATCAGCAGATTATGTTTAGGACAAGTGGGGTATTAAATAAATTTCTATATGCATTTATTTAAAGTTTCACTTCCTTTAAGAAATTGAGTTATATGACTTGGCAAAACGCAAGCAATGACATCACCTCCTTGTGTTTACAAACTTCACATTATATAACATCTTACATGCTCCATTTAAGCACCAAACTCTTCACAACAGTTCTCTTTGACACCTTTAAAAGCTGTTTTGTTTTGTTGGTTTTGTTATATGTTACTAGTTGAGATGAAGGAGGAGGTGATCTTATTGGATTTTTGGGCAAGTCCGTACGGAATGAGGGTCAAGATTGCTTTGGAAGAAAAAGGAATCGAGTACAAGCGTTTGGGCGAAAACCTTCAAGACAAGAGCCCTCTGTTGCTCCAACTGAACCCGATTCATAAAACAATTCCGGTTCTGGTTCACGAGGGCAAACCAGTTTGTGAGTCTCTCATCATCGTCAGCTACATTGATGAGGTTTGGCATGATAAATCTCCGTTGCTTCCTTCTGATCCTTACCAAAAGTCACAAGCCTTGTTTTGGGCCGACTACATCGAGAAAAAGGTACTTATTGAACAAACAAAAAACTCGGTATATCTCACTTAAATTGGCTATACGTGCTTTAATATTACGTGGTTTGGACGCAGGTTTACGATGTGGGAAGGAGGGTGTTGTGGGAAAAAGGCGAAAAACAAGAGATGACAAAGAAAGAATTGATACAAGGGTTGAAAGAGTTGGAGGGGGAGTTAGGCACTAAACGCTATTTTGGGGGTGAAAATATCGATTTCGTGGATGTGGCACTTGTACCCTTTACTTGTTGGTTCTATAGCATCGAGAGACGCGGTAACTTTAGCATCGAGACCGAGTGCCCGAAGCTTATGTCGTGGGTCAAAAGGTGCATTAGTGAGAGAGAAAGCGTGGCAAAAACGCTTCAAGACCCTCTCAAAATCTATGACTACTACAACGAATTAGACCCACAATAAAGATCGTCATATACAAATTAATAATGCCTTGTATTTGTGTTTTGTTACGTGTAAGTTTAAAGCTTTTATGCCAGTGAAAAGAGCAAATCTTATTCTTTCAGTTTTGATCACACCAACGTAAATACGTAATAGATTAATATAACAAGTTGTAACTTTTTTACTTGACCACACAACGATTAAATTACAGATAGTTCTAAAATCAAAATAAATACAAAGATGAAATTTGTGGTTTACGTTTTTGTACCTACTGAATTCCACAAGCACAAATTTCCACTTTTGATAGGCTCAAATTTTTTTCCCTCGTTTTAACAAAATAAAAAAAAAATTTATTAAATAAGAAGGCTATTTTGGTATTTTTACGTTATTTTTTTCTTTTCAAATTGATTTATCAAAAGACGTTTAATTACAAAATGACAAAAGTGTTTCAATTACTCAATATAAATAGTCAATTCTCTAATTGAGTCAACAAAAGTTTTATTTTATTTTATTAAGAGGAGTCAATAGGTGGAAAAATGTAAAACATAAGGTTATAGGTGTATTGAATTGCTTATTTGAAACAATTTATGTTTTTCATAAAAGTACTTATCAACTTATTATAAGTTAGAAGAGTTTAATTTCTTCAAAAACTTCTTATTACCGGTTTGGCACTGGTATAAGTTGTTTATTCAAACACTCAAAAGTGTTTATTCTCGGTGTCACACCAAAATTAGTCGTATAAGTTGTTTTTATAAGCAATCTCAAACAAGATGTGAACCACATAAACCAAAGGACTAATCAAAGATGAAGAATTCATAGGAAGGTCAAGAACAAGGCATGTTTTCTAGCTCCATCTCCATGTAATGTTTTGGGTTTTACAATGGTGGTCGTTGTTTGTAGGTTGGGGAAGAAGGGGATGTGTTGCCACTAGACAAGATAAGATGTGGGGCCATCTTCTCTCTCTCTATACCTGTCTTTTTAATATTTTAATACAATAAAAAATAATCAATGTAATATAAATGTGTATTTATATAATTTTAATGTAATGATTTGAGTAAATTACATTTTCCGTCCCTATGGTTACTAGAAGATGAGGATTTAATCCTTGTGGTTTCAAAATTGAAGTTTTGATCCCTATGGTTTGAAATTCAATTTTATTTTCGGTTTTGAGGCTAATTACTACTTATAAGTATGAGGGACTAAAATAAAAATGAGGTTTACACCCCTGGGATGAAAAAGACAATAAAGTTTAAATCATAAGGATGAAAACAGTAATGAATTATAAACTATAGGGATAAAAGTCGTAATTTAAAACCACAAGGAATAAAAATAGAAATTTTCAACAAACCATAAGGACTAAAAACGTAATTTACTCTAAAGATTTTTATAACAAATAATATAAATGTAAGAGTGCAATTTTTATGAAAAATATGTATAGATTATTAATGCATTAATATATATGGTTTTTTTGAAGCTGTTTTAGTTAAAGCATATCCACTTAGTTGGAATGATAAGTTCACAACAACATATGAGAATATTTGATTTTGAATGATTATGATGGTGTTTGTTTTTTAATAGATGTTAGAGTTTAAAGTCTTGTTTTATTTTTTATTGATAAGAGTTGGTGTTGAAGTCTGAAATCTGAATCAATAAAACATTTATTTTTGTAAACTTATAAATGTCTGGATTTGTTTAAATTGTCTATTTTACCTATTAGAAAATTATAGTGTTTAATTTAGAGATAAATTGATACAATTTCACATATTTATTCATCATAATTATGAAATTTACATCTAAAGTAAATAGCATTAATTTTAACGAAAATATGGCATTGACAATATTCAACACATTTAAATCTTTTTAAAATACATCAATTGAGCGAGGTGAGTATCGATCTTGTAAGGACCGATTGAGAGAAATGATCGTTTAAGGTTAATTGATTGAGAAACATCGTTGTTGAGGTCATGGAGAACAGTAAGAGGCAGATAAGAGGTTGGTTTATCTCTTACTAGGTAAAAGAACAATAAGACATAAGTAACTTTGAAAAATTGAAAAAATAAACAAACAGTCTGAATGACCATACCTTTTAACGAATCAAACATAAAAGATTAATAAGAGCTTTAAAAAAACAAGGCCAAAGTGTCTAGACAACTTTTTTGAACAAATAAATTTATGAGCTTTCTAAAACCGATTAAACAAAAGGAAAATGATCAAAATATACCTAATGTATTAACAAAATAACCATTTATTACAATTTCACACAAAATGACCATATGGATCGTCCTCGGGAGGCATGTTGACCATACGAGCATGATTTGACATTCTTTGACCCAAAAAGTACACAAAAAATCTTTTAAATTGATATGTGGGGCCAACATGTATCTGATTGGAAGACAAGATATCTTATTTTTCTTAAAAAAGGGGATCACCCCCACCTACCCCAGGATCCCCCCCCCCCCGGGTTGATCTGACCCCTATTTGTCTTCTAGTGAAAAAAAATATCACTATATATAGCTTATGACATCTCATTCGTTTTCCTTCACTCCTTACTTCTACTCTCATATCTTCTAAACTGACAAAGGAAAAAGGGAAGGTTTTCCTCACTTCTATTCTCACAACCCTTAAACACAATCTATCATCACAACCCTTAATCCATTAAACCCAATCTACCATCACAACCCTTCACCCTTAAATACAAATATGAAATCACGTCAAAGTGATAACTTTTTTGTGTATGTTCAAAGGGGCGGTTTATTTCAGATGATAAATGGTGCCTTAAGTATATGTTGTTAGGATCCCCCATACGTATATTACTTTTGCCTTCGCCAATAATACATTCTGGTTTGGTTAAATGTGTTGAGAAAAAATTTAAATTTACGTAGTCCTTTCAGGTTATTTTATAAAAACAATTCCTTACAAAATTTATATGAGTTAGTAGGCGGCGACGATGTGATGATGTTCCAGAACGTTGTTCATCAAAGTTTACCGAAAATGTTAACACTCTTTGTTGTCGACAATGGTGGTTATGGTGGAAATCCATCAAGTGTCGTAATCCATCAAAGTTTACTTGGCGGTAGTGGTGCAAACCCATGCGATCCAAACACTTTTTACCCTGGTGGTAGTGGTAGAAATCTAAACACTTTCTTCCCTGGTGGTGGTGGTGGTGGTGGTGAAAATTCATATTTTGAACCAAAAAATCTTGTTGATCATGACAGTTATTTGGTTCAAGATTTGAACTAGTCTCCAAGATAGTCTTTAAACCAGTACTTGATCCAGTCTTCGGAACAGTAAAAAATTTTGTGGGAGGTAGCCATGGATGAAGATATTTCTATTGCAGCAGAAATTTTGAATATATACCCGAAGACGATAACTCAGATGCTGAAGAAATGATAAACGTCAATTTTATATATTTTTATGCTAAAGTTACTTAGTAATTAATATTAATTAGATGCTTAAATGTTCTAATTTAGTTTTAATTATTTGAGGTAATTCAAGTTGGAAAAGAAAATTGACAATTTGATTATTTGTTCTTTTTTTGTTGATGTTGATCTCACTCTCACTCTCACTCTCACATTCACTACTCTCACCAACAGCAGCCCAACAGAAGAGGCTCAACAGCAAAAAAAAAAAAAAAAAAACCCAACAGCAAGCAGGCCAACAACAAACAACCCAACAGCAGCAGCCCACCAACAGCAGCAGGCCAACAACAAACAACCCAACAGCAGCAGCCCACCAACAGCAGCAGTCCAACTATAAAAATCCAACAGCAGAAGCAGTTTTTGGGGGGATGGAGAGAGGCAGCAACATGTCGTCTGTGCTGTAGCGAAGGCAGGAACACGTTGTCTGGGTCTCGATTGGTGAAAACAGAGGAGAGCGATTGATTGGAGAAGAGGGGAGGAGATCGATCGATTGAGGAGGGTTTTTATCGTCAACTGATTTGTATGGTAAATCCTAAAAATCTTTAGAATCGGTAACCTAGTTTAGCTATGTGTTGCTAATTTATTTATTCCAACATTAGTTAACTTTAGATTTTGATGTTTTCCTACTTTGAGATGTCGTTGTATTTGTTTGGGACAAGTTTATTTGTTTGATTTCTAGGTTAATTGTTAATTTCATTTGAATGTTAATTAAATTGGCCGATTAGTTAACAGTCCTATGAATACTTGTTATTCAAAGCATTAGATACGTAATTGTCTTGTGGCTTTGATAGGGTGACAATGAAACTCTTTGAATTCAATAAAGTTTTCAATTTGAGTTCTTGAAATCTCATAATCAAAGTGATATTAAGCCAAACATATGAGCTTAATTATTTGAGTCGGTGTTTTTTAATTCGTTAAAGCTAATTACGCTTGGGATGTTGAGAGCTTGTTTATTGTTCCACTTGTAGTTAAGATTTAGCTAAAGAACTGATTTTAGCTAACGTCTAATTAGGTGAAAAAGAAGGTTGTCAGAGCTTGTTGATAACCATACCTGACTTGAGCTCATCCTATCTTTTTACATTTGCGACATCGCTGATAAGTATTTACATCATTATCGAGAGTGAACTAATGTTGGATTTCGTTCTCATTGTTTGTAATAAATTTTAATCGCATGTTTGGTCTAATTAATCAAATCCTTACCCCTCCCTTTTTTTAATTACTTTTAAGTCGTCGCCTTGTACTTGATTTTTCTAGACATAGTAAGTTAAACTGAGTCTTTGTGGATTCGACCCGACTTACCGCTATTATAATTTTGGTTGTAATTAGCTCGTAGTTGGAATTTTATTATTTGGTGGACTCGGCATCCGTCAAAATTTTGGCGCAGCTGCCGGGGACTCGGTGTTTCTAATGGTTTATGCCTAGATCTTCACGTACAGGTACGCCTATTCCCATAGACACAAAAATCGAACGGATAGCCAAGCGGTTCAGGAATCTAGCTACGCTCCGGAAAGCGCAAGGCGAATCTCTAGTTCACCGGTAATCAACATCTGGAAGGATATTAAATTACCATCCGAGTCTAAAAGCGAAGTAGAGGAACTAAAAACGGAATCTGAGGAAGAAGATGAGAAAAATTCGAAGGTCAACATGGCTGATGAATAGACTTTACGTCAATTGGCAAACCAAGACGTTGCTCAAACTCCAATTTGTATCAGGTATCCGACAGGTAATCAAAACTTTGTTCATAAGACTGGCTTGGTCCATCTCTTACCCACATATCACGGGTTAGAGAACGAGGACCCTAATAAGCATTTAAAGCAATTACGAAGGACCTTATAAAGTTAAAGGCTTTTCCTTCTTCTTTAAAGGACCGGGCTACTGATTGGTTATACTCGTTACCTCCTGATTCGGTAACGAGGTGGAACCAAATAGCGAGGCTATTTTAAGACAAATTCTTTCCCGCCTCCTGAGCCGCTAACCTCCGTAGTGAGATTTGTAGCATTAAACAACGAGATGTTGAAACTCTCCATGAATATTGGGAGAGATTCAAACATCTTTGTGTGAGTTGTCCACAACATGGAATCTCAGAACAATTGCTCTTGCAATACTTCTATGAGGGTCTCCTACCTATGGATAAGAAGATGAATGATGCCGCCAGTGGTGGTGCCATGTTCAATAAGACCCCAACCGAGGTTAGAGCTCTAATCATTACCATGACCGAGAATTCCCATCAATTTAGTGTGAGGAATGATATGAGGAGAGAGCCCACAAAGGCAAATGAGATAAATGTCGCGAGCATTGAGATTCGTTTGTTTGATCTCTCTAACTTGGTCAAACAGTTTGTAGTTGATAAAGAACAGGTGAAAGCTTGCGGCATATGCTTGGCGACGAGCTATCCAACTGATGCGTGCCCACAACTTCAAGAGGATGTGTTGGTGACGACCGAAAACGTAAACGCTATAGGAGGTTATCAAGGTCAGCCACAAACACAACAACAATTCTTCAACAACAATTTTGGCAACCAAAGACCTCCTCAATTTCAGAATTTCGTGCAAAGGCCGCCATAACAATAGTTTCAGCAAAGAGCACCCTTCAATCCGAATCAAGCTACTTCTAGTAGCCCAGGTATGTCCCTTGAAGACATTGTCAAGAGTTTAGCTGCTAATACTCTTCAATTCCAACAGAAAATAGAGGCAAGCATTCAAAATTTGGGAGCTCAAATGACGCAACTTGCCACTTTCATGAGCCGGTTGGAATCTCAAGGAAAGTTGCCTTTCTAAACGGAGACGAACCCGAAACAGAATGTAAGTGCAATTGTCTTGAGGAGTGGGAAGGAACTTGAAGAACCAAAGATGGCAAAGAGTAGGGAAATGGAGAAAGAGCAAGAGGTAAGTCTGAAACCGATTCAAGATAAGAAACAATCGGGATCCACTGACGATGTAAGTGAGAAAGAAAAGGCAATTCCACCTCCCTTTCCTACGTGTATTCAAATGTCTAACAAAGCTAGAGAGGAAAAGGAAATCCTAGAAACTTTTATAAAGGTCGAGGTAAATATCCCTCTTTTAGATGCAGTCAAACAAGTCCCTCGTTACGCTAAGTTTTTGAAAGAATTGTGCACCAACAAAAGAAAACTTATGGGTAACGAGACGATTAATATGAATGAGAATGTATTTTCCGTCCTTCAAAAGAAACTACCCCCAAAGTGCAAAGATCCAGGTGTTTTCACCATTCCTTGCAAATTGGGGAATGTTACAATCAATAGGGCTATGCTTGATTTGGGTGCATCTATCAATGTGATGCCATTTTCTATCTTTAAGACTCTAAATGTAGGCCCCTTACAAGAAACTAGGGTGGTCATTCAATTGGCCGATAGGTCCCTTGTACACCCGAAAGGGGTATTAGAGAATTTATTAGTTCAAGTGAATGAATTTGTTTTCCCCGCTGATTTCTATGTCATTGATATGGAGGAGGATTCACATCCAAAATCTACATCCATCTTCTTAGGGAGGCCATTTTTGTAAACTTCAAAAACAAAGATAAATGTTCACAATGGCACATTTTCCATGGAATTTGATGGTAACATCATCCATTTTAATATCTATGAAGCCATGTGTTTTCCAAGTGATGTATCATCTCTATGTACCATTGACATTATTGAACCTGTTTCTCAAGAGTTGTTTGAACTAACACATTTTTATGCTTTAGACACCATCTTAAGTAGGTCTTTGAATGAAGCAAGAGTAACCAAACTCATGAAGAAGATTGAGCTCGAAACAGAGTTTCACGAGCTAGTAGCTTCTATGGATCAAAAAAGATGTCAAGGTATTATATAGATCAAGTTTCTTTACTGCCATCTAACAAAAAGCTACTTTCTTCTGTTTGTAGGCACCTGAACTAAAGTTGAAGAAACTTCCCGAGCATCTAAAGTATGCGTATCTAGGAGAAGGAGAGAAGCTACTGGTCATCATTTCAAGTAGATTAGACTCATCCGAGGAAAAGAAGCTCGTTTCCATGCTAAAACAATTCAAGGAGGCCATTGGGTGGACGATAGCTGACATAAAAGGCTTGAGACCATCAACTTGCATGCACAAGATTTTGATGGAGGATGACTTCAAGCCATTCGGCGAGGCTCAAAGGAGGTTGAATCTACCCATGATGGAGGTTGTGAAGAAAGAGATTCAAAAGTTGCTAGATGCAGGTGTGATATTTGCTATATCCGATAGCAAATGGGTGAGCCCGGTGCAAGTTGTTCCAAAGAAGGTCGGGGTGACTGTAGTGGAAAACGCCGGGGGAGTGATGGTTCCAACAAGAGTACAAAGTGGTTGGAGAGTATGCATAGATTACCGACGATTGAACGCCTCAACCCGCAAAGATCACTTCCCTCTACCTTTGATTGACCAGATGTTCGAGAGACTGGCAGGTAAGTCTCATTATTGTTGTTTAGATGGTTTCTCTGGTTTTCATCAAATTTCGAATGCACCAGAAGACCAAGAGAAAACCACGTTTACATGTCCTTTTGGCACTTTCGCCTATCGCTGAATGCCCTTTGGCCTATACAATGCACCATAAACTTTCAACGGTGTATGATGAGTATTTTTTCTGAGTTTATGGAAAGCATCATTGAAGTTTTTATGGACAATTTCACCGTCTATGGGAACCTCTTTGATGAATGTTTAGAAAATCTCATTAAAATTCTTCAAAGATGCATAGAGACCAACTTGGTTTTAAATTATGAAAAATGTCACTTTATGGTAAACCAAGAGTTGATTTTAGGACATGTTATCTCGAATAAAGGTATTGAAGTAGATAGAGCTAAAGTAGATGTTATCAAAAGCTTACCCTCACCAGTTCGATGAGGGAAGTCCGGTCATTTTTGGGTCATGCAGGTTTCTATAGGCGCTTCATTAAGGATTTCTCAAGCATTACCCGACCGATGTGCAATCTACTTTAAAAGGATGTGGAGTTCAGGTTTGATGAGAAATGCAAGTAAGATTTCGATAAGCTTAAAGAGATGCTCACATCCGCCCCCATTATGAGACCACCGAATTGGGATCTTCCTTTTGAGATTGTGTGTGACGCGAGCAACTATGCCATCAAAGCGGTTCTTGGGTAAGGGGTTGGAAAGAACTCACATGTTGTTTATTATGCTTCGAGAACCCTCGATAGCACGTAAGCAAACTACTCCACTACGGAGAAGGAATTGCTTGTTGTTGTCTTTGCATTGGAAAATTTTCGTCAATATCTCTTAGGTACTAAAGTTATTGTTTCTACAGATCATGCGGTGTTGCGGCATTTGATGGCAAAGAAGGATGCCAAGCCAAGACTCATCTGATGGATTTTTTTGCTCCAAGAGTTCGACCTGAAAATCAGAGACAAAAATGGAGCACAAAACCTGGTGGCAGATCACTTAAGCCAGATTACTTCCAACGAAGAGTTGTTGCCTCTAAACAATAAGTTCCCGGATGAGCATCTATTCGGGGTGATGGCGGCGGTTCCTTGGTATGCTGACATAAGTCAATTATCTAGTTACTGGGACAACACCTAAGGAGCTACTGAGAGCGAAGCGAGACAAGATAAAAAGTGACTCCAAACACTACATATGGGACGATCCTTTTTTGTGGAAGCAAGGTTCCGATCAAATCATCCGGCGATGTGTAAGTGACGATGAGGTAACTTCCATTTTATAATTTTGTCATTCTTATGCATGTGGAGGCCATTTTGGCCCGACGAGGACAGCGCATAAAGTTCTCGAAAGTGGTCTCTTTTGGCCACATATTCATCGAGATGCATATATGTTTTTGTTGGTCCCGTAAGGGTCTACAAGAATAGAAACAGTTTGTAGAAGGGGGGGATGAATACAAACACAATATTTTCAAATTTAAAATATATATTGATAGAGAAGATCAATACAGATTTTACAAGACTATTTGCAGAAAGATAAGGTAATATAAACCTATCTAAAC
>NC_037529.1:17583528-17586746 GCF_001531365.2 Cynara cardunculus var. scolymus
TTTAGCAAATACAAGAAAAGAGATTGCTAAAAGGAAAGATCCTTTACTTAAGCTAGAAGATGCTTGAAGTAAGAATAAGGTTAGAGAGAGATGTGCGCTCTCTGCATGGAGAAGAAACACTTTTATTTATACCCAGTGCATTAAATGATCATTTAATGCAATATGGTAGGTTTAGTGTGCGTGTCAAACCTTAAGAGGAAGGTTTGTCTTTTGCTACATTGAATAGTACAAAAACACTATTTCTGAGCAGACATCCTTACCTAATGTTGGTGGACAAAGAGTCGACTAATCGGCTCCGTACCGTACTAACTTTTGTAAGGGTATGAGTTTGTCCTTTGTGTGCATAAGGACAAGACAACAACAATCGTGCTAAGCAAGTTTCCTTTGATCGCTGAATGCTGGAATGACCTGGAGGTCTCATCATCATTCGCTGAAGCTAGAGCAGTCTTCACATATATGTAGACAGGCTTGTAATCACTGAATACCGCTTCAGATCACGTACTCGCCAGTCTCTAATCTTAAGTTTCAGTCTTCGACGTTTGCGGAAGGATCTTTGGTGTGTGTGTTGTCTTCTTGAAGTATTGCTGTCTCTGATAGATTTACAATGCAAGTTCTTCAGCGATCACTGAACATACTCAGTGATGATCGTGGAACTGAAAATATAGAAACATAAATACAACGTGAAAGGAAAAAGAGATTATCATCAAATCACTGTGAGAGAGAGGATCAACAATCTCCCCCTATTTAATGATAACAAGATAACATAAAGAAGGTTATCTTATCAAATAATAGTAAGGAAAAGTTAAATATAAAGTACATGTCCCTTTTTACTATTTTGGGATCTTTTTCAGTTTGGTCAGTCTCAGCTTGAGAAGTTTTCTTAAGTTATATCTAAGAAAATTACAAGTACGGAAACTGAAACTGAAAGCTTATTCACTGAGTTAAAGACTGTAAGTGAACGGCAAAAGTAACATTGGAACTCATAGACTTGTGTCCCTATTACTTTTTTCAGGGATCTTTTTCAGTGAAGTACATGKAATACTCATTTTATTAATCAATGGAAATAATACAAGTATTACATTACATGTTCAGAATTTACAAAATGTAGTTACAAAGAGAATCTTATTCTATAACACTTAGATCTATGTAACCAGGTACATTTTCACCAAGGTTTCTTGGACGTAGGAATTCCCTTCGTATCTTCAGATCGACGACTCTTCCAGACATGCTATCATCTATGCAGAGCAAAAGATAAACCAAGTGATCCATTGGACATAGATGTAGCTCTGACATTCTATCCAATCTGACTTCACCTTCATAGTCAAGGAATATAACTCCTAACTCAGGTTTAAAATGCACAGAGTTGGGTGTATAGGGACCCTTATCTGGCAAGTTATGATTCAGCATAGAAATGTCAGTGCTCATATGACCCTTCAGGACTTCATCTAAGGAGAACTTTGTTTCATGTTCGTTCCTTAGGGATGGTCCATCATTAGGATCAGAGAGCTTTATTTTCTTCTTCCCACCTTTCTTCAGAGTTGGCCTGTCAGGGACCTTGACATATCTGGACATCCTTTTGATGAGCTTGTTGATGGTGTCCTCGATAAGTGTCATGTGTCTTGACTTGGATTGCTGAATGGCTTGTCTGCTGAATGGCTTGTCTGATCTCCATCCATTCGCTATATCCATAGTGGCCAAGGTAGGAAGGGTACTCGATAACGGTATCAAGATTGTCCCTGGTGATGAGCATTGAGACCAGTGTTCCACCGTCTTTAGATCGTCCGCTGATGTTGACGCTGATGATTGGGCGGGGACTTAGTCTCCTTTTCAACTTTGCTTCGCTCCATTGCATATCCTTGTCCTCTAGCTTTTGCTTCTTCTTGCATTCAGCTTCTGCCATTGAAAGAAGTTTAGCTTGGGCTTGGACAACACTCACCGTTTTCTTCGACTTTTTCTTGGGAAGAACTTTAGCAGCTAGTGACTTGGCCAGCTTTAGGCTATCTTCAGTCTGCTTCTTCTGAAGCTCTAGCTCTTCTTCAGCCCTTATTGCCTCGAGTCTTTCAGCTTCAGATAGGAACTCAAACTCACCACCACTAGAGGTACGAAGAGGAATTTTTACTCTAGTCTGGTCGAGTGACTCCTTAAGCTGAGACATCTACTGGTCTGTTGGAGTATAAGAGCTGGGTTGATCAGATACCCACTCCAGTCGACCGCAGGTTGTTGAAGGGATATGAAGTTGATACTCTGAAGTGATCACTACCTGAGAGGTAGAGTCTTCAAATAGGGTTTGTTGAGGGCATGAGAAAAGTACCTTCAAGTTACCTTCTTTAGCGTCCGTCTTGCCTTTCGACTTGGGGTCCTGGTGCCCTGATGGAGTCCATTCGCCTTGCTTTTGCTCCTCTGGGATTGAGATTCCCCAAGGGCAACACCTCTGGTGACAGTTGATGGCTTCTAGAACTTGATGGTAAAGTCATTTCATCATCATCGTCGTCGTCACCATCTAAATCATCTCCGGTGTCAGGAATGACAGGTTCATCATCGTCTTCATCATCATCATCATCATCTTCATCCTCATCAACATCATCATCATCACCAGCAGCAGTGACGGTATGGACATCATCCCTAGGGATGGCTTCTACAACCTCTGCTTGAGCAGCTTCGGTGGTAGGGATTACAGGAGCAGCAACTGCTTCAGCTTCAACAGCCTCGACTTCAACTGCAACTGAAGCTGATACTGGGCCAACAGCCTGAGAAGCTGTAGGAGCAGCATCAGATGATCCACCAGCGTTGGACCTCATCTCCCCCTCTCTAGCTAAGACTTGAGAGAATTGGCCAGAGAGTTCGTCCAAGCGCTGTCGTTGGAGAATCATGGAATCCTCCAGCCTTTGCAAAATAATGGCTAGAGTTGTCGTTGCCTCACGCATCTCATGGAGCTGGGCATGATCATCGGCAGAGAAAGAGGGTGCACTCACTGGAGCTGGTTGACGGACAGCATCCAGGATTTGCTGAAGAAGTCCAATCTGCTGATCAGCAATCGCCTGAGCATCGTCAGTCCTGTTGTGAAGAATAGCAATGGCGTCGTTGTTGTTGTGAACAACTTCTTGGAGAGTCTGGAGCTGACTATGAACTTCTTGAACGTCCACCTGGAGGGCTAGGAAGTTCACATCAAGATCGCCTTGGCGGGGCATCTCTTGGTGAACTTCGTTGACCTTGGAGAG
>NC_037529.1:17587496-17589534 GCF_001531365.2 Cynara cardunculus var. scolymus
TTTCCCTTGTCCTTGTCACCTGAGAGGAAGAGGTAGTGATGGCAATAGAAGAGAGTGGCACATCATTGTCCCTCAGCTTGTGTTCCAGAATCCTGGATCCAAGCCTAAATGCTGGAAGGTTTCCTTCTTTGGGATAAAGACGTTTAAAGATTTTAGTCAATACAATCGAAAGAAACCTGGTGTAAGGCACCACCTTTTCTCGCTGGTGCTTGTTCAGCTTTAGCACCAGGTCATCGAAAATGACCGCAGCATAATTTATATTGGGACGCTGAATCGCAGAAACGCCTATGATCAAGGCAATCCTGGAGGCCTGGTCCTAACCACCATTTTTTCCACCCATGCACTGGATAAAGTGAGAAAACAGGTATTGTCAGACAGCTGACATCCTGTTTTTCTCAATCTTCGTCAGGGATTTGAGAGGAGCGCTGGAGTCCTTCTTCATTGGCCACTGGTAGCCAATGGCATCGAGGAAGGAGATGATCTCGGCAGTGGAGGGTTCGCTGTCGAAGGGACCCCTTGGTAGACGGAGAGTTGAGCGGAGTGTAGAAACCCCGAAGTTCACTTCTATTCGGTTGAAGGTGAAGTGGATTTGCTCCATTGTTCATCCAGCTTCGTCTTGGACCTCAACGACCTCAGCAGTGTACCAGAACTGCTAGAGAATTTCCTTAACCATGAGAGGCTCAAGGTTGAGAGCATAGCCGAGTGACGACTATTTGAGAAAGTCAGCCGCGTCTTGGTAGAAGGCTCTTGTGGGGGTATCTATAGCAAGGCAAGATGGTTATTGGCCTTGATGGAGATCTCGTCAATGGTGAAGTTGACGTTCTTGACAGCCATCTGTATTTTGTTAAATAAACAATATAAACAGGTAGATAAAGGGTTAGAAATGTACCAAGAATATATGGTTAAAAGATTATAGAAAAAGTTTTTAAACAAGGAAAAACTTCATTTGAAAAAACCATTAAAAAATTAAGCTTTTTCAAGTAGAATGTGTATGAGGAAACATAATTTTTTTAATCAAGAATGAAATGATTAAAAATCCTTAGTTTAATGTATTAAGAGAACAAAGTTCTTAACAACATTAAACATATTTCTTATAACAAAGAAAAAGAAAAGAAAATGATCCTGACCTTTGTGAATGAAGAGGAAAGGTTGAAAAGAAAGGGTTTGAAGAGTGTTCTTGCTGTGGAAAAATATTAGCAGAGGTTCGTCTAATGATTTTTGAAAGCGTAAAGAGAAAAGTGAAGAAAAAATCTCATATTTATAGGTAAGAGTAGAGAGAGAAGAAATATGAGAGAAAGAGAAAAGACGACGGTTCAAAAAGTGGCCATGATGAATAATGTGCCACGTTCTCATCCACGATTGGATGGCATTTAATGAGGAAGCATAATGACAGGTCATTTTGTGCGTCTCAAAGCATCGCTCATAGAAAACAGAGAATGTCGTCATAAAGACGTGCATTTATTATTTTCAATTAAAAACAAAAATTATTTTTAAGAACGTGAAGAGTCATTCAGTTTAAAAAAGTATTGAGAGACTTCATTTAAAACAATTTAGCACTGAAAACAAGAAAGTATTCAGTGATGGTTTTAAAACATCATGTTTCAATGAAGAGAGTCACTAAAACTGGCATTTAAAAAACTTTTGGTCACTGAAGAAAAAGAGTCAGTGATTGTTTTAGATTTTTAAGATAAAGTATAAAGATATACTTTAAGAAGTGGTGTGTGGAGAGAATCACTGAGACCACTTTTTAAAACATTTTATCACTTAAAAAGAGAATATTCAGTGAAAGTTTTAAGTTTTAGAAAAGAGGAGTAATCATACCTTAAGAGAGTAGATATATTTACTTAAGAGTTCAGTGTTAAGTATAGAGTACTGAATCATTTCACTTACTGAGTGATGTTTAATGACTGAAGGTTAATCTTCAGTGTTCAACATTCCCAATTCGTTGATCAAGATATTAAATCTTGTCTCATTAAGAGGCTTGGTGAAAAGGTCAGCGAGTTGATACTCAGTTGGAACGAAGTGAAGTTCAATATGT
>NC_037529.1:17589634-17591844 GCF_001531365.2 Cynara cardunculus var. scolymus
AAATATATATGTATATATATTTCAGGTTTTTGGACTGATTGGGTGGCCAAAAATCAAACCCAACTCGAATCCAAATTCCCCCAAAAATTGGTTTTTATTGAACAAAGAGAATAAGAATTGTGACATTTTTTTACAAAAATGTTTAAAAAAAAATAATATACTTGCTAAAAATTCACTTTACGTATAAATATATTAAATTAATTATATTTTTTTGAGCTATTTATTAGTATAACAATATTAAGAAAACTTGTAGAGCACGATTTATCTCGCTAACATTTAAAAACAAAGTTAAAAATATGTATTTTTAAATAAAATAAAATAAGAAGTATTACCTTTTTTATGAACAAAATATTTTTCTTGAAAATAATATATTTATATTTATTTAAGAAATATTTTATTCTAGATTAAAAAAAATTAGATTTTTTTTTCTAAATCGACAAAAAATGAAAAGTGAGAAAACCATTAAAAATTACTTAAAATAGGGTTTTTTATTTTTATTTTGGTCATGTCATCAAAATGATGTATTATCTACATCACCTGATTTAAACCAAGTAAGCAAAAAAGTAAAAGGTTAACCGGTTTAAAGGTAATAAGCTACCATTGTTATAATAGATAGATTTTTCAAAATATGATGTTTTAACAGAAAATAATTTGAAAGTGCATTATTGTGATACAGAAAAATAAAAGTACAATACTTTAACAAATTTTTTAAAAGTAGGTTGCCATTTAATCCTATGATAAAATAGTATTCCTTCCGTCCAAAATAAATGTCGACATTTATGAGAAAGTTTGTCTCAAAATAAGTGTCCACTTTTAAAAATAAATAACCAAATTCTCAAATTTACCCTTTATTAATGCACAAAAATTTGAGAGTTGTGAAAAGAGAGAAATTAAATAAAGGTAAACATGTCATTTAACTAACAAAAAGGTGTAATAATAATGCTTTATCTAAGACTCTATGACATTTTAATTATGGACACTTAATTTGGAACGAAGCGATTACATCGTACGTACTAATCATGTACAACAAGAAACTAGTGTTATAGTCGTCCGTTGGTCGAGTACATAAGAATTAACAAATGAAACAAAAAGATATGTTAATATGGCCATGCTAGTCATGGGTAGGTTGTAAACACAAATGATTTCTCGCAAATTTTGGCACTGTGAGGGCACAAATCATCTCTTCCATTGAGAATCATATATTACCGAGCTATAATAACATCAACACCTATAGCAAAATTAGGATTTTTAATTGAGGATGACAATAGTAGAGACCAAGATGACTTTAGTTTACCCTCTTAACATATAAAGGAATGATGATACTCTAAAATTTGGTTCATCACTGCGCAACAACATACAACACGGTTTCCCCTCGCCCTGTTGTTTACCGTTAGGAATCCCTCTTTTCTCCCCTAATCTATCATTCCATATGGTTTCAAACCAAAAAACCCTTGATCGTATTTGAGAGAAGAAGGATGTAGAGGATTTCCTGTATCAGATAACACTCTATTTCTTTTTTGAGGTCAAGGGATGAATTCTATCAACATACAAGTTTTCTGGTATTCGTATCTAACTAACTTTCTGAAAAAAGAATTCCTAATTACATAATAAACATCATGATAACCCATGAATCTAGCTGAGAAAGGACCAAGATCACATCATGTAATGTCTTAAGAATTTCACAGAAACAAAAATCCACTAAAATCGTTGTATAGATTATAATCAAAGAGAATGAAAGAAGAAGATAATGAAATACCGTTCGTGTAGTTATGTGAGATAACGCTCGAGTAGTCTTCGACTAAAGGTGAGAGATCAGAGAATGATTTGAGGGTCTAGTTCTGATACAAGATATGGATTTAAGATGAATGAGAGACAGATGTGAAGGGCGTATCGGTTATAAGCAATCTAATTTAGAGAGAGACCATGAAGTCAAGGTAGTGGTGGGAGAAAAATTAGGGCTCTTTGGAAGAAAGGTGGAGGTGGTTGAAATGAGAAGGAGGAGGAGATGGAGAAAAATGAGGGATCGTAGAAACGGGAAGGAGAGAAATGAGGGTTTAATTTAAATTTAAGGAATGTGTGATAGGATGGTTAATATAATGTTTAAATAGTTGTATATTAATTATCAAAACTTATACTTCTTATTTTTTAACAATAATTGTTTAACATGTTTTATATAAATAATTATGTAAAATGAAAAATTAGGGAATATA